>NC_044916.1:7630288-7727260 GCF_003576645.1 Ipomoea triloba
TATATATTTTTATTTTATATATATATATATATATATATATATATATATATATATATATATATATATATATATATATATATTTTCTATTCAAATGTGGTCGCGCCTTCCCATGCGGCCATGCGGTTTACACCACTCAATGTTAGGAAATGCACCACAATGAAAATGCATTTCTTAATATGAAATGCAGCCCTCAATGTTATTTGAGTGGTGCATTTCTTAATATTGAGTGGTGTAAACCGCACGGCCGCACGGGAAGGCGCGGCCACACCTGAACATGACCATATATATATATATAATTAGGTTCAAATGAGAACCTCTGTTAACATGTGAACCTAGGTGTTATTGTGCATTGTTGATCTTAATTACTCGATCTTGCGGTTAATAATGATTTTGACCTGTTAAATATATATCACTACACCACATCACTGCACAACTGCACTGGATGCATCATTGCACCACTCCTCATATCTCGACTATCCAATCTCATCACATCTCAACAGTGCATAGATGTTCACACTCAAGTAGTGATTTCTCACCTGAACCGGGCGCTATATATATCTAATTTATATAATATCTATTTATCTTAATCACCAAATCTAATAAAAGTCAATAAAGTTAGGCTCTAAGTGGAACTCAAAAATGTTAGTGTAATTTTTGTTGAAATGAATAGTTTATATTATTTTGATATTAGTATTTTAATTATTTTTCTTACCATTTACTTTACACTCTATTATACCATTTACTTTTCTTAAATACTTCTGCATTTCGTAAGTGTAAACTTTAGTAATAGAATATTACGTTAACTATTTATTATTCTTAACTTACTCATTAATTTTTATAAGGAAGGTCTTAGGTTTGAATACGATCCCAATCAAAATTGACATAATTGTTTTGTGTTTTGTGTTTCAAAAATTATGCTTAGGTATTACAGTGAGGATGTTTTCCTCTAAAATTGTTATTGCACCAGTTAATTTTATAAAAAATACATTGATTTAAAAATAGTGTTGGCTAGTATAATTGAAGCATATGTTCTATTTCAACTAAAAGCTTAAGTTTATAGTTGGATTGCACAATTATGTTTATATATTCTTTATGCTCAACACGCTCGATTGCTTTGATGGGCTCCTAGCAACACATGGACCATAGTCTTTTTTTTTTATCAAGTGACGTGAAGATTCGAAACCATGTGCTCCATCTCAACTAAAAGTCTAAACTTGTAGTTGGATTGTACATTTATGTTTATATATTCTTTATGCTCAACAACAAGTACAATTTTTTATATAACCACACACATACATGCATATATTAATGAAGTCTAATTTGTTAATTATGGGAAAAATCTGTGAACTTGGTATTATTATGATAAATACTCATGTGGCCATGTGCACTTATTTTCAATACCATATTTGTAATAATTTTGCTTGTATCTCATTTAGTTTGACTGAATAGTGAATATGGTGGTTAATTTATTAATATTTGAATTCCAACAATTTATAAACAAAAATAGAAAAATATGCACTTTGTGACATGCATAGAGTAATTTTGTCATCTCTCATACAAATTATAATTGAGATGCTTCAGTTATCCATAGCAAGCTAACTTAAGTTGCATGTATGTGCTGAAAAACAAACTCAAAACATCATGACAAATACTGGCTTNAAAAAAAAAAAAAAAAAAAAAAAAAAAGGGTTTTTTTAAAAAAAAAAAAAAAAAAAAAAAAAAAAAAAAAAAAAAAAAAAACAAGCATAATGAACTTTTTAACCAATCATATTACTTATAGATTATGATTAGAAGACTAAATAGTATAGGATTAGATTGTTAGGAGAACAATGATTAAGATTAGAGTTAATTCCACCCGGGCTCCCTTGTCTTTGGTGGTAATTTCAAATTTAATTTCAGACTATCGTTTTTTTCATTTAACATTACCGACTATTATTTTTGGACACTTTTAGTTATTTTCATGACTTTTCTTATTTTTAGTAAGGACATTTTGTGCCTTCATATTTTTTTTTTTTAATTTTCGGGTTTCAACTGGTTTAACTGGTTTAGAACTTTACTAAAACTAGTTGAAAATATGGTTACTAAAAATTCAAAAGTTACCTAAAGTCCTAAACCAATTAAGCTGATTGAAACTGAAAAAAAAAAATAAGAAAAGAAAAATATGAAAAGACAAAAATGCACTTACTAAAAATAGAAAAAGTAATGAGAATGACTAAAAGTGTCCAAAAAATAATAGTCCGTGATGTCAAATAACAAAAACGATAATCTAAGACTAAATTTAGAATTACCACAAAAACACGGGACCTCTGGTGGAATTAACTCATTAAAATTATTGGGACTGTTAAATTCAAGTCCACAATATCTACCCGAGAAAAAGACAATCTCGTAAACCAATAAAGAATTTAGATCTATAAATAAAGTCGCAAAATGTTGGCAACTACAAATCAACAAAACAACATTATTGTTTTGTTTGAGCGGAAATTAAAACAAGAAGATTTTCATTGGCTAATCCCTGGAGCTTTCTTAAAGTATATAGATGACATGAAATGTTTATTAATTTTCAAATTATATTGTGGACCATGGTTTACCTTGTAAGGTTGACTACTAACATATATAAAGTACATTTTTAATATATTGAAAAATGAAAATATATATTATTTATATATTAAAAATTTATTATTAGATAGTATATCAAATAATGAGCCTTCAAAGTACTCATAATATATTTTTCAATATTGAACATTCAGTATACAAATAATATAATTTCATTATATTATAAATGTATCTTATGATCATTGTTCATGGTATAATAATTCCACTTGTTTACCTAAGAAATGCTAGCCTTTTCAATTTATCGAAGGGTAAACAGTTGAAATGGTTTAGAAAGTTGTGAAGCATGAATTGTCCAACACGTAGATCACCAATCACAGGAATATACATGATTTCCATACGTCAGAGCTATTTACTTGGAATTTTGCATGATATATATATGCACAGTATTCCAAAGAAGATTTATTTATTTTTTTTTTTCTGTAGAGATTAAATTTCAGTTCTCTCATGGATGATGACGGTCGTCTTTAGGATTACATTGATGGCTCGGTCTTGACAATAGCGGCTAGTATGTTTAGAAAATTATTGTACAAATTAAATTTCTGCCATTACTATTCGTGAAATCGCATGGAAATTTTGGGAGACCAATTCCGCATGAAAATTTAGGTCTTGACAGTAGTTAGTAGAATGTTTACAAAATTATTGTACAAATTAAATTTCTACACATTACTATTCGTGAGAGCAACCGCATGGAAATTTTAAGGGACCAAACTCCGCGTGAAAATTTGGGTCTTGACAGTAGCTAGTAGAATGTTTACAAAATTATTGTACAAATTAAATTTCTGCACATTACTATTCGTGAGAGCAACCGCATGGAAATTTTAAGGGACCAAACTCCGCGTGAAAATTTGGGTCTTGACAATAGCTAGTAGAATGTTTACAAAATTATTGTACAAATTAAATTTCTGCGCAATACTATTCGTGAGAGCAATCGCATGAAAATTTTGGGGGACCAAACTCCACGTGAAATTTTTGGTCTTAACAGTAGCTAGTAGAATGTTTACAAAATTATTGTACAAATTAAATTTCTGCACATTACTATTCGTGAAAACGATCGCATGCAAATTTTGGGGGACCAAATTCCGCGTGAAATTTTTGGTCTTCACAGTTGCTAATAGAATGTTTATAGAATTATTGTACAAATTAAATTTCTGCACATTACTATTCGTGATTGCAATCGCATGGAAATTTTAATTTGGGGTACCAAACACCGCGTGAAAATTTGGATATTGACAATAGCTAGTAGAATGTTTACAAAATTATTGAACAAACTAAATTTCTACACATTACTGTTCGTGAGAGCAATCGCATGGAAATTTTGGGGGACCAAATTCCGCGTGAAAATTTGGGTCTTGACAGTAGCTAATAGAATGTTTACAAAATTATTGTACAAATTAAATTTCTGAACATTACTATTCATGAGAGCAATCACATGAAAATTTTGAGGGACCAAACTCCGCGTGAAAATTTGGGTCTTCATAGTAGCTAGTAGAATGTGTACAAAAGTATTGAACAAATTAAATTTCTGCACATTACTATTCGTGAGAGCAATCACATGGAAATTTTGGGTGACCAAACTTGGCGTGAAATTTTTAGTCTTGATAGTAGCTAGTTGAATGTTTACAAAATTATTGTACAAATTAAATATCTGCACATTACTATTCGTGAGAGCAATCACATGGAAATTTTGAGGGACCAAACTCCATGTCAAAATTTGGGTCTTGACAGTCGCTAGTAGAATGTTTACAAAATTATTTTACAAATTTCTGCATAATACAATTCATGAAAACAATTGCATGGCAATTTTGGGACCAATTTTTCTGCGGACCATGATCAACACAACTGTGTTTACCATGAATACAAAACTTTTAATATGTTGGAATAAATAACAAAAATTACATTGTAAGTGGCTATTTTGTAATATAAATATATGTGGGTCTACTTCATATTTGGGTCGAGTCAAATTCGATTCGGATTCTTCATAGTGAGACGAAGAGATTGATATATTGTATGCTCAAAACAGGTAATGTTGAAATTTAAAATTGATTCTCAAACTAAACCCAATTAAGTTGGAAATGGATGTGGAAAGACTTATAAATTGCCTTTGTCCCACATTGAAAAAAGAAGGAGATTTGCACCACTATATATACAAGAGTATTTTAGAAATAGGTTGAATTGTCTATTATAGAGGCTCTTGCATGTAGAGTCTTTTTTTTTTTTTTTTTGAAAACATTGCATGTAGAGTCTTGATTTGTGTATGCCTCAACTTTGCTAAATTGTCCTAGCAAACCAAGTTTTGAGGAAAGAGTGTTTTGCACGACTCGTACTAACCCTAAACCTTTTCGTATTTCCTTGTTCTTGTTAATTTTTTGTGAAATAATCCTTTTCGTAGATTATATTCCTAACATATATACTAAAAGTACATTATTTGTGTACTGAATCTAATATACAAAATAATGTACTTTCATTATTCAAATACGGAGTAATGTACTTTCAAATAATGTACATTACATATACAAATAATATATTTTTTATTTATAGTTCATACAGTTGTATGGATTATGAGTCATAGAATAATGATTTCAATTTTGGGGACCAAACTCCCGCGTGAAAAATTTGCATATTGACAGTAAGAGTAGAATGTTTACAATTGCAAAATTATTGTTCAAATTTCTGCATAATACAATTTTTGAAAAGAATTGCATATAAAATTCGGAAGACCAAGCTCAGCGTGAGATTAACTTCGCAGACTAGACTTGATGATGATGGTCGTCGTTGTTGTTTACTATTACTTGCTTGAAATTTTCACAATTATGTGCGAAACACACTAATAAACATGTGATTTTGATATTTGATTTGCACCCCTTTCAAATATTGATAGCATGAATGTTTCTTATCTTTCAAAAACTCGCGAGTCTTATAGCTGAGTTTCTTGCAAGATACTTTAATTATTTAAAAGGTAGTTCTAGGCAAATTGAAATAACTTCACCTCAGTGACCTCACATATTTTGGGGAAATTAAACATGAACTTATCAATATTTCATTCATTATCTATTTTAATGTGTGATTTTTACATTCAACAACACTTGTTGGTTGAGGTGAATACAGTGTGGTACGCTCATGTATTATACTCCGTGCAATAATCACCGATTGGTTTTTCATACTCAACTCCTTGATGATGACTTCTAACTGTCTTAATTACGATTAAGTTGGTTTTTCACTTCATTCTTAAAAAAAAAAAAATTTATCAACGCCTTTGTCTTTACTCTTAAGCAAATACACATAGCAATATAATGTATTATCGTTGATAAAGATAATAAAATAATTATTACTACCATGCATTTTTATTTATTTAAAATCACATACACCATTATGGATTAATTCAACTGGTTCTTTAATTTTTTTTCCTTTCAATCAATTTAAAATGATTTTCCATTAGTTTTGCCTCAACAACATAAATCTCACATTTGTGATTATTGTTAATTTGGAATGTAGAAATACTGTCCAAATTAATTAATCTAGTATGGAATTAAATTAACATCACCTAGTCTATCCTGACAATTTATATCATGGACAATGGGTGTAAATCAAATCCCATAATGCGCTTGAAAAAACGGTTTGGTTCATGTACGCCAACATCTGCAAGCATGAATGTCGTCTAAGTAGTAACTTAGGCTTACCATTTGAATGGAGGCCTTGACTACTCAACTAGAGGGGTTTACCATTCGGTAAAAATGGGTTAGATCGAATGTTGGCCCCTCATCTCGACCTTTCGAAAGGTACCATTCGGAGTAGATTTTTAATAAGTATTATAATATATCTCATAACTATTACAATTTTCTTCATAAATAATTATTTAACCCTTAATTTTACATTTTCATTTTAAAGTATTATATTCTTCATAAAAAATATTACACTTTTTCTCATAAGTAACAATTAATCAATTTATTTGTTATTAGTATTATACTTTTTTATTAAATACTATTGATTCTATTATAATGTACTATTTGTTCTATACTTTTTATATAGAACATTTGTTCAAGGAGAGTCACAGAGGTATCATCTAAGCACAAGATGTTTGATAGTATTATACTTAGCTTTTTCTTATAACTAAATGTTCAACCCTTAAATATTACATTTTAATTTAAAAGTATTACATTTTTTCTTCAAAAATATTATACATTCCCTTATAAGTGATGAACAATATATTCATGATTTGTATTTCATTTTTTCTTCAAAAATATTATACATTCCCTTATAAGTGATGAACAATATATCTCACATATAAGAATTTCTGTGACGGTCTCAAATTAGACTGACCCATCTTTAATTAGGCTAATGTTTTGGCACGCCTAAGTCAAAATTCGATAGATAACAAAAGTCACAATCATAATTTATGATCCATCAATTGGCATTGATGTGCCGTTGCCCGTTGAGGGTTACGTTGATGACGATGCTTTAGGAATCTAATTGTAAAAATTCAGTTTTTATTCTCCGATCCTATCCAAAAATTAAAATTATATATAAAAATCCTAAGAATCGCTTTATTCTTATCCAACAAATAAATATCCATGTGCATGTATATACAACAATTACATGAAATTGTTATTAATTTTCAATTTATCAAAGGGTAAAACAGTTGAAATGGTTTAGAAATTAAAGTTGTGAAGCATGAATTATACATCCAACCAGAAGATCAGCAAGCAAAAGAATATAATTGATCTGGCCTAAAGACTTTGAATTTTGAGTGATATATGCACAGTATTTCAAAGAAGAATTTTTCTGTAGAAATTAAATTTTAGTTGACAGTTGCTCTCATGGATGATGAAGGTCGTCATTGATGGCTCGGTCTTGACGGTAGCTGGTAGAATGTTTACAAAATTATTGTACAAATTTCTGCACAACACTATTCGTGAAAGCAATTGATCGCATGGAAATTTTGGGGGACCAAACTCCGATCGGCGTGAAAATTAAATTTGGGTCTTGATAGTAGCAAGTAGAATGATTGTATGTACAAATTTCTGCATAATACAATTCATGAAAACAATTGCACGGAAATTTCCGCGTGAAAATTTGGGGCTTGACAGTAGTAGCTAGCAGAATGTTTACAAAATTATTGTACAAATTTCTGCATAATACAATTTTTGAAAGCAATTGCATGGAAAATTTGGAGGACCAAACTCAGCGTGAGATTAACTTCGCAGACTAGGCTTTAATGGTGGTTGTTGTTGTTGTTGTTACAACTTGCTGGAAATTTTAATTTCGCAATTATTTAAAAAAAGGAACTTCTCTCCAGAGAAAAAATGGTTAATATAAGGCCTATAAAACACATTTCTTAAAAGCAATTTGTTTCTTCCGAAGGTGTAGAGGTGTATGTTAAAGTATCAGATTCTCGGGATACAATAAATTATAATAATATATTTGAGCACTCAAATATATTACTTTCAAGGAATATGAGCAAAGGGAACACACTTTATAGTTTAGAGATGGTGGGAGAATATTTTATCGGAGTATGAGAGATTATATATATTACGTGAGTGAAAACAAAATTTTGCAGTAGTTAAATCATTCTTTCCAACCACATGTATTTATAGTTGAACTGAAATATAATTCATTAAAATTTAATTGTGTAGTTGAGATGGACTTTGATTTTTAAAATGACATTTAATTGTGAGACCGTCTCACGGATCCTTATTCGTGAGACGGGTCGGGTCGGGTCAAAGTACCATGCAAATGTCACACTTATATATGCAAATGTCATACTTATATGCTCAAATATAACACTAATCAAGAATACAATTTTTTTTCACTTATAAGAGAAAAAGTAATACATTTTTCATAATAAGTAATGTTGACAAGTGCCCCTTACTTATAAGGGCAAATATAATACTTTTAAGGAAAAATGTAATACTTTTAAATCGAAATGTAAAAATATTGTATTTTTCCTTAAAAGTATTACATTTACCCTTATAAGTAACAAAAATTTTATTCCTGATTAGTATTGCATTAGAGCATATAAGTATGACATTTGTGCATATAAGTTTTACATTTGCATCTTGACCCGACCCGTCTCATGGTGAGACGGTCTCACACAAGTTTTTGCCTAATAATAATAATAATAAAGTGTTCCTTTCAAAAATAAAATAAAATAAAGTGTAGAAATTTGTATGCTCAATGTTTATTTTTAAATAAGTATTTCAAAGTATATTAATGCAAGATTATATATGAGATTTTCATGCATAGATAATTGAATGTTGAATTGAATCGGTAATTCAAAATATATGAATGCAAGCTAATATAAGAGAGATTGATTATAATTCACTAAAATAAATGTTTGTGACTTTGTAATAATGCTAGTCTAAATACTTAATCTGACAACTATAGTCTAAATAAATACTACTGTTAAGTCTTCTTAATTTTCTTTTGGGTAGCATTGTCATTGTCTTCATCTTCAGTACTTATCCTCTTCTTTTTTACTGATAGTGTGTCATGTGCAATTGAGTTACTGGTGGTAGCATGAGGGCAGCGTCATGCAATGACATTACGAGGTAGGAAGCTGTGGATTTGCCTTGTTGTGTATATAACTAGACTTAGTTGTACTATGAAACAGGGGCGGAGCCAGAAAACTCGAGTTGGGTGGCCAATGTAGTAGAGAAAATTATAATTAACCATACTATATTATTATATATACCATATATTATTGTAATTATTACTAATAATAATTTCTAATTATATTCTGTGTAATAAAGTATGAAATACATAATTATATGAGTACAATTGATACGAGTGTCGATCATTACTTTAGAATATTTTCACATAACACAATATCATAATAATAACAACAACAATAAAAACAACAGCATTTATTTAAATATAAATTTTCAATTTTTATCAAATAAAAATTTTTGTCAATTATTTTGTTACCAAATCTTTTCATAATTAATTGATATTCATTTTACTGATTAACAATATTTCTAATTTGAGAGATAAAGACAAAAATCAATATCACGAATTAAACAATCAATATTAATTTTTGACAATCTCAAAGTGTAAATAAATAATTAAAACACAAAATAAATCATTAATTAATTAATCAACCTAACTAATAAAACTAAAGCATATATCTCAAATTTGGAGATTTTTAAAAATAAAATTGATATTTGGATGCCCACCATTATTAAAATATTGATAAAAGAAATAAGATAAAAAGAAAATGGTGACTTTAATTATTTGCTTGGTTTATTTGTTTCTATTTAATGAATTTAAACTTTAATATATATTTTGAGTTAACTTAATATAAATATAATAGATTGTTTAAAAATAAAATTAGAGGGGGCCAAAAGTGTATTTTATCCCTACTATATCAATATATATATATGCAAATTTACTAAAATATTTTAAGGTTTATATTACATTTAATATTGTATTTTTTAATACACTCTAACATATTTGTAGTATATGTTTAACACTTATATCAACTCTTATTGGATGGGGTTCAACAACCTTAGACCTTTCTTATAGAATAAATGATGAGTAAGTTAAGAATAATAAATAGTAAGTAAAATTTCGTTACTAAAGTTTATACTAACGGAATACAGAGTTATTTAAGGAAGAAAATAATATAATAGAGGGTAAAGTAGGAAAATTAAAAAAAGGAAAAATGACACTTTTCCCCCCTATGTTATGTGCATATAGCACTTTTTCCCCCTAAAATGTTAAATTGACATTCTTACCCTTAAAAATAATTATTTCATTTATTTTTCTTCTCCAACAAATTATTATTTATATGTATGGATGATCACGATTCGGTTCGAACCTAACCAAACACTATAGCAATCATACCGAAATAGTATGGACGGTTCTGGTTACGATTCAGAACCGAAAAATAAAATTAAATAATTGTTGAACCGTGAACCAGAACTGAACCACAATCATATATAGTGAAAATGATCAAACACTTATTTTGATAAATCGGTACGGTTCGGTTCCAATTTCGATTTTGAACCGCCAATCAAAAGTTATTTATTTATTTATTTTTATAATTTTATTTCTTATTTAAAAATAGTCTAAATTTAACAATTATTTTATTTTATTTTTTCGGTTCTGAATTGTAACCGTAACCGTCCATACTATTTAAGTTCAATTGCTACGGTGTTCGATTAGGTTCATATCGAACCGTAATCTTCCATACATATTAGTAATATAATTGGTTGGAGAATAAAAATAAATGAAATAGTTATTTTTAAGGGCAAAAATGTCAATTTAACATTTCAAGGGGGAAAACTACCACTTTTAAAATAACTGAGGGGGAAAAACTGTCACTTTAATAACTCAGGGGGAAAAAGTGCTATATGCACGTAACTTAGGGGGAAAAAGTGCCATTTTCTCTTTAAAAAAAATACTAAAATCAAAATAATCTAAATCACTTATTTAATCAAATAATTTTCCTACTTTACCCTCTATTATATCATTTACTTTTTGTTAAATATCCTTACATTCCGTCAATGTAAACTTTAGTAACGGAATATTCCGTTAACTAATTATTATTCTTAACTTACTCATTAATTTTCATATGGAAAGTCTTAGGTTCGATCCCTATTCCAATCAAAATTGACATAATTGTTAAACATATACCATGAATATGATAGAGTGTATTTAAAAATAGAATATAAAATTTAACATGAACTTTGGTCATTTAATTAGAATCACGCATTGGGCATTGGTGAAACGGTACACCTAATTTACAGTATATATTCAACATAGATGGGAAACTATGCCTATTATCATTGTCTTTTTGGGAAGGAGGATTCAATTCTGTTTTTAAGGTGCACTGCGCCAAGGCACTAAATTTGCAGTAAAGAATACCAGGGGAGTAGATTGAATCATGAATTCATTTCTGGCGAAAGTGGCAACAAGACGAAGCATGAATCACACCAATTAATAGAGTTTTGTGTTGCAAAAATTATGCTCGGGTATAATCAATTAACATTTAACTACAGAAACCAACGTTAAATGCTCATTGATTTTAAAAATAAAAATAAAAATTACACATATAACGTCGGTTCCTCATCAATGAACCGACATTATATGTTCAATTTTTTTTTTTTAAATGAAGATACATCATCGGTTATTTGAAATAGCCAACGTTGTATCATAGGACCTAGATCCGCATGTGCATATTTCTTCATCTTTGTTGGTCCCTCCATGTGGTTGAAGCAAGCTGGTAGCATAAGACAAAAAAAAAATAAAAAATTGTTGGGTCCGTCCGTTATTTCTCACACGCACAACGCGCATTCAATGGCTAGTATAATTTTTATATAACCACGTACACACTGCACACACATGCATATATTAATGAAGTCTAATTTGTTAATTATGGGACAAATCTGTGCACTTGCTATTATTATGATAACTACATACTCATGTGCAAGCTAACTTAAGTTGCATGTATGCGCTGAAAAACAAACTCAAAACTGTTAAATTCAAGTCCACACTCCACAATACCTACCAAGAAAAAGATTCGTAAACCAATAAAAAAAATTTAGCTCTATAAATAAAGTCGCAAAAAGTTGGCAATAACTCCAAATCAACAAAACACCATTATTGTTTTGTTTGGGCGTAAAACAGGAAGATTTTCATTTGCTAATCCTCGAGCTTTATTAAAGTATAGATGACATGAAATGTTTATTAATTTTCAAATGGACAAATTATATTGTGGACCTAGTCCACCTTGTAAGGTTGACCACTGACATATATAAAGTACATTTTTAATGTATTGAAAGTATATTATTTGTATATTAAAATTTATTATTTGATAATATCTACTATACTAATAAGAGCCAAAGAGAGTTAGACCTAAAATGGGTAGAAAAAATGGCGGTCAAATTATTTAATCAAATGGATGATTTAGATAAATTATTTAATCAAATAGATGGTTAAGATAATTCAGATTAATATTATTAATAGAGATTACCTAATTACCTTACTTTTATGATTATCCGTTAAGTTTTCCGTTAAATATTCTCTTTTCCGTTAATATTCCGTTAACTTTTAACTTACCCATTAATTTCTATAAGAAATGTCTTAGGTTCAAACCTCATATCAATCAAATTTGACATAATTAAGTTTCTCACTCTATTTTACTCTTATTAAATTAAATAAATTAGTAGCTACAACGAAAAATGATACATATGTATTTTTTTTAATTTAGAATTATGTGCTATAATACCTTTATTTGAAAAAATTATTCATTATCAAAAAATTAAATTAAATAAGAGAAATAATTTCATTAGTTATATTGTCTTTATTTTCTCTCATGCAAAGATTCTTTACATTCAAATTTATCAATTGATATTCATTACATTGTCCATTATCTTATTTTTACAATATCTTGTAATTAAATATCAAAGTTATAGTACAAAATAATGTTATATATTTATTTACCAAGTATTTTATTAATACTATGAAAAAGTTTTTCTAAATAATTTGAAGCTAATTATATTAACTACTTGGGGATTGGTTGACAAAGATAGTACTCAAATAGCCCAACAAATTGAAGCGGAATCACTCTATTTTACTCTTACTGAATTAAATAAATTAGTAGTTACATAAAAAAAATGATACATATGTATTTCTTTAATACCATGAAAAAAATTAAAAAGAATAGTTTGAAACCAATCATATTAACTACTTGGGGGATTTTTTGACAATGAAAGTACTCAAATAACCCTTTACCCAGCAAATTGAAGAGAGAAACTACCGTTTAATATCTTTGGAATACATAATATTTTAAATTTTCAAATTTTTATTAATTTATTTAATCTTTTTTCTTAAACTAAGGATTTCTTTAACCACAATAACTCATTCAACAATAATGGTTGAACCAAATGAACCCCAAGCAGAGCAACTAAAGGAAAGTCCATAGCTCCTATATCATAATCTCATTGCATGACGTTGTCATCTATGCTACCAACAATAACCGAATTGCAAATAACACACTACCAACAAAAAGGAAGAGAACAAATAGTAAAGATGAAGACAATGGCAATGTTACTCAAAAAAGAATTAAGAACACTTAGAAAAATTCAAATTAAAAGTAGTATTTATTTAGACTATCATTTTTAGACCAAATATTTAGACTATCGATTTTACAAGGTTGCAAACATTTATTTTAGTAATAATTATAATGAATTTTCTCTATTATCTTGGATTTATATACTTTGAGTTAGATATTTAAATAAAAAAAAATTTGACATTCAATTACCCATGTATAAACTTCTCCTATATAATCTTGCATTGATATACTTTCAAATATTTATTTAAATATAAACATTGGGCATTAACCCATTCGCGCAATGCGCGTATAAAACTAGTACCAAATAATAAACCTTTAAAGTACTCGAATAATAAACTTTTCAATATTGAACATTCAGTACACAAATAATGTACCTTCAGAATATTAGAAATGTATCTTATTTCCGTACACCATTGATCATGGTATAATATAATTGCACTTGTTTACCTAAGAAATGCTAGCCTTTTCAATTTATCGAAGGGTAAACAGTTGAAATGGTTTAGAAAGTTGTGGAGCATGAATCACGAAGATGACCAAGCACAGGAATATAAATAATTTCCATAGGTCAGAGCTATTGACTTGGAATTTCGCATGATATAAAATTTGGAAGACCAATTCAAGCTCAGCGTGAAACGAAGACTAGCTAGGCTTGATGATGATGGTCGTTGTTGTTGTTGCTTACTATTACTTGCTTGAAATTTTCACAATTATGTGCGAAACACATTGATAAATATGTGATTTAGATTTTTGATTTGCACCCCTTTCAATTATTGATAGCATGAATGTCTCTTACCTTTCAAAAACTCGTGAGTCTTATCGAGTTTCTTGCCGGATATCTTATTTAAATAGTAGTTCTAGGCAAATTAAAATAGCTAGCCTCACCTCACATAATTAGTCAACGTATGGAATTAAATTAACATCATCTAGTCTACCATGACAATTTACATCATGGACCAGAGTGTGTAAATCAGATCCCAGAATGAGTTTGAAAAAGGTTTGATTCGTGTACGCTAGCACTTGCAGACACGAATGTCGTCCGAGTAGTAACTTAATTGGGCTTACCATTCGAATGAAGGCCTTGACTACTTGACTAGAGGGGTTTACCATTCGGTAAAAATGGGTTTAATCGAATGTTGATCCCTCATCTCGACCTTCCGAAAGGTACCATTTGGTAGTAGTTACTTTTCAAACTACTCACGATTCAAACTACTATTCGGAGTACCATTTTGGGTATTAATTAATTATGATGTTATAGAATTAATTATAATTTTTAAATTTTAGAATTAATTTTCAGAGTAATGGTTGTCTGGTATAAAGGTTACATAGACGGATTTTATTATTCGTTTTAATGTCATGATAAATGTTATTTAATCTCCATTCGTCCTTTCATCTCGTTCGTTGAGTCGTCTGTCACACACTTTCCTTAAAATCGATCCGTCACTTCCCAATAGTGCTAGGAGCGTTGTAGCCTCCGTCTCCCAGGTTAAAACAAATTACGACTTTAGTGTTTGAACACTCAAAACTCAAAGTCCAGCGAACTAGAACCAAAGGCCAGCACTTTGATGTTTTACGGTGTGTGTGCATAAATTTCAAGTACACTTGCAAAGACATGGAATAGACACAATGGACACTTGCACAAGTATAAAAGTGGGAGCAAACATATTCACATAAGATTTAATCTCAGGCATTGAAACAACTTGGGGATGTGTGTGCATAGGTTTGATCAGATAGACAGACTCCCAAAATTTTCAGATTATCAATTTTTGACACAAGAAGTTTATCAGATAGGCAAAGAAACCCTAGAAACATCTATGAGATTATTTGATAGACCCCAAACAAAATAGACTTTGAAGTGAAGATATTAGATATACCCATAGAGGATTCAATGACCATAGCACTCTGTAAAAATTTTGAACCTGTGTTGGTTGTTGTCCGTTCGACTAAGACGATGGAATTTTTTTTTTGGGTCAAAATCAAGACCCAAATGAATGTTGCTAGATTCTTGATAGGTCTAAATGAAGAGTATGCTGGAGTGATCTGAGGTTACAACTTATGGTGACGGATCCTATTCATCAATGAATAAGGTCTATGGTAAGATTTCTCAGCAAGATAGGCAAAATACAGCCAATGCTAGAAAAATCTTCAGAAAATGGATTGTATTACTTAGAAAGACCTATTATGAAGAATGTTAATGGTACTAGCTAGTATAGTTTTTAGAAAATGAGTCATTTTCCTTTTCCTAATAGCATATATGTTTCTACTTCGTGCTTTGAGTTCTTACATGTGGATATTCTGGGTGTTTTTGTATTGCAATTATCCGTAAACTCCAGGGAAAGCATTGTCAAAACTAAGGGAGAAAGAAATTTGCAGGAAAAAGAAGTTGCAATGGACTTGCAAACTAATTAACTTCAAAAGGGAAAGTAACAAAATCTTCAAAACATCAAAATTAACCAACATCACAAACCAAATAAAATCAAATCAAATTCTCAATCAAAGTACAATTGGAATGAATCAATCCCCATAAATTGCTTCCTTGTATGATCTCAGTCTTCGATCTGCTGATTGGATTGTTGACGTTGCAAACTCCGCTGCTACCTTAATTACTTCATACATCTTGCTCTAACTTTCATGGATCCACATGGTAGTATGACATCGACCAATATTGAATATGGCATGAAAAAAATATTACCATAATAAATAAGTATAAATGACCAACAAAAGAAAATTTTCAAAGCACTAATTTAAGGAGCGTCACAAATGAATTATCTCACCAAGGAATGGTTCTAATGTCTCCAAGTTCTGCAAGGGTGTCTTTGATTGAATGTAACTCCTTGACGGCATTGCCAATGCTCATTCTGTCTCTGGGTAACTCCATGGAACAAGCTATTCCAATCTTAAAAATTGATACAAGGCAATCTATTATCTGGTTTTGAAGTATAAGGCTTCTAGGAGTTGCATTAGCTTCTTCGTTGAATAGCTTTAGATCCACAATCTCAATGACTTGCTCAGGCACGCTCATTCTAACATAGTTATGAAGAGTTAAGCCATTATTGAAGATATCACTAGTAGGACTTTTATTGGTAAATATCTCTAACAAAAGGATTCCATAGCTATACATATCACCAAATGTTGACAAATCACTTCTCATCCCATACTCTGAAAAAATTCAAATTCAAGCATTAGTACTCTTTCACCAAAATTTATATATATACTTTAAAAGTCTTTATGTTTAATGAGAATTGACTCTCTCTTAAAAGTTTCAAGATGATTAATTAAATAAATAAAAGAAAATAGGATACCTGGAGCTGCATATCCAATAGTTCCTTTAATTCCTATAGATGAACTCTCTTGGTTAGATGAAGATGCAACTGTAACTTCCGTGGGAAAAAACTTTGCTAATCCAAAATCAGCCACGTGAGCAACTAAGTCTCCATCCAACAAAATATTGCTTGGCTTCAAATCACAATGTACTAAACCTGTCTCCAACTGATTATGAAGATAATCAAGTGCACTTGCCACATCAATTGCAATATTTACCCTCTGTAACAAGTTCAAACTCTTTGAATAATTATTCTCTCCTGTATCTTTTGAGAGATTGTGCAGCCAATTGTCCAGACTACCATTGATCATATACTCATAAACAATGGCCAAGAAGTCATTACCCTCATGGTCGATGCTACAACAAGTGGTCAAAACTTTTACCAAGTTTCGGTGCCGAATTTGCCTCAACGCTTCACATTCTGCCAAAAAGCTCTTGGATGCTCCTCTCACTTGAAGCTTGAACACTTTAATTGCAACTATTCCCAAACTACCATCAAGAATGCCCTTGTAAACTGTGCTGAATTTTCCAAATCCAATAATGCTGGATTTAGAAAATTCATTAGTTGCCTTCTGGATACTCCAATATGACAACTTAGGCATGAACTCTGTTGTTGCATCCAACATTAAAGGCTGCTTGTTCTTCTGCTTGTAAATGACCACAAGGAGAGCCACAATTATCAGTAGAATCAAAGTCCCACTTGAAATAAAAATTGTCAGCTTTTGAATATGGGACAGATGTTTTGTTCCCCCTTCTCTTGGGCATGTTGGCGACCCAAATTGCGGAATACCTCCGCAGAGGTTGGAGTTACCACCAAGCTCAACTTCAGTCTTGTGTTTAAAAATCCCTTCAGTAGGTATCTCACCTTCCAAATGGTTAAATGATATATTCAATTGCTTCAAGTACCGAAGTTTACCTAGAAATTATGGTATTTTTCCTATGAGGTTATTACAGGATAGATCTAAAATTTCAAGGCTTTTTAAAGAAGTGAAAGAAGGAGGGATAAATCCATGGAAAAGATTATGATTGATGTTGAGTTCAATCAAGCTACTCAATGCACCAATGGTACTTGGAAGTGTGCCAAAGAACATGTTGTTTGAGAGGTTTAGTGACAACAAATTTTTGAACCCACCAATCTCTACAGGAAGATGACCTGTAAAGTGATTGTGAGAGAGGTCTAAATGCAAAAGTGATGTGAAGATAACTTTGGGAAAATTTCCATGGAGTTTGTTTCTGGAAACATTTAATTCTAACAAATACTTAAATTTTTCAAAACTTTTCGGTATAGTACCTTGCAACTCATTGAATTGTAGGTAAAGGTCACTAAGAATGGACAGATTTCCCATTGAAATTGGAATCTCACCAAACAATTTGTTTCCTTGAAGGTTTAAACCGATGAGTTTTTGAAGGCTTCCCCATGAGCTTGGAATAGTACCGCCTAGCTGGTTTTCTGATAAGTCTAGGTATTGTAAGTTAACAAGATGACGAATTTCACTTGGAATAGTACCACTTATGACATTTTTTGGAATGAGAAAACCCTCAAGACTTGAAAAGTTTGCTATGAATCTGGGCAAAACCCCTCCAAAATTGCAATTACTAAGATACAAGGCCACTAGTGTAGCAGTACTATTGAGAAGAGAAGACATGAAATCCAAATCAGTGGATTTTCCATTACCAAGTGGATTGTCATCAAGTGAAAGATATTTTAGTCTTTTAAGTCCACCAAATGACGGTACTCCTCCAATAAAACCATTATGAGTAACATCAAAATACCACAACCTTGTGGCATTTGAGATTGAGATGGGAAGTCGCCCTATTAAGTAATTATTAAATATATTTAAAAACTCTAGATTTGGAAGAGTAGAGCCTAAATTTGGAGGAAGATATCCTTGAAGTTGATTTTCTTCTCCATGAAACTCGATCAATGAAGAAATATTGAAAATGGACATGGGAATGGTAGAAGTCAGGTAGTTATTGTTTACATAAATAACAAAAACTTTCTGCAGGCATCCAAAAGAAGTAGGAATTTTTCCCTTGAAATTATTTACACCAAAAGAAAGTTTCTTGAGTGATGAAAAATTGCCTATGTAAGCAGGTATCTCTCCCGTCAAGTGGTTTGTGACAACCGAAAGGTGCTCAAGTTTGGACAGTGATCGAAACTCCAAAGGAAATGTACCCGTTAGATTATTGTTTCCCAAATAAAAATTTGTTAGACTAACACAATGTGAAAGGTTTTTTGGAATTTCACCTGAAAATACATTAATAGTGAGATCCAACCCACTTAATCTTGTAAGTCTACCCATCTCTTTAGGAATTATACCTGCTAGAGTGTTGTTGTAAAGAATCAATTCTCTAAGAAAACTCAAGTTCCCAATTGCTGGGGACAAAGAGCCTTGAAGGTTGCTCGAACTCAAATCGATTGATACAACTCGTTGGTGTTTGCGACCACAAGTTATTCCAACCCAATTACAGAAATGGGTAGACTCATTCCACGACTGAAGAGAATCTCCGATGATGTTGGCTTTGAGTGAAAGCAATGCTGTGTGATCAGAAACATTTCCGGGCAGGGAGGAGGAAGCTTTGCAGAGGAAGGCAAATATAGCATAAAAACAAAAGAGGGAGAAGCTCATTTTGTGGAGAAGATACAAACTTTATTATACTGAGTGCACTAGGATTGGGTGGAAAGATGAGAGTATTTATAGAGCTCAAGAATACAAAACCAATATAAAGTAAATACGTAAATGTACAAAAATACCCATTGGGATTTTGGGAAAACCTTAATCCTACTTTTGGTGAACATGTTAACCGCAAATTATATCGTGGACCATGGTCCACAATGCATTGTGGACCATGATCATAACTGATACTGCAGTTGTGTTGAACGGATACTCCAGTTGTATTGAAAAGATACTTCAGTTGTGTTGAAAGGAAACTGCAGTTGCACGGAACAGAGGTCGTTCATCCATTCAACTCAACTGCAGTATCTATTCAACACAGGTTACACAGCTACAGTATCTTTTCAACACAACTACAGTATCTGTTCAACACAACTGCAGTTCCAGATGAATGACACGACCTCTGTTCCGCACAACTGCAGTTCTTTTCAACACGGGTGCAACGCACGGGGTCAAAATACTAAAATAATACTAATACCTTAGCTGAAAATGGTTTTTTGTCCTAAAATTAATTTTGGTTAATTTCGTTCGTTCGGAAGCAAATTAAGATTAAAAAATGACTATATTTATCTTAATTTCGAGAAATTCTTCAGTAGCCGGTTATAATAAACAACAAAATTTTTAATAAAAATAAACTAAGTTGAATTAAGATTTAACTCAGTATTGAAAATTAAATGAATAATGTAGTCTACAAGATTAAAATTAACACCTGCTGATAGTAGATGAGAAATGAGATGCAAGTGCAAGTGGATCAATGCCGATAGAAATGGAATGGATTATCACTTTGACCTATCATATCAAATTAATTCAAAAAACAGATCGATTAAAAACAAAAAAAAAATAAAAACAAAAAAAAAATAAAAACAAAAACAAAAAAAAATCTTACAATTAGGACAGGTTAGATTTTTAATAAGTATTATAATGTCTCTCGTAACTATTACAATTTTCTTCATAAATAATTATTCAACCCTTAATTTTACATTTTCATTAAAAGTATTATATTTTTCATAAAAAATATTACACTTTCTCTCATAAGTAACAATCAATCAATTTATTTATTATTAGTATTATACTTTTTTTTATTAAATATTGTTATGAAAGTAAAGAGAAAGAGAGAGTTTCTGAATATACTGTCTTATACTGTCATATATTGTTGTATAGAAAAGAGAATACAAGACCGTATAAATAGGTGCTAGAAGACTACGAATATGAAACATATGTCTACATACCTAAATCCCTAAAGGCTATCTAATCTATAGATATTCCATATATTAATCTCTAGTTGGAGCATAGATATTAATTATGCCCAACTTGTTACACAAATAACTAATAACCCAAAATAACCAAATAACTAAATAACGAACTAACTTAAATCCATTTAGGACATTCCCCTTGAACAAAAGCTTTGCACGCCACCAATACCTACAGACAGTTGGGTGAACTCGACATGGACCGAACAAGCTTGAGATTGGACACTCCCCCTGCAACAAAAGCTTGGACACCATCAATACCTACGGACAGTTGGGTGAACTCGGCGTGGACCAAACAAGCTTGGGGTTGGGCACTCTCGTAAACCGAAAGCTTGAATCGCCACCAATATCGCAACTTCGGGTGAACACAACGTGGACCGAACAAGCTTGGGATTGGATTCCCCCTTAACCGAAAGCTTGAACGCCATCAATACCGCAACTCCGGGTGAACACAACGTGGACCATACAAGCTTGAACACACAAGGTAAAGAAGACAAACTCCAAACTGGAAGGCACAAATTCTTTACCAACGAAAGGGAAGCATGCCCCAAACGACAATGAGCATCAAAAAGGGGTTGACAACAACAAAACAGGCAACGAACTCCAACTCAACAAACTCAAAGAAGTAGATGCATCAGACTCAGCCATATCCAAAAAAAGAAACAGATCACAAGTACACAAAATTCAAGCCTGAATGTGTACGAGACAAAGTGATCGTAAAGCAAAAAATCGAAGACAACGCACAAACCAAGTCCAGATCCGAGACAAACGAACTCAGGCGACCCAGGAGCAGTTGACTAAAACGTTTTCCAGTCGTTGGAGGAGCCTCACGCGCCGGTGCGTAGGAGAGTGGCAGCGCGTGAGGCTCACGCATGTGACGACAACGGAGCGAAAAAAAATTATAGTAAAGGCTCAGATACCATGTTACGAAAGTAAAGAGAGGATTTCTGAATATGATGTCTTATACTGTCTTATAGAAAAGAGAATACAAAGCCCTATAAATAGGTGCTAGAAGACTACGAATAGGAAATATATGCCTAACTACCTAAATCCCTAAAGACCACCTAATCTATAGAGATTCCATATTTTATATCTATATTCCATAAAAAATATTATTGACTCTATTATAAGGTATTATTTGTTCTATACTTTTTCTATAGAACCTTTTCTCAATGAGTCACAGAGGTGTCATCTAAGCACAAGATGTTTGGCAGTATTATACTTAGCTTTTTCTTATAACTAAATGTTCAACCCTAAATATTACATTTTAATTTAAAAGTATTACATTTTTTCTTCAAAAATTATTATACATTCCCTTATAAGTGATGAATCATATATTCATGATTTGTATTTCATTTTTTAGCATAAGTATTAAATTTCCATCTTAACATTACCTATCTCAGTAATCTCACATATAAGAATTTATGTGAGGGTCTCAAATTAGACTCACCCATCTTTAATTAGGCTAATGTTTTGGCACGCCTAACTCAAAATTCGATAGATAACAAAGTCACAATCATAATTTGTGATCCATCAATTGGCATTGATGTGCCGTTGAGGGTTACGTTGATGACGATGTTTTAGGAATCTAATTATATTGTAAAATTTTAGTTTTTATTCTCCGATCCTATCCAAAATTTAAAATTATATATAAAAATCCTAAGAATCGCTTTATTCTTATCCAACAAACAAATATCCATGTGCACGTATATACAACAATTACATGAAATTTTTATTAATTTTCAATTTATTATCAAAGGGTAAAATAGTTGAAATGGTTTATAAAGTTGTGAAGCATGAATTATACATCCAACCAGAAGATCAGCAAGCAAAAGAATATAAATAATTATCATTGGTCAGCTGGCCTAAAGACTTTGAATTTTGAGTGACATATGCACAATATTTCAAAGAAGAATTTTTTCCTGTAGAAATTAAATTTTAGTTGACAGTTGCTCTCATGGATGATGAAGGTCGTCATTGATGGCTCGGTCTTGACAGTAGCTGGTAGAATGTTTACAAAATTATTGTACAAATTTCTGCACAACACTATTCGTGAAAGCAATTGATCGCATGGAAATTTTGGGGGACCAAACTCCGATCCGCGTGAAAATTAAATTTGGGTCTTGATATATAGTAGCAAGTAGAATGATTGTATGTACAAATTTCTGCATAATACAATTCATGAAAACAATTGCACGGAAATTTAGGGGGACCAAAATCCGCGTGAAATTTTGGGGCTTGACAGTAGCTAGTTAGCTAGTTAGAATGTTTACACAATTATTGTACAAATTTCTGCATAATACAATTTTTGAAAGCAATTGCATGGAAAATTTGGAGGACCAAACTCAGCGTGAGATTAACTTCGCAGACTAGGCTTTAATGATTGCTGTTGTTGTTGTTATTACAACATGCTGGAAATTTTAATTTCACAATTATTTCAAAAACCAAATTCTCCACAGAAAAAATGGTTAATATAAGGCCTATAAAACACATTTTTCTTAAAATCGATTTGTTTCTTCTCGAAGGTGTTAGCTAGGGTATTAAAGTATCAGATTCTCGAAATACAATAAATGATAATAATATATTTGAGCACTCAAATATACTACTTTCAACAAATATGAGCAAAGGGAACACACTTTATAGTTTAGGAAAGGGTGGGAGAATATTTTACCGGAGTTTGAGAGATTATATTTGGTGAGTAAAAACAAAATTTTGTAGTAGTTAAATCATGCTTTGCAACCACATGTATTTATAGGAGAAGTGAAATTCATTAACACTAATGACATTCAAAATTGAATTTAAAATTTAATTGTGTGGTTGAGATGGATTCCGATTTTAAAGACAAATGACCTTATAAATGCATAAGTGTATTTATAAAAAAAAAATTAAAAAAAAAGAGTGAAAAGTATAAGTGGGCTTTAAAACTTTAAAATTTGAGAAAGTTTCGAAACCCAGCCCACTTATACTTTGCACTCTTAAGTGGCAAATTATGCCGTGGACCCAGGTCCACCTTGCAGGTCCACCTTGCAAGGTGGACCAGGGTCCAAAACGGCGTCGTTTTATTAACTTTTGTTAAAAATTAAAAATTAACAGCGTTAATTGTAGCTCTCTCTTGCAAATCATCTTCGTCGCAGCATTCACAGATACAGAGTTATAGGTTCACAAACATATAACTCCATGTTCACAACAACATAGCTCTATATTCACAGATACAGAACTCTATGTTCACAAATATATAACTCCATGTTCACAATAACAGAACTACACATTCACAGATACAGAGCTTTAGGTTCACAACAACATAGTTCTACATTCACAAATACAGAACTCTATGTTCACAAAAATATAACTACATGTTCACAATAACAGAGCTATACATTAACAAATATAGATATCAATGTTCACAAACACAGAGCTCTAATAAGTCCTCAACAATAGAACTACATGTTCACAATTATAGAACTCTATATTCACAAATACAGAACTCTATGTTCACAAACATAAAACTATATGTTCACAAAAAAATAGAACTCCATGTTCACAACAACATAGCTCTACATTCACAGATACAAAACTCTATGTTAACAAATATATAACTCCATGTTCACAATAACAGAACTATACATTCACAGATACAGAGATCTAGGTTCACAAGCACAGAGCTCTACGTTCACAACAACATAGCTCTACATGCACAGATACAGAGCTCTAGTTCACAAAAAAATAACTTCATGTTCACAATATATAACTCCATTTTTGAACCATTAACAGTGTATATTACATGGAACATAAACCCTATTCTAAATAAACTCATTATACTAGTTAGAATGCTTGCAAAATTGCGATGAAAACTACGGTGAACTATGCTTGCAAAATGGCGATGAACAATGCTGTCAAGCACGATGAGAATGGTGGATGAAGGTGCGAAAATGGCGAAAATGGCAGATGAATCGCAGATGAATGGTGAAGATGGAAGGGGACTTATTTTTCAATGGTGAAGAGGGAAGATGGAATGGTGAATCGCAGATCTGAAGATGAATTGCACATGAATGGTGAAGATGGAAGATGGAATGGTGAATCGCAGATTAATACCCCTTATTTAAAAAAAAAAAAAAAAGTTGATTGGCTGAGGAAAACGGTGCCACTAACGGCACCGTTACCCTCAGCTCATAAAACGCTGCCGTTTTGGACCCATGTCTACCTTGCAAGGTAGACTTGGGTCCACGACATAACAACTGCTCTTAAGTGACATGACTAAAAAAGTCTCAACAGGACAATTTGTAGATATTATTTTTTTTAAATAAAGATAAATGAGCCTTTAAATGTGTTATTCTACTTTGGTTGATAATTAATTACTTTAATCTTGTTAGTTAGGCTAATATTTCTTTTATTAGGTTGATTAAATTGTTTTTTTTAGTACTACTGACTGAGTTATAAATTTATAATGTAGTATCTAGTTGTAACTATTGGGTTGATTAAATTGATTAAGGATGAATGAGTTTGGAGGAAAATTATTGTGTGGACCATGAATACAATATACATTTTTAATATACTAAAAGTACATTCTTTGTGTACTGAATATACATTATTTGATAATATATAAAAAATTATTGCTTTCAAATAATGTACTTTACGTATACAAATAATATACTTTTTTTAAATTAAAAATGTACATACTTTTAGAGTTTTAGTATATTAAAAATGTACTTTTTATTTATGATTCACACAAATGTGTGAACCATGGTCTAGGGAATAATGATTGGAGTTTGGATTGATTGGCCTAAAATATTTAAATTATTCTTTTTTGAGTACTAATGACTCTATTATAGTACTAATGACTCTATTACATTGTAATATCTGTTCATCTATATTTTCTCAACCTGTTGAAGAAACACAAAAAGTATAGTACTAATGACTCTATTACATTGTAATATCTGTTCATCTATATTTTCTCAACCTGTTGAAAAAACACAAAAAGTCAATATCGCCTCCACTGAAACTTGATCGACTTGATCTCATGACCTCCCAATTGAGAGAGTCACTACATGTCACTTGACCACAAGGTCATTAGCTATTTAAATTATTACTAGTATGATAACTGAAGATGATAAGTATTCAAATTACGCTATGTTATAAAAAAGTATTGATGTTGTTAAGTTTCACATATAAAAAGGAGATATGAACTTTATTCATTCATATATAGTTTTGTCATTTACTAATTATGTTGATTTGATGTGAAAAAATTATATGAGACATTTGTAATTAAAATAAGATTGATATTTGTTTTCAAAGAAAAAAAAAAGATTGATATTTAAGATTGGTAATTAGTTAAAATAACAAACTATTTTAAAGCTTAATACAAAATACAAAATATTTAAAATTACAAATTATTAAAACATCTTATCAAGCATACCAAAAAAAAGAAACATCTTATCAGAGGAGGAGGAGGATTGCACTTTGCTTCAGGGAGGTATCTTGAATGATCAACATATTTTAAGCTCCACAACTGCATTCAGAATTTACCAACAAAAAAAAATGGATACGCTGCCAACAAAAAAATAGTTAAGATTAATTTAGGTGTCTTGTATGGCAGGCCGACTGCAAAACAAAACCACAATATAATCCAGTTCAGTCGTCAAAAAGCCAAAATCAAGCAGAGTAAAGATGCTGAAAATCCACATAATCATTAAATGTACATTTGGTAAATCATATAATCTACTATATCTACTATACTAATAAGAGCCAAAGAGAGTTAGGCCTAAAATGGGTAGAAAAAATGGCGGTCAAATTATTTAATCAAATAGATGGTTTAGATGAATTATTTAATCAAATAGATGGTTAAGATAATTCAGATTAATATTATTAATAGAGATTACCTAATTTAACCTTACTTTTATGATAATCCGTTAAGTTTTCCGTTAAATATTCTCTCCTCCGTTAATATTCTGTTAACTTTTAACTTACCTATTAATTTCTATAAGAAAGATCTTAGATTCGAACCTCATCTCAATCAAATTTGACATAATTAAGTTTCTCACTCTATTTACTCTTATTAAATTAAATAAAGTAGTAGCTACAACAAAAAATGATACATATGTATTTCTTTAATACCATGAAAAAAAAATAAAAAAGAATAGTTTGAAACCAATCATATTAACTACTTGGGGGATTTGTTGACAATGAAAGTACTCAAATAACCCATTACCAAGCAAATTGAAGCGAGAAACTACTTTTTAATATCTTTGGAATATATAATATTTTAAATTTTCAAATTTTTATTAATTTATTTAATCTTTTTTCTTAAACTAGGGATTTCTTTATCCACAATAACTCATTCAACAATAATGGTTGAACCAATTGAACACCAAGCAGAACACCTAAAGGAAAGTCCATAGCTCTCACATCATAATCTCATTGCATGACGTTGTCATCTATGCTACCAACAATAACCGAATTGCAAATAACACACTACCAACAAAAAGGAAGAGAACAAATAGTAAAGATGAAGACAATGACAATGTTACTCAAAAGAGAATTAAGAACACTTAGAAAAATTCAAATGAAAAGTAGCATTTATTTAGACTATCATTTTTAGACCAAATATTTAGACTATTGATTTTACAAGGTTGCAAACATTTATTTTAGTAATAATTATGATGAATTTTCTATATTATTTTGGATTCATATACTTTGAGTTAATGAATTTTCTATATTATTTTGGATTCATATACTTTGAGTTAGATATTTAAATAAATTATTTTGGATTCATATACTTTGAGTTAGATATTTAAATAAAATATTTTGGATTCATATACTTTGAGTTAGATATTTAAATAAAAAAATTTGGATTCATATACTTTGAGTTAGATATTTAAATAAAAAAATTCGACATTCAATTACCCATGTATAAACTTCTCCTATATAATCTTGCATTGATATGCTTTCAAATATTTATTTAAATATAAACATTGGACATTAACTCATACGCGTAATGCGCGTATAAAACTAGTACTTATATAAAAAGAAACTCTATATGAGAAAGTGCTAAACGTGTGCTGTAAGTGATTTTATCACTTCTTTTGCAGCTTTACATTTAGCAGATTCTATGCGAACAACAAATACATTCCATATCTTGCCATACTCTGCAATATATAAGGGATCTTAGTAGTTCCAATGTTGACATGCATTATATCAAACCAAATATCTAACTTCTAAGCAAGTCACACATTATAAACAAGTAATTGAAACTGGTTTTTAAAGAATGCCCCTTTAACGTATAGCAAGTCACACCTTTCTTCAATCTAGGTATTATTTTTTCTTTATCAGCGTAAAATATTTCAAGCCTCTAAAAAACATTGATATTCTCTTGACTTTATCGACTGAAACTTCTGCTTGTAAAATTTTCCCTAATAATATATATTATATATTATATATTATATATTAGGGCGTTAATTAAGTAGTGCAAGTTGACTAGGCTTGTTAAGTAGTTTGGTTGGACTGGATAACTAAGAGCTGTTATTCAACCAGACTCTATGCCTAATATAAACTTGGATTGATGGGATACATGATATTCATTATATTGCACATTCAGATACGGCACTCATACTACTCACTAGACACCAATACACCATCTAGGGTTTTGAGTCAAGTATGAGCCAAATATGGCTAACGGTCTCCCGTTCAAGAGGCATCACACATCAACTGTGGGTGGAGATCAACACTGCTTCTGCTACTACGAGGTCAGGTTTCTCGTAGACTATTCTGTATGGTTAGATTATTTGTATCTAACATTTGGTATCAGAGCCTTTATAATCTCTGTCTGGTTGATTGTTTTGCCTAAAACAATATTAAGTTTTAGAGTTTATTACCGAAATGGTCCCTCCACTATTGCGAAATTACTAAGTTGGTCTTCAACAATTTTTCTTATCCAATTAAGTTCCTCGACTTTGAAAATTTTAACCATTTTGGTCTTTCGTTTATTTTGGTGTTAAACAAAATAAATGGAGGACCAAAATGGTTAAATTTTTCAAAGTCGATGACTAAATTGGGCAAGAAAAATTTTCGATGACCAAATTGGTAATTTCGCAATAGTCAAGGGACCATTTCGGTAACAAACTCTAAGTTTTATATACATTAAGTTTTTGGTATATGCTTTGGTTTCAATCAATTCATTATAATTCTTCGGAATATGCGTATATCTATTCGGTTTTGGATATAATAATTTATGTATATTTCGAAAGAATTATACTTTGGATTGTCAAAAAAATTATTTTTGACATTAAGCACAATTTTAATTCCATTTGGTTTTTTTTTTTTGGAATTATTTGTTAGGTTTATCATGAACTGCTGAAATTAAGAGTAATTTTGATTTATTTTCAAAATTATTAATTTTTCTCCTACTGCCGTAATCCCGGTTTTTCTAATGTCGACGAAGGGCTGATAACGACGATCGAACGGCGCATATATCATCGGATTGAGTTGGTCAGTGCGTTTGTTGTCGTCGGTGCGCCACCGGCCTCTGTTGACGGTGGTGGAAAGTGTTGGCGAAGTCGACATCGCGACTTGGAGACCACGGCGGCGGCGATGCTAGGTTTCCCGGCGACGTCCCGCTTCCTCCTCTTTCAGGCGATGTTGGCGACAGGTTGTCCAGCATGTATTATTAATTGGCATTATCAATTACTAGGTTTAGAGGCTAATCTCATTTATTACTTGTCCATAATATTTATTTAATGGTAATCTACTATATTTGGTACATTGGTAAGATTATCATGTCACTTTTTTTTTCATGACTATTAATGTTGGTAATTAAGTCCTACCAATAAATCTTTAAGTACCATTGGATGCTGTATCGAGTTTACTCACAACAACAATAAAGATGGGGAGAATTCTAGAGTTTTTCTTCTCTTGTGGATCATCATCGTTGCTAGTGCAATGGGAATATGCGTTTTGCATAATTAAGGTATGTCATTAAATATCTATTATTGTTAATATTGGTAATTAATGCGCTACAGTTAAAGTTAACCGCTAATTTGAATTAGTCACATATTTTATCATTAGAAATATGAAAAACATTAAGAAGGTGTATTACCATAATTTGGTTGTCATTGTTAAATGTTAATGATGATTAAAATGTTGCCTATTACCATTAATATTTTAAGTAATGATACCATTAATATTAATATGGTATTTAGTTATGAAACTTGAATTGTTTCCAATTAAGTTTATGTGACAATGTTCCAGTTAAGAAAATATTATGCACATTATCATTTTCTTGATATTAATGTTTTTCGGACTTCAAATTTTAGCAAGTTTTCAAAATTATATCCGAAAATGTTTTGTAAAAAAAAATATAGCGGGTTTAACCATTGTTTGTTTTTTTTCTCATTTAGTCTCCATTTAATAATATTATTATGGCTATTTTGTTGTTTTTTTTGGATTCTTTGCAATTTTGCCATTAATAATAATATTATTATTAATTGGGTTATGGAGAGTGATTTTGAATCAATTTAGCAATTTTGGAAAAACATATTTGCTAGGCAATTGACTATTGCCATTTATTCTATAATTCATTAAGTTTTTTGAATTATAATTTTAGATCTGATTGTCCATATTTGGTTAAGTATGAATAATTAATATTTAGTATAAATTCATACTCTCTAGTTGGTTCATACTCTTTAGATAGTTTTATGCATTCAATCACATTAATCAGCGATGTGCAAGAGGAATCCCATCTTTTAAAACATAAATTGACCGTTTTTCCCTCACTTATATTTAATTTAAAATGGGTTACGTTTCTCCGGTCAAATTTGGTTGGTGATTTGGCTGGGAGGACCAAATTTGTAAAAAAATGCATAGTTAAGAGACTAAAGTGTTAGTTTTTAAAGTCAAATGTTGCAATTAACAAGACCTCTATAGTCATAGGACCAAAACTGTAATTTTCTCTAAACAAATGTCGAAGCAAATAACCAAAATGCCTCCAACATTAAACCACTGCAAAATAATTAATATATGATACAAAAAATAACAACCATTAGATCTCCCAAAATCAATGGTAAAAAAAAACCACATGTTCACACTTAAAGCTTTTGTTCTCACCTGATTAGAAATATATATATATATATATATTCAAGTTAAAAAAAATTAGTAAATTGTAAATAATTTGTTATTGATTTATGAATTAACTTATTATGTATTATTATGGCCCTGTTTGGTAAATAATCAGCCTATCAGCCAATTTTGGCTTATTTGATCACTATTAGTTGGTAAATAATAAACTTTTTGTAACTTCAAAAGGCTAAAATTCAAAAGACTACTCAAAGCAGCCTTTTCAATTAGCTTTTTGAGAAAAGAAATTATACCAAACAGCTATCAGCTAATAGCTAATTTATCAAACAACTTTCTACAATCAGCCAATGTTATCAACAAATCATACCTTCTAACCCAAACAGCCAACTCAATCAGCTAACGGCCATTTACCAAACAGGGCCTATATGTTTAAACTATCCAAGTTATTTTAGTATACTCTTATCACCTTTTTATATTAATTTTTTATTTAAAGTTAAAAATTTTAAATTTTGACGGGCCCCCGCCAAAGCCCGCGGGTCGACCAACATTAGGTCCCTATTTTGGTGGGCTTTTTAGTCCGCCCCGTCATATGGCGGACCCTGCCCCACTGCTCCGTTTCAACAGCTCTATAGGAAAACAATTACACGTTTGAAGATATCAAATGATCTCAAAGTATTACAGAATACTAGCATTTTTTCCAACCATCTATAAGTTTTAAATTTTTCTAAACCTGCGATCATTATCTTGCCTTGAAAGTTTGAAGGACAAGATGTCAGGCGTGAAACAATAGTTTCTCATCGCGGTAATATTTTCAAAATGAGATTCTAGATTTTTCCCCGTCAACGGAAAACACATTTTCCATTAACTTGATTTTCTAATTGCATTCGAACACTGAAAACTCATAAAATAATTTTCAGAAATCATTTTATGAGTTTCCAAACACAGTCTAAATGTTGAAAATTCGTAGAGCGAATTTTATCGAGTTTCTTGTAAATAACTGGGAAATGAAGGTCATTGCAATTGCCATAAACTCGAGAGAGAGCAAAAGAGAAGCAGTGTTTAAACAAATTAATTGCAAAAAGGAACGGAGCGAAATCTGCAAATTAAACATCCTAAATTAACCAACATTATAAAGGAAATATAATCAAATCAAATTCTTGATCAAGACTAATTGAACTGGATCAATCGATCTCCAGAATTTGCTGCCTAGCTTGTGTGATCTCAATCTCTGAATTATACGCTTATGGTAGTACTTTCTAAGGATTGTTGACCTTGCACACTCTGCTGCTAATTTCATATATCCACATGGTAGTATGACATCGATCAATATTGAAAATGACATGAAATAAAAAAAATAAATTACATTAATAGATAAGTATAAATGACCAACAGGAGAAAAATTTTCAATGCACTAATTTAAGGACAGTCACAAATGAATTATCTCACCGAGGAATGGTACTAATGTCCCCAAGTTGCACAAGGGTGTCTTTGATTGAACGCAACTCCTTGATAGCATTGTCAATGTTCATTCTGTCCCTGGGTAACTCCATGGAACAAGCAATTCCTATCTTAAAAATTGATACAAGACATTCTAATATCCGGTCCCCGAGTACAAAAGTTTTAGGTGTTGCATTAGCTTCTTTGTGGAATAGCTTTGGATCCACAATCTCAATGACTTGCTCAGGTATGGCCATTTTAGTATAGTTATGAAGAGTTAACCCATTATTGAAGATATCACAAGTAGGACTTTTACCGGTGAATATTTCTAACAAAAGGATTCCATAACTATACATATCGCCACATGTTGACAGATCACTTCCCATCCCATACTCTGTAAGACATTCAAATTCAAGTGTTAGTATTAGTAGTATATATGAGATTTGTCAATTCTTTCTGCTTAAGAAAATTTGCGAAAATAGCTTTTAAGACTGAATGGAAATGGGTAACAAAGTTGTTTGTTCTTAGAATAAAAATTAAAATTCTAGCATTGCATATTTTCACTTCTTTTATTCATGGTTTATATCCACATGACCTACTAAAGCCTATACACTTCATTATATTTATGATATCAACATAATTGGATTTTATGTTTAATTAGAATTGAGTATCTCTTAAAAATTTCAAAGTAGTGAACATCTAAATAACATCAGAAACTGTAGCAGATGATTAACTAAAATCATTAACAAGCATAAGGTATTAATTAAGTTGAAATAATTCAGAAAATTAAAGAGAATAGCTTAATTAATTACCTGGAGCTGCATATCCAACCGTCCCTTTAATTCCTATAGATGAAGATGTAGGTGCATCTTTTATGGGAAGAAACTTTGCTAGTCCAAAATCACCAACATGAGCAACCAAGCCCCCATCCAGCAAAATATTACTTGGCTTCAAATCACAATGTACTAAAAGATTCTCCAAATGATTATGAAGATAATCAAGTGCGTTTGCTACATCAATTGCGATATTCACCCTTTGCAACAAGTTTAAATTCTTGGAATCATGATTTTCTTCGTTGTTTTCTGAGTGATTGTGCAACCAATTGTCCAGACTACCATTGCTCATGTAGTCGTAGACTATGGCCTTGAAGTCATTGCCTTCATGGTCAATGCTACAACAAGACGTCAAAACTCTTACCAAGTTTCGATGTCTAATTTGTCTCAATGCTTCACATTCAGTAAGAAAGCTCTTAGATGCTCCTCTTACATGAACTTTGATCACCTTAATTGCAATAAATGTTAAACCATCCTCAAGAATGCCTTTGTAAACTGTGCTGAAGTTTCCTGAACCAATTCTATTGGATTCAGAGAATCCATTAGTTGCCTTTTGGAGACTCCAGTAAGACATCCTAGGGGAGATTTCTATTGTTGATTCCAACAATGGAGACTGCTTGTTCTTCCACTTGTAAACAAACACAAAGAGAGCCACCAATATCAAAATCAAAGTCCCACTAGAAATGAATATTGCCAACTTTTTGTTGCGCGATAGATCTTGTCTTTCCCCTTTTCTAATGCACTTTGGCAATCCAAACTGAGGAATACCTCCACAGAGCTGCTTGTTAGCATTAAGCTCAACACCACTCTTGTTTTTGAAGATTCCTTCAGTGGGTATCTCACCATAAAAATCATTGGAAGATAAATTTAGGTGGTTTAAGGATTGAAGTTTAGCAAGGAATTTCGGGATTTCACCCGTGAGGTTATTACAAGACAGATCTAAAGTTTGAAGGCTTTTTAAAGAGCTCAAAGAAGGGGGGATAACTCCATGGAAAAAATTGTTGCTGATGATGAGATCAATCAAGCCACTCAATGCACCAAGGGTACTGGGAAGTTCACCTGATAACATGTTATTTGAGAGGTTCAGTGCCACCAAAATTTTCAGCTCAGCAATTTCTACAGGAAGTGGACCTGTGAATTGATTGTAAGACAGATCTAAATATACCAGTGATGAACTAGGATTGAAAAAGCTTTTCGGGAGGTAGCCATTGAGATTGTTTTTGGCAAGATTTACATATAACAAATTCTTGGATTTTTCGAGACTTGCTGGAAGAGGACCTTGTAGATTATTGGACTGCAGGTAGAGTTCACTTAGCATGGAAAAATTTCCTAAAGAAGATGGAAGCACTCCAGACAATTTGTTTTCTGAAAGGTCTAAATAAATAAGCGAATGAAGACTTCCCAATGAAGTCGGAATAATACCACTTTGCTGGTTTCCATTGATTTCTAATTCTTCCATGTGAACCAGAAATTGAATTTCATTTGGGATATCTCCATGAATGACATTCCCACCTAAATAAAGCCCCCTAAGCCTCGAAAAATTGCCTATATATCTTGGCAAAATGCCTCCAAAATTGCACTGAGAGAGAACTAGGTCGCGTAATGTGGCACTACTATTGAGAAGAGACACCATGAAATCCAAGTCAGTGGATTTTCCATTACCAAGAGGATTGCTACTAAGCCCAAAATAGTCTAACTGTCTATGATTGCTAAATGACGGAACTCCTCCCGTAAAACCATTCTCAACAATAACAAAGTTCTTCAGACTTGTAGCATTTGATATTGAGATGGGAAGTGGCCCAATTAAAAAGTTTTTACCAATACTGAGACTTTGTAGAATTGGAAGAACAGAGCCTAGACTTGGTGGAAGATAGCCCTCAAGTCGATTAAATGATAGTTCAAGTAGTTCCAATGATGACAAATTGAAAATGGATGTGGGAATGGTGCCAGACAAATTGTTATTACTGAGTTGAAGGAAAAAAAGTTGATGTAGTTGGCCAAGAGAAGTAGGGATCTTTCCTTGGAAGTTGTTATGAATAAAAGAGATTGCAAGGAGTGATGTAAAATTCCCTAAGTAAGCAGGTATTTCACCAACCAAATTGTTTTGGAAAAGAGCAAGGTATTGAAGCTTGAACAATGATTGGAATTCCAGAGGAAATCTTCCAGTTAGATTATTGGCACCCAAAGAGAGATCAATCAAATTAAAACAATTTGATATGTTTTTTGGCATTTCACCTGAAAATGAATTACCTCTGAGATTAAGCACTTGTAATCTTGACAAGCGTCCAATCTCCTCGGGAATTATGCCTCTAAAGCTATTGTTATAGAGCATTATTTCCCTGAGAAAACTCAAGTTACCAATGGAGGGTGACAAAGAGCCTCCAAGACTACTTGATTGCAAATCAATTTTGGTGACTCTCTGGTGCTTGAGACCACAAGTGACTCCAAACCATTCACAGAAATGAGTGGACTCATTCCACGAGGTAGTAAAATGAAGAGGATCTGTTACTATGCTTGCCTTAAGTGAAAGCAAAGCTTGATGATCTGTAAAATTTCCAGGTTTGGGGAAGGAGGTGCATGAAGGGAGGAAAGTGGAGAAAATCAAAACAATAATGGATTGGGAAAGTAGTACTGCGGAGACCATTTTGTAAAGAGAAGCTAGCATAGCACTTAACAAGAAAGAGCTGATTTGATCAAAAAAAAAAAAACAAGAAAGAGCTGAAGGTATAATGTACATGTGATACTTCGCTGTGGGTTGTTTATATAGGAGTTTCAAGGTTATCCAATTCACAAGCTGAGGTTGGCATTGAAACAGAGGTTTTAATTTGCAATTTCAGTTCCTCATTCGTTCAATTCTTTGGTTATTCAACATGATAAATTGAATATTTTTTTAATAAAAAATAGTAAGAATACTCATTGATATAAATTGGACTTAATATGCAATATAATTATATTCTTGTAAATAAAGCAATAGTTTTACTTTCGAGCTAAATGACATATAGGGTCTTCCAAGTATAGTGGTTTTGCACGTTTAGTCCTAAACTTACAAATTGACTATCTATGGTCCTTCGACTTTCAAATTGTTACCATCCATAATCTAAGTTAACCACCCATGGTACTTTAACTTTCAAAATTTAACCAATCGTGGTCCTCGTGGAAGGACCATGAGTGGTTAAAATTTGATAGTTGAAGGATTATGATAGTTAACTTGGACCACGGATGGTAACAATTTGAAAGTCGAAGGACCACATGTGGTCAATTTGAAAGTTTATGACTAAACGTGAAAAAATTGCTATACTTAGAGAACCTAAACAGCGCAAATCCATCCGAATTCACCTGATAGCCGGTATATACCCCTTCTTTCCGGTTGTGCGCTGACATGGTTGATTACATGACAATGTTTCATTGTATTCTTTTATTTTCCTTCGTCTAACCTTCCAACTTGTAAGCAAAACGACGTAGCCCTACCAAATTTCCCAAATCGATTACAAATTCCCAATTCGAAATCCCCAAATCTGAAAGAAAATCCTAATTCGAAAGAAATCCCCAAATTAGAAATTAACAAACCTTTGTTTACTATTGCTTCAATCAAAAACACCCAAAGAGTATTTGCGTTGTTGGTTCATTGTTTGAAGAGTTCAAGGCTTTCACTTCGCATTTTCAACTATTGAAGTTGAGGTATGATTTTCTGAGTTATTTTATAGTTGGGTCTAGGTTTATTGTTTGTTCTTGTGAAAAGCATGCCACTTTATGTTGTTTGTAAACTGAAATGGAAACAAATCTGGTTTGCTTTACTTATGTGGTCCATTGTTGTCTTTTTTTTTTAGCATTGTTGTACAGAATGGAAATAATCTTGTTATCGTTTTGTGTGCATTCTTTAATGGAACATAGAGTCATTTGTGTGGTCCCTAAATCCTAATAATAAAGTAGAAAAATGGTCACTTGTTGAATGGAATATTGAGTCAGACTTGTGGTCCATAAACCTTAATAATAAAATAGAAAATTGCTTGCATTGTTCAATGGAATGCTGAGTCAGAGTTGTGGTCCCTAAACCCTAACAATAAAGTAAAAAAGTGGTTACATTCTTTAATGTAGCCGATATGTGTTATATTTAATGGTGTAATTGTGACAAATCTGGATGAATTGTTTGTTGTTAGGTTTAATTGTTTAATTCAGTTTTTAATTTAAATGTTGAGAATGGATTGTTTGTTGTTAGGTTTCCTAGTGATGTGCAGTGTAGAATTAGTAATACACCATGGGGGAAATTTTGTTAAAGATTCAGAACTGCAGTACATAAATGGGGATGTGAAGTTCATAAAAAAAGGTCAGTATGAAAAATTAGATTGTATTATAAAGCACTCCATGAGCCATTGGACAAACTTAGAGTTTTGTGGAATGATGCAACTATGCTAGACCTCACTAAACAAGCAATTAGATTTAGGTCATGTGATATATATGTGGATCATGGAATAGATGAGGCTGATTTAATTCCATGATATTTGTTACCTGGGTATGAAGGGAATGATGGGGTTAATGAGGAAACAAGTGAGGGAGATTGTAATATAGGTGAGGAACCAATTGAGGGTATTCAGACTGTAGGTGATGAAGGGAATGCTGAGGATACTGTTGAGGTTAATAAGGAAATAGGTGAGGGAGATTGTAATGTAGGTGAGGAACTAACTGAGTTTTCAAATTGTAGGTGATGAAGGAATGAATGTTTGAATTGAATGAATCACATTACACTGAGCACTACACCAATAATACAATTAGAGTCAAGTCCTATACAATATGCTACTAATAGGTTAGACTAAACCATAACCACAAGTACTCCTAATATATCTAACACACCCCCTCAAGCTCAAGGTGGGAGGGACACAACATTGAGCTTGTCACGGAGTAGACAAAAACGTGATGAAGGTAGCGACTTCGTGAAGATATTTGCCAGCTGGTCTTTGGTGGAAACAAAGTTGACCTGAAACTCCCCAGAGGAGACCTTATCACGAACAAAGTGCAAGTCAATTTCCACGTGCTTGGTCCGGGCATGAAACACCGGATTGGCACAGAGGTAGGTAGCTCCAAGATTATCACACCACAGCGTAGTAGGTCGTCCGGAATGAAGGCCAAGTTCACGAAGTAAAGAAACAACCCAAGTCACTTCAGTGGAGACATCAGCTTCTATAGAAGAGCGTGCCACAGTCCTCTACTTACGGGAGACCCATGAGATGAGGTTAGAACCAAGATAAACGGCATAACCGCTAGTGGATTTTCGGTCGATCGGACACCCAGCCCAGTTTGAATCGGGAGTAAGCCTGTATGTCGACAGTTGGTGAAGACGCTAGTCGGAGACCATATGAAAGCGTCCATTTAACATACCGTAACACGCGTTTAAGTAATCCCCAGTGCTCAATAGTCGGTGCGTGCATAAACTGACACAAATGATTGACAGAGTATGAAACGTCAGTCCTGGTGATAGTTAAGTACTGTAGAGCCCCAGCTAAGCGCCAGTAATGTGTGGGATTGTCAAAAAGCTCATCTGACGAGACAACCGGCTGAGAGACAGCCGCAGGAGTGGTAAGCGATTTACAGTCAATCATGCCGGCTTGAGTTAATATGTCCTTCATATAACGACACTGTGATAGAATGAGTACCCCGTCAACGACGAGAGTCTCGATCCCAAGGAAAAAACTAGGTGTGCCCAAGTTCCTGATTGTGAACGCAGTGGAAAGTCGCTGAAACAATGTGCTTAGTAGTTCCGGAGCATTTTCCATCATGATGATGTCGTCAACATATACTAGCAGAAACACACGTGACGAGCCTGCAAAGTAGTGAAATAATGAGACGTCAATTTTGGATGCGGTAAAACCTGTAGACAGTAGAAAATCGTGAAGCCGTTTGAACCACGCCCTCGGTGCCTGTTTCAAACCATATAGAGAACGCCGGAGGTGACAAACATAGTCCGGGAGCCCTGGGCCCTCATATCCCGGTGGCTGACGCATGAAGACGGTTTTAGATAGATGCCCGTTTAGGAAGGCATTGTGAACATCTAGCTGCCGTAGAGCCCATCTTTGTGACACAGCAAATGAGAACAAAAGACAAACTGTCGTGGGCTTCATCACAGGACTGAAGGTGTCAAAGAAATCTTCACCGGCAACCTGATTGAATCCCTTCGCTACAAGGCGGGCTTTATGCTGTTCTACTGTCCCATCGGCTTTCCGTTTGGTGCAGTAGACCCATTTACACCCGATTATGTTCATGCCCGGTTGCGAGGACACTAAGTCCCACGTGTTGTTATGAAGGAGGGCGTTAAACTCTTGGTCCATGGCATCCCGCCATTGCGGGTGGCTCACAGCTTGTGTGTAGCAGGTAGGATCTAGTGTGGCCTCGGTTGCCAAAAGAGCATAAAAACGTTCACCTGTTCCTCGAGTCAGTGCCGCAAGGGCATGCCATGGCCACGTTGCTGAGATTCCCGTGTGTCATTAGTGTTTGAGCAGGAGCCTTCTGTGTGTATCCGACGAAGTGGTTGGAGAATGAGAATCACTAGCAGTTTCAGTGGTTAAGCGGGGGCCTTCTAACGCCAGTGGGGGAGTTACTTCAGCATTCGGCGGTGCGGCGGCTGCGCAAGGCACTGGATTGACAACTGCAGAGGTGACCGGGCCCGAACCCTAAGGTGCGCTAATAGTAGGTGGTCTCATTTATTTTATTCTTTCGCCCTCACTAAATGAAATAATTTCTGACTCCGTTTCTGGCCATATATGAAACTTTAAGTACACATTACATATATAAATCTCCAACATATCTTCTGAAATATTATTCCATTTTCAATATATTATTGAACCAAATGCCACTTCCGATTATTTATTAGACCTTGATCTTTTGAGGTTCGTTGAGTTGGTTGTAATACATGATGGGTGTCTGGGTGACAATTCCTCTCACTTTCTCCATTCAAGTGACAAAATAACAGAGAAGAGAAGTCTCGCTGCGTAAGGAATCAACTGCATGTCAAGTCAAGAAATTAGCGCGTTTTTTATTTGTCTTTATGGATACATTTTCTACGGGTGTCCTTAATCTTCCAGTCTATTAACAATTTTCTGGATACACGATTTATCAACATTATCTTATTATTTTCTTTGGTAGATATTTATGGCGTTGAAACGAAATTTAAATGTGCCAAAAATTAATGAATGAAAATATCTTATTTACTTGGTCATGCATACATTCACGATCTTCACTAAACTCTAGCTAATAGTCCTGAATTCACATTTTATACTCAAACCAGAGTTTAACTAGTCAAATAATTCAAAAGACGTTAATATCATTTGCTTTGTCAGTAGCCGAAGGATGCAGTGTTCGAATCCTACTTAGGATCGAAAAAGTGTAGTATTGGTATAAATATCAGTAGGGTCCACTTCTAATTTGAGTCACGGCAAAGTAGATTCAGATTTTCTTAAGTGAGACAAAGAAATGGATGTAATACGTTCAAAAGGTAGACAAATGAGAATTTGATTTTCAAAGTATATCTATTTAAAGCCTTTGCATTGTCACATCGAAAATAGAAAATGGATGTAAATACAAATTCTTTTTTATGGGAGTTTAACTGTATTGCATAAAGACTCTCTCCCGCGCAGTAGCACTATGAACGTTACGGATTGATCCTCTCCAAAGCTACGAATTTTATTTTTTTTTTCTAAAAATTCTACTCTTTCTTCTTCAAAAATTATGTGTTCTACCCATATTCTTGTTTGTAGTGATTTAATTGTTTTTGGTGCTCAACTTTTAAATTGAAATTCGTTATATCTTGAGAAATCTAGGCTACATACAAAGTAAATTGTGTGTGACACACGACTCTAATTTGAAACATTTACCTGTATTATTTGTGCTTGTTATTTTGAAATTTTATAAATTACTCAATATTGATTTGACTTTGTCATGAACACTAGTATACAAGCATTTAGAAACATGTATACCACTTGCAAATTTATTTATTTTTTGCACAGTACCACCATAAACTTTGTGGCACGATGTGCATTTCAAAACTTACATGTATGTACATATAAATATAAAAATAAGAGTTAATTCCATGAATAATCCGACTATTGACATTTACAAAATTTTATCCCCAATTTTCAAATCAATAGCGGAGCCAATGAGCCATTAGCGTACCAGAATGGTTGAACCCTTACCACGAGTTGATAGGCCGAACTGAAACCATTCTGGTTACCCAATCGAGTTGTAGTGGCTCTGTGTTGAAAAATATACGAAAATTTGGCATAACTTAATTCGCAAGGCCAGCCAATTTGGACTCCCCTACGCGCGACAAAGAGCGTCTATACTATACCATTCAATAAGCTTTAGAAAGACTCTTGTATAAATTAAATAGTAGTACAAGCCCACTTCCCAAACCAATGTGGGACAAAAGCTACTTTAAAGCTTCTATCCATTTTTCCAACTCAAGTAGGTCTATTTTGAGAACCAATTTCTCATCCACCCATTATTCGTTTTGAGCGTACAATATATCAATCTTTTCGTCCCACTACGAAGAACTAGAATCCACTTTGACCCAATCCAAATTAAAAGTGGGCCCAACTAATATTTGTACCACACAGTAGCCACTTGAAATGCCATTTTATGCTTAATTTTCCAACAATACTGCGTTTCAAAACTTACATGTATGAATAGGGAGTGTTATAAAAATAATAAGGTTTCTGTACCTATAACAATTATATTGAGTAAATTCCACTTTTAGTCCACAATTATTGTAGCATTGCAACATTTAGTCATACTCTTTTAATTTTGTCCGATTACATCATTGATTTTTATTTGTTTGCCATAATTATTCTTCCATTAAAATTTTTGTTATTCAACCTTTAACAAAGATAACCAACATTTAATTTAATCATTCAAATTTCTTGTCAAAACTTATAATTTCTCCCACTCTCTCTAAAAATCTTTTTATTGAATGATGAAATTAAATGTTAATCTCTTGATTAAACTATAATTTCGAGAGGTCTGGTTGAGTGGAAATGACTTATCCATCTTTAGCCAAAGGTCAAGGTTCGATCCAAAGAGGTGAAAACCCTAGGTCCACCCAGATCCTGGAATGAGTTTTACAACTAAGGGGGTAATCGAAACTCATGTCAACTAAACAATAACAATGACTTTGATACCCATTATGATAGCTAAACTTGTCAACCAAACACACTCTTAGGTTTTATTCCAATTATTATATTCAAACTAAAATTTAGTAATTTATGTGGGAAATTTATATCAAAATTAAATTCCTCAAAATAATGGTCTTGCAATTCACAAAAAAAAAAAAAAATCCCAAGGCGTTCGTAACATAAATAAATAAATAATATATATACTTTCTTGATTCACTTTCTCTCAAGGGTGCTAGAAACGTTACAGTGTCATTACTAATTGTTGATGTATGATGAAATTCTGAATCAATTAGTATTACATTTTTCAATACAAATGTTACATTTTTATTTTGACTTACCCATCTCATTTATAAGAATTTGTAAAATGATCTCACATAAGACTGACTCATATTAATTAGGCTAATGTTTTGGCACGACTAAGTCAAAATTCGGTAGATAACAAAAGTCACAATCATAATTTATGATCCACCAATTGGCATTGATGTGCTGTACGTTCACTACAAAAAAAAAAAAAAAAATGCAATGGAAACGTTGCTATAGAGCGTAATATGTTGTCAATTTGTTAAGGTGGTGATGGAATTCAATTCGGTGCCGATTTTTGGCGTAAAGTGAGAAAAAAATCCAGAAACTTTGGCGTCTACATTTTGGTGACGAAATCAGCGACGAAGATGAATTCCGTTGAGGGTTAGGTTAATGACAATGTTTTAGGAATCTAATTGTAACAATTTAGTTTTGGCAAAAACTTATGTGAATCCGTGAGATGAGTCAGGTCGATCAAGATGAAATTGTAATACTTATATTGAAAAAATAATACTAATAAGGAATAAAGTGTTTATTACTTATATGGGAAAGTGTAATAATTTTGAAGAAAAATGTAATACTTTTACATTTTGATTTAAAAGTATTACATTTTTTTCTCAAAAGTATTACACTTTCTCTTATAAGTAACAAATATTTTATTCGTTCTGATCAGTATTACATACATTTTTCAGTACAAGTATTACATTTCTATATTTATTGACCCGACCCGACTCATTCACATATAACAATCTTTGAGACGATCTTAAACAAGTGTCACAGATTAATTAATTTTTATTCTCCGATCTTATCAAAAAATTAAAATTAAATATAAAAATCCTCAGAATCTCTTTATTCTTATCCAATAAACAAATATCCATGTGCATGTATATACAGCAATCACATGAGGTTTTTTTTTAAAATTAATTTTCAAATGCTTACCTTAAAAATGCTAGCTTTTTAAATCTATCATAGGGTAAAACAGTTGAAATGGTTTAGAAAGTTGTGAAGCATGAATATTGTCCAAGCCGAAGATCAGCAAGCAAAGGAATATAAATAATTATCATTGGTCAGCTGGCCTAAAGACTTTGAATTTTGCATGATATATATATGCACAGTATTCCAAAGAAGAATTTTAGTTGACATTGAGGGCTCGGTCTTGACAGTAGCTGGTACAATGTTTACAAAATTATTTTACAAATTTATGCACAAGACTATTCGTGAAAGCAATCAATTGCATGGAAATTTTGGGGGACCAAACTCCGATCCGTGTGAAAATTTGGATCCGGAAAAATTAATATTTTGGTCCTTTAATTGTTTCTCAACTGTTAATTTAGTCCTTAATTTTTAATTTGAACCAATTTGATCTTTAAATGTTTAAAAATTTTGCCAATCAAATCATTTTATAGGCCAAATTGACGAAATTTTAAAATGTGAAAATTACCGTTTTGATACCTGAAAGGGTTTAATTGACGAAATTTTAAATAATTCGAGGGTCAAATTTGTTGAAATTGAAAAATCATGAATTGCATTGACAATTGGAAAACAATTGAGGGACCACAACTAGCAAGTAGAAAGATTGTACAAATTTCTGCATGATAGAATTCATGAAAACAATTGCACGGAAATTTTGGGGGACCAAAATCCGCGTGAAAATTTGGGGCTTGACAGTGGCAAATTATATCGTGGACCATGGTCCACAATGCATTGTGGACCATGATCATAATTGATACTGCAGTTGTGTTGAACAGATACTGCAATTGTGTTGAAAAGATACTGCAGTTGTGTTGAAAGGAAACTGCAGTTGCACGGAACAGAGGCCGTTCATCCGTTCCACACAACTGCAATATCCGTTCAACACAACTGCAGTATCTTTTCAACACAACTGCAGTATCCGTTCAACACAACTGCAGTTCCAGATGAATGACACGGCCTCTGCTTCGCACAACTGCAGTTCTTTTTCAACACAACTGCAGTATCCTTTCAACACAACTACAATATTCTTTCAACACAACTACAATATTCTTTCAACACAACTGCAGTATCAACCATGACCCATGGTCCAAGTATAAGTACTGCTTGACAGTAGCTAGTAGAATGTTTACAAAATTATTGTACAAATTTCTGCATAATACAATTTGTGAAAGCAATTGCATGGAAAATTTGGAGGACCAAACTCAGCGTGAGATTAACTTTGCAGACTAGGCTTTAATGATTGTTTTGTTGTTGTTATTACACCTTGCTGGAAATTTTAATTTCACAATTATTTCAAAAACAAAATTCTCCAGAGAAAAAATGATTAATATATATAAGGCCTATAAAACGCATTTTTCTTAAAATCGATTTGCTTCATTCCGAGGGTATTAAGGGTGTTAAAGTATCATATTCTCGGGATACACACTTTATAGTTTAGGAGAGGGTGGGAGAATATTTTACCAGAGTTTGAGAAATTAAATTACATGAGTGAAAACAAAATTTTGCAGTAGTTATATCATTCTTTCTAACCACATGTATTTCTAGGAGAAGTGAAACTCATTAACACTAATATAATAACATTCAAATTAAAATTGAATTTTAAAATTTAATTGTGTAGTTGGGATGGAGTCCAATTTTAAAACAAATGACCTTATAAATGCATAAGATTATTTAAAACTTACCAAAAAAAAAAAAAAAAAAGTGCAAAGTATAAGTGGGCTTTGAAACTTTAAAATTTGAGTTAAGGTTTCGAAACCCACTTGTGCTTTGCACTCTTAAGTGACATGACTCAAAAAGTGGACAATTTATAGATATTACAATTTAAAAATTTGATAAATGAGCCTTTAAATGTGTTATTCGGATTTGGTTGATAATTACTTAATTTAATCTTGTTAGTTAGGCTAATATTTATTTTATTAAGTTGATTAAATTATTATTTTTTGTATTACTGGCTCTGTGATAATGTAATATCTAATTGTAACTGTTGACTTCATTAAATTGATTAAGGATGAATTCATTAAATTGATTAAGGATGAATGATTGGATTGATTGGCCTAAAATACTTCAAATTATTATTTAAGTTGGGCCAAGTTGTTTGAATACTTGAGCTGCCTATTAAAGGACTTGGTTGAAAGCTGCTTGGGAATTATGGTGATGACCCATTATATATTTCAAGGGAATAAATATGGTTGACATTATTTTGGGAAATTTGATTATTTGATTAATCTGAAGATTTGATGAGATTATGAACCTAGACGTCATGACTTATGGTAGGTTTGGAATAAATCTTTACATTATCCTAAATACTTAATATGCAGTATTTAATTTTAAGATAACGTTAAAGAACTTTAAAATTGTTAAGAGTCTTCATATTTTTAAAATTTTGTCAAGATATCATTTGAAGCACGTTTGACATATACCCATGTTGGGTATCACACCAATTGAGAGTCGAAAGTCTTTCGGTAAAGGCTAAACTATATACAAGCATCGAAGAACAAACTACTTAAAAATGTATACATAATATCTCAAGTGTAAACGAAGACATCTCCAACGAACCATACACACATAATTGAAACACTTAAAAACGAATTTATTTTAATTTATAATTTAATTAAATTAAAAAGTTTCCTGACTTGCAATAGGAATATGTGTCCTAACAATGAAAAATGTGTCATAAATATATCCTGCAAGCCCACCTCCGATGAGTGGTCCAACCCAATATACCCAGTGATTGGCCCAGTTTCCGCTGACGAAAGAAGGCCCAAAAGATCTCGCAGGGTTCATAGAGGCCCCAGAGAATGAGCCACCAGCCATGATGTTTGCTCCGACCACAAGCCCAGTTAGGAGTGGGCCCAGTCCATCAAGATTCCCCTTGTTGGGGTCCACAATAGTAGCGTAGACAGTGAAAAGTAGGGAAAATGTCAAAATAAACTCCATCAGTACTCCTTGTCCACAACCCACTCCACTTGCTAGGGTATGTGCCGGAGTTATCTGGAAATTAAATAAAGTTAAAAAATAATCACAATAAATTAAATCCATTATTACATTGAAAATGATTTGCTTTTCTACGGTTAAAAGGGGAAAGATATAGTAAGGGTTCATTAATATTTTTTTAGTATTACAAACTATATATTATAATATAGTATCTGTTAATGCATGACTTCCTATCTGAAAGAGTCACAGAGTTGTCTTACCAGTCCTCCGGTGACGTAAGTGAGCATGGCACAAGCGGCGACAGAAGCCAACAATTGATCAATACAATAGAGGAATGAGCGGATAATGGTGATATGACCACCCATCAAGAGGCCAAGGGTGACAGCGGGGTTCAAATGGGCACCAGAAATTCGAAATCCAACGCCAACCATCACGCCCACTACCAAGGCATGTGCCATGGCCACGAAAAATAAGCCAACTAAGGCATTCCCTTGTAGTTGCTCTGTTAATTCAACACTCATAAAACTCATAACCAACATCAACAAATTTATTTATTTTTAAAAATGTTCCTTACGAGTGACATTCCAGTCCCGACGCCTTTCAAAAATTTGTAAAATTTTAAATAAAACATGCGAGGAGCCAGAAATCTTCCTTGCTTCAATTGTTTGCATGCGAGGAAACCAAAACTTTAGGTTCCTTATGCCAGGAGTACTCAATTCTTGGGGTTGAAGAAGAACCAACTACCCAATTGATAGATTAAAAATTCAATAATAGCGACTGCGATTTTAAAACTTTAGTCATATTTTTTTGACACAATAACTCTTTTGTCATTGTGATTAAACTTTTTCAACGAATTTGTGAGTTGTGAAGAAGGACATTATAAATTATTTTTAGATTTTAATCAATTTCCAACATATAATGGTATATATGTTAAATATAAAAAAAAAACATTGCATTTTCTTATAGTGAATGAGAACTAAACTTGACATCGATCTCCAGAGTTAGTGGACTAGAAGATACTCATTGCTTTGAACTTAAATATGTAGAAAATAAAGAAAATATGGTTCACAAGCCAAGGGTTTTAGTTTTATTGCATAATAATGATCTTACTAACGTTGCTTCTAAGAGACTGTATACTGAGCAGTATGAGTACCGTGAACTGTATGTGGTATATAGGTCCTGTTTGATAAATGGCTGTTGACTGATTGGGTTGGCTATTTGGGTTAGAAGGTATGATTTGTTAATAACATTAGCGGATTGTAAAAAGTTGGCTGATTGGGTTGGCTGTTAGTTGATAGTTGTTTGGTATAATTTTTTTCTCAAAAAACTAATTGAAAATGCTACTTTTAGTAGCCTTTTGAATTTTAGTATTTTAGAGTTACAAAAAACTTATTAACCAAACAACTAATAGTGATTAAATAAGCCAAAATTGGCTGATAGGCTGATTATTTACTAAACAGGGCCATAATGAATGTCCTGTATTTCATCAATCCAAATTTATATTAGGCGCAAAATCTGGTTGAATAACAACGTACTACTAGTTATTCAGTCCAACAAATCATTTAATAAGCCTAGTCAACTTGCACCACTTAATTAAGACCCTAATATATAATATATAATATATATTATTAGAAAAAATCTTGCAGTATTACTATTATTATTATTTACACTACAAACACTGAAGCACCACTTGATACTGTATTACTATTATACTTGAAATTATCAACGAACTAATCTAACAACTCAAAATTTTAAAAATTTTAAATAAAAGGTTAGTTAAGAGTAGTGGTTCACTATATATAATCTTAATATATAATGACTTCAATTTCACTACTTCTAAAATAACTTACCGGCAGCCATGGAAGCTCCAACTCCGGTGAAAACAAAGAGGAACATGCAAATGAACTCGACTATTAGTGCTTTGATGCAGTCAGACCGTAGGGGATCACCGGCATTTCCTAGCTCAATCTTAGGCATGGCTGACAAACTTCACAACCAAAAGACCAGGTTGATCTAATCAGCCTAGCCTTGTTTTGGTTGGCACACATTTCTTAAGGAATACTAAGCTTACCAAGTTGAATTAGCATGCCACTATTTACTTTTCAACAATTTCAAACATGCCATATTTAGGCACTGACTTTTAATCAATTTCGAATTTGCCATTATCAAAATAAATCTATTAAAGTCTCTCTATTAACACTTATATTTTCTAATAATTGTATCAATCAATTCAATAAAATGAGTAAATTGTTGATATACGGGCCCAAATAGATGGATCAGATCACTCCTTACAAGAGTCTTTCTCCAAACACACTGTCATTGATCACCCTTTTTTTTTGTATATTTATGAAATTGACCACCTTTTTTTTTTTTCCATTTTCTAGTCATTGATCATCTTAGATGGACGAATCAGATTAGTCCACATTCCTCACATACAAGAAGTATGGTTCTCATTTGATCCTAATTATATATAGAGGTATACTCCTGTGAGAATTGTCTTACAGGAGAAGACCATAAACAAATTAAAGCCGTACACCTAGAAAGATCTAACGGATCAATAGTAATTAAAAAAAAATGCAATAATATTTTAGTAAATAACTTCAAATAGAAAAATACTCCGTACAATTTTATGGCTGTAAAACAGATACTATAAAATAAAAATACTTTCAAAAAAATAATCATTTTTTTAGAAATTATTTTCTTAACTTTTGAACCACTCCTAGGTGATCTATTAGAAAAATAATAAATAAATTTCATGAATAATTTTAAATATTTCAGAAAGGAAAGTATACAATTATAAATATCATAGTTAAATTGCAGCAACGTATTTACCAACATAATTAGGGACTCATGTAACTATCCATAAAGAATTTGTAAACGGGATAAGCAAGTAGAATTTCAATCCACTTGTTGCTGTGTTGGAATATACCCACTTGTCCATGCGACCAAGCATACCAACAAACTAGAGTCCATCATGACATCTGAAGGAAGCGCAAAGATCCATGGGTAGATCAATCATTATCATTATTTTATTTTATAGACCATGGTCCACACATACAACTGTGAGAATCACAAATAAAAAGTTCATTATTTATTTACATAAAGTACATTATTTGAAAGCACATTATTTTGTATACTGTCAACTAATGTATTTTTGATATACTATCAAATAATGTATTTTTAATATATTGATAGCACTTAATGGTTATTGGTAAATATGATTTATTTGACTCATTTTGACAAGTTTAAGTGTTTAATTGCATCTTTTTGAAGTTTAGAGACTTAATTACACTTATTTTCAAAAAAAAAAAAAAAAAGAGACTTAATTACACTTTGGTGTAAGTTAAATGGTCTATTTTCCTTTTTAATATATTAAAAATGTACCTTGTATTTAGGAAAAATATATTATTAGAGATAAGTTTTAGACTCCTGTATGTCCTTGAATTTTTCTACTAAAGTTGAATGTATTTTCTCAGCTTCTATATTCTATTCTCATCGACCTACAAATAAAACAATCAAACTTGAAAGAATTGATTTAGGAAAATATTTTTCGGTCTATATTATTCTCGCTCTCCCCTCTTTTTATTTTAACTCTGTTATTTATTTCAATACATCTTATTTTTTGCTACTCATACACTCTCAACCATGTTCAATACTCTCTTTCTATTTCTACCACAAACTCATCAATCTCACTATTATTTTCATTCTCTTGTTGTATCATAACAATTCCTTCTTCTGTTTTCTTCCTTGTCTTCCCTCTCAAGAGATACCTTAGCTTCACCACCAATGTCTCAATACTCTCTTCATTTGCTTTGTCTTGCTTCATTGCACTATCTTTATCAATTGGAATGCATGCTCTCAATCTTGACATTTTCACACTTTAGTCAACGTGACTTGACACTTGCTAGTTTGACTTTCAAGTGCTTAAACAGATTGCTTTGTCTCAACATACAAATCAAGGAATTGAAGTTCATTTCAATCTCTTCTTGTCTCCTTAAAAATTAAAATCCTCTCAAGCTCTTTTTGCTTCAACTTCTTCTCAATATGGATGGCCATGCATGTCTAGTACATATTGCACAGGCCAAATCATACTGTATATTTCCACAACATCATAGTTGTCATCATTGAGACCACCTGTGATAGGATTCATGATGCTTCGCTTATTGTTTTTGACATTTTATTTAGTTATCAAATGCTTAATTAAAGCATTTATTTAGGGATCCTTGTTCAATTGACAGTTTCTTTACTCGTAGCTATCATATTATGTGTCAACAATTATCAAGTTATTTGTTTACAATGCAATATGAACATTGGTTCATAGTATAACTGTACCATTGTTCAAATAGTGCAACTATTATGTGTTTTGACTTAAAAACACAATTTACATGCTATTTACATTCAAGTTTACAATTCCAATATTAAAAATACAAAATTCAATGTCCACCTCCTGATCCATGATATAACAACTAGCTAGACTTACCTTTCAAGCCTCCGCTAAACAATTTCCTAACCACTTGGTACTAGACTTGCCTCTCCATAGACATTCGTCCAATAGTGGGGCTGACATTCCACTTTCTTCAACTACAATAATAAATCGACAACCTTTTTATGTGTATTTGGTCGACTATAAAACCAAATGCCCATGAACCATGAACCAAGAAAAGAATAGATATCTTGCTTTTCGCAGAACAAGCTTAAGGACATGCAGAAAGAATATATCTCAATTAATCAACTGATTAACCATTGGATTCTCTTCAATAAATGTTCAGCTCCTCTCCTCCACCACACCGTCGACCACCACCCAACACCCCAAGCAAAATTTTGACTAAAATTGTCACAAAATTTACATATTTTTATGTAGTTTTAAATTGAAGGATAAAATATTGCAAAAGAGATGGGTTTCATAGTCTGGTTCTTGGTTGGAGCTGCATTGGGCGTTGGAATGATAGCCTGTTTTGCAAGATTTCAAAATATGAGGTCCATAAAACGCATTGAGTTGGTATGTAACTATGTCAATCCTTATACCATGTACCAGAGTCCCCATAGGTGCATGCGTATGTGTTTTATGTTATAGGTTTATGTATTTTGTGTTATGAAATTCTGTATCTAAAGAGTATGAATTCTATATCTGAAACAAATTAGTAGTTTTTTCTAAAGCTATGAATTTCTGTGTCTGTTAAATTTTGTGCCTATAAACACAAATTTTGTACCTAAATTAGATTTGAAAAATAAGTAAATATATGACATGTCTATGTGTTTTGTGTTGTAACTTTTTGTATCTTTTGCTATGAAACGAGTATTAATTCTTTACTTGTCATTTTGATTCAGGGTCCACAGTGCTACGTGAACCCTGATTCATGATATAAATTGCCTAACCATGTACCCTCTCTGAAAAAAATAATAACATTAGATCATTATTTTAGTAAGGTAAAATACCATATTTTTAAATTTAAATTTATATGATCAAAATGATCAGTTTTCATCAATTAATATATTAATTTTTTTTTTTACTTTTAATTATTACATGAATTGGTTATTATTAAATTGATCGATTAATAGGTAACTAATGAATTTTTTTAAATTATTATTATTATTATTATTATTATTATTATTATTATTATTATTATTTTCTGAACTAAAATAATATGGCAGGCAACAATAGTTGCAGCATTTGCAAGAATGACAGTTGAAGATTCAAGAAAAATACTTCCAGCTGAAGCATACCCTCCTTGGGTTGTCTTCTCACAAAGACAAAAGTTGAGTTGAATTTCTTGTATATATTCATCTACTGTGCTTCTTTAATTACACTTTGATCACTATCACTATTTATTTGGGTTATTGAACTTTTACTCCTCTTTGGTTAATTACAGTTAAAATGGCTTAATCATCATCTTAAGAAATTATGGCCATATATTGACCAGGTAACTGTGATTTCTGATCTGCATACTGTAATTCTTTGATAGTTAAATTTGATTCATTCTTCTTATTTTCTAATTTCACTCAAAAACTTGATATTTGTTTGATAATATATATATAGGCAGCATCAGAAGTTATTAGGGAAAAAGTTGAGCCAACCCTTGAGAAATACAGATCCCCTATTATAGATGATTTGAAGTTTTCAAAGCTCACATTAGGTACTGTGGCTCCACAGTTCACAGGTAAATTCATTGCCTTTTTTTACATATTGCATTGATATTTGCACCCGATTGGATGAATAATCCAGTCGAGCTTTAGTTGGCCCCGTTAGGGGGAAATATTTCTTGTTGATCTTACAGGATAATTGAGAAGGGGGCTTTGATCTGATGATCTGATTATTCAGTTTGCTAACATATATAATGTGGCACCTGCATTTCAGGAGTTTCGATTATCGAAGGTGATCCTGAAGAAATTATTATGGAGTTGGAGTTGCAGTGGGATGGAAATCCACACATTGTACTTGACATAACTACTTTAGTTGGAGTGTCACTGCCGATAGAGGTATTTGGGTATTTCTTCACGTCTCGCTATATCATATTGACTATGTCAGCGAGGGGATTAATCACTGTTTCTCAGTTACTCTCATTTGAAGTCTTGATAAGTAAATCAATTCATTTTTCATGCCTCTGAGAACTTGCAGGTTAAAGACATTGGATTTACTGGTGTTTTCAGGATAATATTCAAACCGTTAGTTGAGGAGTTCCCATGTTTTGGAGCTATTTGCTACTCCTTAAGAAATAAGGTAATGTGCCCCATTCTTCATCAATTCCCCCAAGTTTTTGTTGTTTTTATCAGATATCATGCCTCAATTCTATTCCGGCCTGCAGAAAAAGCTTGATTTCACTCTCAAAGTTTGTGGCGATATCTCAAGTATTCCTGGAGTACTAGATGCTCTTAAGGTTAGGTTTCAGATCTCTTAAGCTTTGGTTTTTATCAGATATCAGGCCTCAATGATGAATGTTGAAACTTATTAGATCAAGGCAATGCGATTTCTTCATTGATTACGTTTATTTGCCTTCGTGTAGAGTACAATACTGGACGCGATTGAAGATTCTATGATGTGGCCAGTCCGCAATATCATTCCCATATTACCAGGAGATTACAGGTGTGCCAAGAACTTGTTTCTAAAGCAATGTTAACTCGAACTGAAAATTTTAAAGAATGAAGTGATTTCTGGTGTCTGTGATTCCATGTGTCTTTATAGTGATTTGCAGTTAAAGCCTGTTGGAACACTAGAGGTGAAGCTCATTCAAGGTAAAGAGCTAATAAATAAAGACTTAGTCGGGAAATCTGATCCGTTTGCTGAGGTATTCATTCGTCCACAGCGCGAGAGGATTAAGAAAAGCAAAGTTATTGTAAGATTCTGGTGCTCATACTTGTATTCCCCATTTTCAATAACCCCGCTTATCCTAGTCTTTTTGCTGTTTTTTTTCGACCAAGAACAACACACTGAACCCGATCTGGAACGAGAATTTTGAGTTTGAAGTTGAAGATGCATCGACTCAACACTTGACTGTAAAAGTATATGACGATGAAGGCATTCAGGCTTCCGAACTTATTGGATGTGCTCGAGTGCAGTTAAAAGAGCTCGAGCCCGGAAAAGTGAAGAGTGTGTGGTTGGCACTGGTGAAAGATTTGGAGATTCAAAGGGACACAAAGAACAGAGGCCAGGTGAGAATTTTGGTTGCACATTTCTTCTGTAATTGTATCTCGAAAGCGCCTTTTTATAGTAACATGAATTGCAGATTCACTTGGAGCTGCTATACTGTCCTTTTGGCACACAGAACATATTTATGAAATTCGTCGACCCTGACTTTAGGCTGACTGACTTGGAGAAGGCCCTTCAGCATGGAGTGAAACCAGCCACGCAGAAGACACGCAATCTCCTCTTCAGAGGCGTTCTCTCCGCGACAGTCATATCAGCTGAGGACTTACCAGCCACCGACTTGTCTGGAAAATGTGATCCATATGTGGTACTGATACTGAAGAAGTCAGAACAGAGGGAGAAAACTAGAGTAAGCAGCTTCTGATTTCTTCGGAGCACACTCTTTTCGTGTTGTTTCCGATTTGAATTTTCTCGTCTTCTTAAATCTCAGGTTATGACCAACTTATTGAATCCAGTTTGGAACCAAACATTTGACTTTGTTGTTGAGGATGGACTGCATGAACTGCTAATATTGGAAGTTTGGGACCATGACATGTGTGGAAAGGTAAGCATTTTTCATCCATTGATTCTTGTGCCTTGATTGGTAAGTGTTCGGCGGAGGCCGGTAAAGACCAAGTCTCGCACCCAGCCAGTGGCTGGAGGATTGTTGGACGGAGGCCAGTAAAGGACTTAGGGCCAAGTCCAGCACCCAGTGTCTCGAAAAATGTGATGACTGTCTATATGGAAATAAAGTTGCGCCTTTGCTACTAACTGTAACTTTTGGCGTAGTGGTAAGTGTTTGATCCTAACAAGTGGCATCAGAGTCATGGTAAGCACTTAATATGGTATTCACGGGTTCTTAAGAATACTAGCTAGCATATTTATTTGGATGTGGATTTCAGGATAAAATCGGGCGATGCATAATGACACTCACTCGAGTTATACAAGAAGGCGAATTTACAGATACCTTCGAGCTTGATGGAGCGGAGTCTGGGAAGCTACACTTGAACCTTATGTGGACACCACAACCAATAATCCAGGATTGATCCATTACTGTCTGGAGATGATTTCTGAGGTGAGAATTAACAGAGTGAAGAAATATTACTGTGTGAATACTTGTAACAGTATAGATGTGGTGTACAGAATTGCAAATATAGTATAAAATGACTAGTATAAAAGGAACTTCACTGTAATATATACAGGTGAACAACAGAATTTCAACTTTCTATTTACATATTTCTAGATTATCATATCATTAGGAAAAAAAAAAGGTGTGTATAGACACTTTTTGGCATTTTAGGACAAGGTTACCTTAAGCCATGATTCTAGGAACAATCTTAGCTTAGCTCTACTCAAACTAAATAAAATTAAGCAAAAGAAACTTATAACTTCTGTGAGTGAATACTTGAAACTGTTTTGTTTTATCCTCTTCAAAAAATCAGGAACTTTGCATCAAGGAAAGAATGTGTATTGCCCAATGTTATAATCACAAAATCTTTGCGATTCGTTCTGAAAGGTTAGCTATTACAAACCCAGCAAATACCTGCAATTCATCCAACAAAAACAAAACTGTTTAGCATAATTATATCAAATTCCCATTGATCCACTCTCTAATGCAAATGGAATGTGGTAAAAGGAAAAAAAATGCAATCTTTTCACATTCTTGAAGTTTACCTGGACAGAACCAAGAATATAAACCATGGAATAATGGCGCCCATGAATTACCATATCAGCTACCATTGCGAGTGGAATTGTAAGAGACATCCCCAAGGTGGCAACCAGTGGAGTTGTCCAAACGACGCATAATGCCCTGAAGGAAAGAAAGGCAGGTCGTCGGTCCATTGAGGTTCAGTGATACTAAGTAAAAAGAACCATGAAACTTGCATTGCATTCACACAGATATCAGTACCAAAAGTAGTCAGAGATAACACTTCCAATGAGTCCATTCGCGAGGACAATTTCATCAGTTTTAGCAGAATGAGGAATCGTAAACTTTGGTTCGATGCCCAAGGCTGTCAATGGCCATACTGAAATAAAACTTATCCTGTAAGCATTAACTTTGAAGTTGAAGCTAAGAAGGAAAACAGAAATTCCTTTAATCATTGAGCAGAAAGTTAGAGAGTAAAAATCCGCATTTAGATCATCAAAAATTTAAAGGTCTTACCAAGCCACCACATAGCCACGAGGGTAAATAATCCCATGTACCCAAACAACTTTTGCATATCAACCCTTTCTCCTTCTTCACCAGCAAACTTTTTAAGAAGTACTGCATCATGAATTGGGTGTAATAATTATCAAAGCCGTTGGCTTACATGTATGTAATGTATCTAAGGATTAGAGAAAATCACCTGTAAACAACCCATATGTTGTGGCAGATAAAAGGCCAAAACAATCCCCAATAAAAGAGCGCTCCCCATTTCTTTAAAACAAGCAAAATGTTCATTAACACATAGTATGTAAACCAATAAGAAATAATGAAAAGTTGAATATTTCTTTTTGCAATAGATATGCTCTCCAACTACGGCGGAAAGGCATGATGACGGCAGCAACAATAGCAAAAATTAGAAGTTGAGCCAAACGTACAAAAAGGCTTTTAAAAGAGGGAAACGCCTTTTTCTTTTTCAAAAAGCCAGCCATCAACAAATCAAATAAGCACTTAAGAAATCTTTAGAACACTATTGTTATGTTTTTTTTTCCAACATGCTTGGCCCCAGATAACATATAGTGGATCATAGAAAATCATCGTGGGTAAATAGTAAGACATTCAAATGCATAAAACCAAATAGCTGCTTTACGTAAATGAAAATTGAAAAGTAAACAAAATGACTATTCAATTTGCAGAAGTTATATCAGCAGAATAAATTAAAGACGTACAACGAAGAATTTAACTCAGCATCATCAGCTGCCCAAGTTTTCCCTAAAGTGGTCATAATAACACCACCCAAGCTAACAAACACCGCAACTACCTTAGCCACATTTACGGTGTCTTGTCCCAAAAGTACACCAAAAAGAAGAGTGAATAATCCTGAAGAAGCAGATAAGACAGTTGTACTTGCCACACTGGTATAGGAAAGTGCAGCATTTGATAAGTACTGCAAAAGAATCAAGGACACAAATAAGCATGTAAATACAGAGGATAGTGTGGCATGGTGTGGATAAATATACAATAAATTGCAGACTATTCCCAAAAGTTGTTGGGATACACTTGAGAGATTCTTGCTTTTTACACAAAGTATTTCCAGTGTATATACTGTTTTTAAATGCTTACTTGTTTTATATATTAAATTACTGAATATCCATTCCAGTTGATTTCAGATTACTCGAAAAAATGCTGATGTTCAAGAAAGAGGTAAGTTAGAACCATACCTCTGTAACAAACCAGATAGGGGCAATAAAAAATCCATATTGAGCAATTTCTCTGGTTGAAACCTGTTTATCTTGCTTAATCTGATTAGCATCACCTGTGCCATTTCTAATCAATGGCAGTCCTTCCTCGCCTGTAATATTTGCATCACTGTCTTTTCTATTCAAGGATTGAATTTCAATCTCAAAGACTTTTGTAGGGCTAAAGCCAATGCATGATTCATCATTGTTTCCAGTGCTTTTATTACTTCTGTTAGGGTGTCTCTCAAAACAACTGCGTATCAAATCCTTAAGAAATGCTACAGGGAGATAAATTACAAGTAAAGAAGCTCCAAGATATGTCACTGCAAATGGTTGCTTGTAGTCTGTGAAAATGTCCTGCCAATGAACACACAATAAAAACCTTTCATCCATGACTATCCGCCTTGCACAATTATAGGACAAAGTTCTTTTGATAAGTTTAGATATAGAATATTTTCAAGGGGTGTAACATTGCGGGGTTCAAGTGTATGTGTTACCAACATTTTGTGGAAACTACTCATCAGATTTTCTCACTGAGGGTACAAGAAAATAGTTGAAGATATGCACACTAGACACCCCTCTTATGAAAAAGCAAAGTGGAAATATCATCATCATTCCTGGCAATAAATTCAAATCATAATTTCATTTCATTTCATTTGCAGCCAGGATTATTTGGCAACCCTATACATATCAAATATTAATTTTGTAAACAACACCTCCTCCACAAACACAAAAGAAAATCTTGAAACAAAAAAAAAGCCAAATTAAGCACCAAGAATAGAAAAAGTAAGGGCTAAGAATCAATGAATCAAGAAATTGAATTTTTTGGGGAATTAAAGAAAGAGTTTTGACCTGGGTGACTTCAGCAGAGGTGACCCAAATGATAACAACCGCAGCAATAAGGAAGAGACCAGCCTTGTATCTCCACCCCATCATTCAAAATTGAAAACCCAATATTTGTTTGCAATAAAGAAACAAGAAGATCTGATTTTTTTTTCCCTTGAGAGTCTCAGATCTTCCAGCAGTTGTTGAGCAATTGTTCCTCGGAGAAACAAGAAGATAATGCAATGGTTCAATTGATTCCCAGGGAGAAATCTGAACCGAGCCTTCAAGGTTGGTAGGTGGATTGCAATACAAGTGTTCGAGGGTGTTGTTGATGCTGGAGCCAGAAGGTAGAAACAGAAAAAGGATGAGAATATTTAAGGCCAATTCGGTTGGAAGGGAAAACAAAAGAGAGGGAAAATGTGTTAGGTATTTCATCAGTTACAACATCGTTAATCATTGAAACAAATTAGGATGGCAGTTGCACTCCTATAAATATTATTCATTTTAACCAAATATGCCACTTTTCAACCCTCCAAATTCCAATATCTTTTTAAACTAATTTACTCAAAAAAATATTAATTGTATCAAAACCTTTAATTAAATATTTGATGTTATAAATATTGTAATTATTTTTAGTTATATGATACCATAGAAAATTTATATATAAACGTGATATTCTATTTAATTGATATATTAGATTCGGTCCAAAACGAAATGTTTATGCCCGCTTAAATAGAGGGAACCCAAGGAGCAAGGCATCAGAACGAAGATTAACTACTCATCTCAGGCTTGGTTGGGGCACAAAGGACCTCTAGGGTTGACTTTTGAGGTTGGCCTCTAGGATCGGCCTTTGGGCCTAAGTGAGGGGTTGCTTAAGCAGAGACATAGTCTCAAGGCAATCGTTATACCCTGCATCACGGTGCACATAGCAATGTGCATTACGTACGTAAAACGACGTCGTTTCGGTGTTAGTAGACGCGGACGCGAATGACTCAGGGAATTCATTATCTATAATACAAATAATCATTATCTATAATACACAGAACGTTTGCCTAAAATACATAGAATGTTTGCCCAGAATACACAGAATATTGACACAAAATACACAGATGTTAGTGGACGCGAATGACTTCAGGGAATTCATTATTTATAATACACATAATCATTATATAGAATACACAGAACGTTTGCCTAGAATACACAAAATGTTTGCCCATAATACACAGAATATTGACGCAAAATACACAGAACTCATCCTCCTAACATTCGAATGCACAAACACATCACAACTTGTGTTAATAACATGAATACACATAATATTTACACAAAATACATAGAACTCATCCTCCTAAACATTCGAATGCACAAACACATCACAACATGTGTTACTAACATGAAATCACAACATGTGTTACTAACATGAATACACATAACAGTTGCCTATAATACACAGAACGGTTGCCTAGAATACACAGAATGATTGCCTGGAATACACAGAATATTAACATAAATATAGAGACCGGGCGAAACAGGAAACGTGATTTCCAAAAAAAAACGGATGATTAGTTTACAATGCTCAAAACGACATCGTTTAGGTACGTGATGCACATTGCTATGTGCACCATGGTGCACAGTATAATTTGCCGTCTCAAGGGGACGTCCTAGTCTTAGGTAATTGGTTGGTGGATTAATTTAAATAAGTAGCCTTGTCTTGGTTTGGACAACATATATTCACTTACTACAACCCAATGAGGTAGCTCAAGTGGCAAGTGAGCTCTCTTTGTGGGGAGGAATTTCGGGAGAACCGGAGTTCAATTCTCACAAGTGACGATTCTTCTTGGGCCAGCTCCCGTGCCTCCTGGAGTGAACGTGGGTGGACCCTGGACCGTTAAACGGACGGAGAGAAAGACGCTGTAAATTTACCAAAAAAAAAATATTCACTTACTACAAATCATTGTAGAGTTAATTTCTTTTTGTTCCTAAACTTATAAATGCAGTTCACTTTTAGTTCTTTTTTATTAGAACATCCACATTTGATCCTAGTATTATTGTGGCATGACCGCATAGCCATTTCTGGTCCTCTATCAACAAAATTGTTTTAACGCCGTTAAATACAAAATCATATCAATCTTCAATTATAGATTTTTTTTAAATAAACATAAAAAATATAATGAGGTCAACTCACTTTGTATAAAAAATATAATGAGTCAACCTACTTTGTATAAAAAAAGATCTAAATGTACTTGTATTTAATGATATTTCAATGATTTTGTTGACGGATGAGCAAAAATGATCATGTCATAATAATACTAAAATTAAATAAAGATATTCTAATAAAAAAGAACTAAAAGTAGATTATCGCCTATAAATATAGGATAAAAAATGAAATTAACTCTTATTTATTATTTTGCTCTTATTTACTATCCAAGATTAGTTTATTCATATCTCTGTTCGATTAATTTGATCACCGTCTAACAAGGCATCCGGTATACACTTCCATATGAAAGGGAGTGAGTTCGAGCCTCAGTAGAGACATCTGTTGACTCTTTGTGCTTCATTAGGTTGAGAAAGTAGCTATGACCAGATATTACATTGTTGACTTGAGTCAGTATAACTAAAAAAAAAAAAAACAATATATTCATTGTACTTATTCTTTCCAAGACATCCAATAAAATTAAAATGATACGGAACATATTTACACCCTACTTTGTGTAACAATATAGTGAGTATTCACTGTCCTACTCACCTTTACTGTTCTTCACCTACACTTGTTCCTAATTCAATGTGAGTAGTGGACAATTTCAAAACCTATATTCACCCCATCTAGATACAATACTTTCCACAAATACTCAATCAATTTTAATAAGCAAAATTTTTCCTTTACGTATGATTCTTAAACTCCCATTTATTTTTTATATAATAAATAAATAAATGTAAGGTTTGTAGGAAATTTTAATAATTTAAAAATATTCCTAAAAATCCAAACATGGTAACAATACATAAAATTCAAGACTTGTGTCACGCACGATTTTCTTAAAATTAATTCGTTTCTTCCAATAGTGTTAAGAACATTGAAATTGTACAACAAACTTGAACAAAGATAAACAATTGACAGANATCCTCCTAAACATTCGAATGCACAAACACATCACAACATGTGTTACTAACATGAAATCACAACATGTGTTACTAACATGAATACACATAACAGTTGCCTATAATACACAGAACGGTTGCCTAGAATACACAGAATGATTGCCTGGAATACACAGAATATTAACATAAATATAGAGACCGGGCGAAACAGGAAACGTGATTTCCAAAAAAAAACGGATGATTAGTTTACAATGCTCAAAACGACATCGTTTAGGTACGTGATGCACATTGCTATGTGCACCATGGTGCACAGTATAATTTGCCGTCTCAAGGGGACGTCCTAGTCTTAGGTAATTGGTTGGTGGATTAATTTAAATAAGTAGCCTTGTCTTGGTTTGGACAACATATATTCACTTACTACAACCCAATGAGGTAGCTCAAGTGGCAAGTGAGCTCTCTTTGTGGGGAGGAATTTCGGGAGAACCGGAGTTCAATTCTCACAAGTGACGATTCTTCTTGGGCCAGCTCCCGTGCCTCCTGGAGTGAACGTGGGTGGACCCTGGACCGTTAAACGGACGGAGAGAAAGACGCTGTAAATTTACCAAAAAAAAAATATTCACTTACTACAAATCATTGTAGAGTTAATTTCTTTTTGTTCCTAAACTTATAAATGCAGTTCACTTTTAGTTCTTTTTTATTAGAACATCCACATTTGATCCTAGTATTATTGTGGCATGACCGCATAGCCATTTCTGGTCCTCTATCAACAAAATTGTTTTAACGCCGTTAAATACAAAATCATATCAATCTTCAATTATAGATTTTTTTTAAATAAACATAAAAAATATAATGAGGTCAACTCACTTTGTATAAAAAATATAATGAGTCAACCTACTTTGTATAAAAAAAGATCTAAATGTACTTGTATTTAATGATATTTCAATGATTTTGTTGACGGATGAGCAAAAATGATCATGTCATAATAATACTAAAATTAAATAAAGATATTCTAATAAAAAAGAACTAAAAGTAGATTATCGCCTATAAATATAGGATAAAAAATGAAATTAACTCTTATTTATTATTTTGCTCTTATTTACTATCCAAGATTAGTTTATTCATATCTCTGTTCGATTAATTTGATCACCGTCTAACAAGGCATCCGGTATACACTTCCATATGAAAGGGAGTGAGTTCGAGCCTCAGTAGAGACATCTGTTGACTCTTTGTGCTTCATTAGGTTGAGAAAGTAGCTATGACCAGATATTACATTGTTGACTTGAGTCAGTATAACTAAAAAAAAAAAAAACAATATATTCATTGTACTTATTCTTTCCAAGACATCCAATAAAATTAAAATGATACGGAACATATTTACACCCTACTTTGTGTAACAATATAGTGAGTATTCACTGTCCTACTCACCTTTACTGTTCTTCACCTACACTTGTTCCTAATTCAATGTGAGTAGTGGACAATTTCAAAACCTATATTCACCCCATCTAGATACAATACTTTCCACAAATACTCAATCAATTTTAATAAGCAAAATTTTTCCTTTACGTATGATTCTTAAACTCCCATTTATTTTTTATATAATAAATAAATAAATGTAAGGTTTGTAGGAAATTTTAATAATTTAAAAATATTCCTAAAAATCCAAACATGGTAACAATACATAAAATTCAAGACTTGTGTCACGCACGATTTTCTTAAAATTAATTCGTTTCTTCCAATAGTGTTAAGAACATTGAAATTGTACAACAAACTTGAACAAAGATAAACAATTGACAGAATTTTAGAAGAGTAGATAGGGAAAAAAAAAAGAAAATAAAATTTACTGTGTGCAAGAAGAAACACCTATATATACTATACAATTCAAACTTCTTAAAAAGTTGATTGTATTTAATCTAGTGCAAACTCACATCCCTTTCCAATGTGGGACAAAGACTACTTAAAAGCTAAGTAGGCATGCAAACAAGCTAAGCCAAGTTGAGCTCGAGCTCGATAAATAATATGTGGGCTTGAACTCGGTTAGGTTATTAAACGAGCCGACTTGAGTTCGACTCGAGCTCGAAGTTGATCATGCGGGTCGCAAGCAGCACAACGACCCAACTTTATATGTGTGTGTGTGTATTGGATGAACAAGTCTTTAGGAGAGAAATAAGAACCAATATCAACCTTACATCTGAAAAAATTAGACGGATAAGATCAAATTTTTTTATAAATGAGGTGGCATTTTCATAATTGTCACCAACTTTACTATGCAAACTTGAATACAAAAATATGCAATTCTCATACTTTTTCAGGTTTGCACATTTAGTATTAACATTTTGCATATTTAGTATTAAAAGATTGCACTTGCAAAAATGTGAAAGTTCATTCCATTTAGGATTTTCATTTTAGAGTTTATGATTATAACTCCCCTAATTCAACCACTTGTATAATTTAGCGGAAGCATTTACCAAAGAAAAGAAATGAGATGTTATGCCACATTTAGATATTTATCTATATCCAAACCCACATGCTAATATTCAAACTTAATTAAAGATAATTCATTTTCTAATAACAACCTTTATGTTTTCTAAAATTCTAAAGTGTGAAACTAAGAGTCTAAGAGATGATTATCACTTTCGTGCTCCAATATTATACTAAGAAATTCTTGCAACAAAATGCAATAATAATCCACGTTACTCAAGATTTTACAAATATAAATATTTCGATCAAGTATATAAATATATTTCTATATTTTTGAGAAATAATATATACGCTAACCATACAATATTATCAATAATTTCTTTAAGCATAAATCCCATAATACTTCACCGCAACTATTCAACATGTGAATAGTAATCTTCTCAAAATGAAATTATTCCATAACCTGCCATAATAATATACTTTTCACGAATCTATTTTTCTGTATATATGGAAAAATAAACAATTATCTCGAAAATCTGTTTTCAATAAATATGGAGAATAATCTCCTTCAAAAAATCTCATTCTTCAATAGGAATAATAATATCTTATTTCTCAATAGGGATAACAATATTCTATTTCTCAATAATATATGAAGAATAATATTCTTTTCAGAAATCCATTTCTCAATATGAATAAAATATTTCATTTCTTTTTTTTTGAGTGTGTGCAAACGGTGATTAAATGTGTGCGAACGGAGTGTGTGTCAATCAATCTAGACCATTAAAAAATATTACATGAATGCACAAGATCTGATCTCACGATCTTACCTAAACAAGTGATCTCATTGGAATCCAACCTTATATATATATATATATATATATATATATATATATATATATATATATATATATATATATATTCAAGTTGTTGAAGATGCACTCTTCCCCCAATGAGTCATTATTGATCTTTAATAGAGTAAAAAATGGTGAAGTAGAAACTGGAATTGAATTAGTAAACATTTTAGTGAAGAGATTTGTTTGGTAAATGTGGTTAAGTGAAGCAAAATATAAAATGGCTAGTTTATAGTATATGGAGTTGCCACTGTAGTTGGTTGTAATTGTACAAGTATTCAATGGGAAAACATGACCAATTAAATCATGGGCCAATGGGCCACGATTCATATTGTATCATAGAGCACAACCATGTTCATTTAAAGTTTACATGTATCAAATATATAAATATGAAAGTGTTCTGTTCATTAAAAAATTTGATAATTGCGTTATTTACTTGTCAATTTATTATCTCAGTTTGTATTTGATTATATAAATATTATTAAAACATGAAGAGCTTGATGATATTAACTTATGCTTAAAAATAAGGTTGCAAAAATTGCGCTAGGTGCGAGGCGGCGCCTGACCACGTCGAGAAAGGTCGGAATCAGCCTCCTCCACGGCCAGCCGTATAACCCAAAAAAAAAAAAAAAATCACCCTCGCCTAAACATAAATGGCCTTATCAAATTTGGTCGTTGTCACTCACCAAAGAACGGAGCCCAAAAGCCGTCGCTTACCACAAACCACCAAGAACGGACAACAGTAGCTCCTCGCCGTTGCCTACCACCAAGAACGGAGCCATGCAACCCTGACCTTGAACCTCTGCCTCTCTCCTCGACCAGCAACGGCGGTGATGGGACGAGCTCCAACAGCCTTGAACCTCTGCCCAGACTTCAGACTTCATATTTGGCTTGCGAATTTGCTCCGGCGGCCTTGAATTCGACGGTTCGTACTCCTTCCTCCGGAGGCCTTGAATTCTCCTCTCCCCTCCGTTCCTCTACTGTTGCGAATTTGCGATTTAGATCTGACTTTGACTCCCCCCCCCCCCCCTCCGACGTCCTCCCTCCTTCAGTCCTCGCGCGCGTTAGTATAGAGAAGTGGAAAAAAGGCTGTTTTATCGTGTGTGGCGGTGTTCAGATTTGACTATTTGAGTATCTGACTTTGACTCCTTGTCTCCCTTTAGCCAATTAGCCATTTAGTCCTTATATCCCCTTAGTCTCTTTAATAAAAATCGGGTGCCTGGAGCGCCAAGCGATTTTTTCAACCTTGCTTAAAAATGGAGTTTAAAATTTCAAAGACTTGAAAAATCAAGTATTGTCTCAACATGTAGATCGAATATTTCTTTGGAGGGACTTTATATATATATACCAGTTAGCTAGCGTACATTGAAAGATATTCTAAATATGTTTTATATGGATAAATATCGTTTACTTATCACACTAATAGTTGTTCAATTTCTTAAAGTAGATAAATACCTATTTAAACTCGAAGATGATAATAAGGATGCTTTAAAATTAGAAGTTCATTACTTTATGGCCTTTTGAGAACTACTTTAGGACCACAAATTCAATAATTGCATCAGTCTTGATATTCTATTTTAAATGAACTTGCTAGCAACATTTAGTGCTTGTGCTATAATGAAACATTAGAACAATATATGTCAAACATATCTTTTGGTATCTTCGAGGTACAAAAGATTTTGACATTTATGTGAGAAATCAAGATATTACTTTTATGGGCTACTTAGGAATGAACTATTTGGTTTGCTCTAGTGGCATTCTAGCATATTTGTTCACAAAATCCCTTTCTACACTTAATTATTTTTGAAAAATGTGTTCATTATATCATGGTTGAAAAAATCGCTAAGCGCTCGAAGGATGCCTAGCACCTAGGGCGCCTACGCAGGGATTAATTGGCGCCTATGCGACTGTGTATTTTTTATTTTATAAAAATTTGTATATATATATTTTTAATTTTTAAGACTTAATAATTATAAACTATTTAATACTTTAATAGTTAATACTAAAATATTAATATTAACCTAAAAAAATCAAAAGTTTGAACAATTTAGGATTATTTCGCTCAAAACGATGTCGTTTTGAGTGAAATAATCCGTTTTGAAAAAATGGGAACAATAGCTAATAGACCAACTAGGCGACCTAGTCGATGCCTAGGCGGCCTAGCAGGTGCCTAGTTGACCTAATCGGGGCCTAGAAAGCCTAGGCGGCGCTTAAGTGGCCTAGCTGGCCAGCTGCCTAGACCACCAATTATGGTGATACGCTAGGCGGGATTTTTGCAACAGTGCATTATATTTGAAAGTGTAAGCTTTGAAAATTGTTATCTTCTAGGAGAGTGACATTTTCTTGAATAAATTTTGAAGATTAGATCTTGAATTGAAGACCAACAATTGTACTCTGTTTCAGTTGGTTATGTTTTGATAAAATTCTCAATTAAATATTTTTAACGAGGTAGCTAGTGCAACACAACATGTACTTTTTTTTTCTCAACTAAGTTTTTCCCGTTAAATTTTTCTAGTGAAATTTTTGAACGAGACATATGTGTATGGTATAGTAATGTCCAAGGGGTGTTGTAAATAAATAATGTATAGAGCACTTACATTATGATTATACATCTTTATCCTTTATAGACTTTATACGTTGACTTGGACTTTGAATGTCAGGTATATACCAAACCAAATGATAAATAATAAAAGATTAATTTTTATTGCATTCCTAGATGAGAAATTAAAGATACAATGTTCTCTACAAGAGTACTCTTATTATTGATTTTATTATTTTTTAATAAAATATATATCCATAAAATGAGAAAAAAAAATTATATCAGCAATTTATTACTTGGTCTAATATAATAATTGGGCAGCATGCCTCATTATTTAATAGTATTTAGTGATTAGTTCATTGGAATTTTAAAATTATCACCAACATAAGGAAAAAAAACAACATATATATATGAAAAAGATGGAGCTGAGGTTGTAAGCAATATTTAACAATCTTTGCCAAATAACTCACAATTATTGTATGTATCCTCTAGATCTGCAGTACTTTTCAATCTCTTGCATCATGTCGAGAGGAATCGGAGGAATAACATTATTAAAAGCATAGGCAAAATTCGTTTCCTGATAAATGCAACTTAGAACACCTCCTTTTACCTCTTCAACTGGAGAAGGAGAAGGTGCATTGCATGACACTAATAAAGGTAAAACAAAGGTTAAGACAAACATCATAATAATGTACTTGTAATTCATAATTGATTATTACTCTTATCCCTCTCTGTTATCGTATTTCTATTTTAGTGTGTTGTTTGATTATTCTAATATTTGTTTATATATATATCGCCTAAGGTGAATTGAATTAGCCATAGTATTAACTATTAAGTTACAGATGGTGCTGTTATTAACTACGCGTAATTCAATGAACAAATCATCATTATTTATCAATTAATTTAATTTATTGATTAAATTTGGGACTTAATTCTAGGGGAGTTCCATTGTATTTGGTAGCATTTTCAAATTTAGTCCGTACAATAGTTTTGTCATTTAAATCATATTTTGGACATTTTTTGTCATCACAATGACTTTTTTCGGTGAAATCCTATTTTAGGAAATAGTATTTTCCAATGACAAATAAAAGCTTTTATTTTTTTTTTTTTTTGGCTCTACAGTTATAGTAGATGATTCACAAATTCATGGACTAAACAATAGCGGTTAGACTTGAAATTGACCGGGTGGCAACATCCTGAGCTTTCTAACTACGTTGCAAAATGATTCTCCTACACTTGGAGGTCCTCACGTACTTGGTGTTGCCATTGACGAAGGACGATGAGGGGTCGAGTTGAAGGAGATGAAGACAAGAGGCGAGTGAAGGAAATGGTGCAATCCACGACTAAAGAGACAAAAATCAGAAAAAAAAATTGATGGATAAAACAATAAAAATTCAAGAAGCAAAAATGCCCTTGCCTAAAGTAGGGTTTCACTTGAAAAGTCTTCGGAAGGACCAAAAATGATCAAAATATGATAGTTTAGGTTGTTAAATGGCAAAATCGATTGTCTGGGACTAAATTTGTTAATTACTACCAAAGATAAGGGACTTCCACTAGAATTATTGACTCTTAAATTTGATTTATTCATAAGTATTGCTCACAAAAAAAATGAAATTTCTTTGCCCCGACAAAATAGTGGAGTAAATTATGGTAACTCAGCAACTTATTAGGTGGGAGGATTAATGTCTAGTGCTCACAAAAGCCTAATATATTAAATGTAGGCTTGATGCATGGTCGATCCATAATAAATTTGCCATTTTGCGGTCAATTAGGTCCTATTTTTTGGATCAATATTTAGGCCGTTATGTGTAGTTTGGATATCATATCATACTTTAATACAATCCTTGGCAATCCTTGATTAGTATTACAATTTTTTTTATAAAGCCTCTATGCTATACAATTCAATAAGCATTAGAAAGATTCTTGTATAAATAGTGGTGCAAATTCACTTCTCAAACCAATGTGGGACTAATGTTTACTTCAAAACTTTTCCCACCATGCATTTTTCCAACTCAAATGGGTCAACTTTGAGAACTAATTTCTCATTAACCCATTATCCGTTTTGTGCGTACAATATATCAATCTCTTCGTCTAAATATGAAGAACCCGAATACACTTTGACCCGACCCAAATAGAAAGTGAACCCCACATATATTTGTACCACAAAATAGCCACTAAAATTGCCATTTTATGCTATTTTTCTAACATTAGTAACACAGGTTGTGATGTGTTTGTGGATTCGAATGTTAGGAGGATGAGTTATGTGTATTTTGTGTCAATATTCTATGTATTCTATGCAACCGTTTTGTGTATTCATGTTAGTAACCCAGGTTGTGATGTGTTTGTGCATTCGAATGTTAGGATGATGAGTTATGTGTATTTTGTGTCAATATTCTGTGTATTCTATGAAGACATTCTATGTATTCTAGACAACCGTTCTGTGTTTTCATGTTAGTAACACAAGTTGTGATGTGTTTGTGCATTCGAATGTTAGGATACATAGAATATAAGCCCAAGTATTATCTCTTATGTTTCATGTTTTTCAAATTTTCCAATGTTTAAATATTCACCTTTTGTCGTGCGTGTCCGTGACCACTTTCTGATCAGCAGTCGTCAAGCAATGTCACTCTGCTGGTCACATCGTGACCAGCTGCTTGACATCCTCCAGTGGAACAAAACGGCTTAATTCCTTGCTCCATTACTTCGTCGAACTTTGCTATGGATTTGACCCTTCATTCTTGAACAATTTTGCCTTGAAATTATCCTGATCCGCCTCCATTTTACGCTTCAGCCTAGGTCCCGATTTCCAATCCTCGAGCTATGAACACCTGAAATAAGCTTTATTCTTCACTACTGGAAATCAGCGATTTTCCAACCACCGGAAAGTGGTCGAAAATCGCCCAAATCCAGTTAGAAACGACTGTTCCGATCACTTTTGGGATCCGGAAAAATGCTTGTCGGTATTTCCGACCACTCCGTCCACAAAAATAGTGGCGTCAGAAATTTTCATCGCCTGGAAAAGTTGGTTGTCTGGAGTTTTCCGACCACCTAGTGGAGGCAAAGAACATCATACATTTCCAACCACTTTTGGTGGTCGGAAATGTGCCTAGTAAAATAAAAATGAATATATATATTGTCGCAAGTTGGTAAATGGTAACTTTTCCTTTTCTTCATTACACCCAAAATATCATATCATTACATAAATGGTAATTACACCCAAGGAACAAATATCAGATCTGATTGCTACTTTATGTGTGTGTGTTCTCTTCATTACAATCAAAATGGTAAAAAAAAAAAAAAAATACAAGTTGCTCATATTTTGTGAATAACTTTTCCTTTTCTTCCTCATATTTGTTCACAGCATCTGCCAAATGTCCTCAACACAGTCAGTTTACGTAAAATTTGATATGAATCATAAGCAATTATATTATAGTCCAATTAAATTTGCATCAGTGCGGACCCAGCATGCTGAACACGTGGGGACCATGCACTGTAACTACTCAGGACCATGTCGGGGCCGTGCACGTGCTGCAAGATCTCTATTACATGTCAGGGAGAATATATGGGGCCTTATCGCTTGGGGTCAACCCGACCTAAGCGGGGCCAAAATAAAGTACGACAGAGACCAAGGCGTTGGACGCGGTCGGGAAGGGATATATGGTCGATTGAAAACTTACCGATCATCTTGTAGCATCTGACCGTATACTTGATCCAGGGGATATTCCCCATCAATTATTAAACGAACACTAAACGAGTTTGTTCGGGAACATTATTAAATGAACATTAAACGAGCTTGTTTGCGAACACAATTAAACGAACACAAACGAGCTTGTTCACGATCTCTTATCAAACGAGCTTACACCTGTTCATACTCTATTCGTCTGTTAATCGAACTCTAAAATTTGTTTGTTAATGTTTGTTTACCTTAATAAACGAACATAAACGAACGCTTACCGAATACGAACACGAGAAGTTTACCGAAAGTTCTGTTCACTAACACCTTACTTCTACATAAAAGACAACATTGTTGCAAAAAAAAATTGTATTTGTGCATTTTTTCTTGTAATGTACTATTAATGGATTGTTTCGAAGCATCTTGGATCTTAATTTGCCCAAAGGTATGTTAAATTGGTTGTTTTTATTGAACATCACAACATGCCAACGTACTACCAGTAAGCTCTATGTGTCGTGGTCAATTTAAGAAATGCAAATTAAAATTGAAACAAAAAAATAGTATGAGTGGAATAATTAATGATAATAAGATAAATCATGTGATATTTATACCATTGAACAACAACAACAACAATAGGAGGAATTATATTTAAAAAAAAAAGAGGATTTCCTACAACCTTGATTTGGTGGCCGGTATTTCCTACCACTCTTCAAGGTGGTCGAAAATACCGACCACCAAGGTGATCGAAAACTAAGATCAATTTAAAATTTTTAAAATGATTGAAAATATTTCTGACCACCTTTACTTTGTGGTCGGTATTTCCGACCAGTATGTATAGGTGGTCGGAAATTCCGACCACTTTTCCTACCACCGTAATCCTTTGACGGAAAATTGAAAAAATGCCTCATTTTTCTACCATTTTTCTAGGTGGTCGGAAAAGTGGTTGGAAAATCGAAGATTTCAAACTGTGCTTGCACAAACACCTAACATTCACTTAGAAGTTAGTACAATTAAAGAATATTTATAGGTTAACTCACGGCTTATCAAATTTCCCAATACTTAGACCTTGCTTGTCCGGCCCTCAAGAAAGGCAAAACCAAGTTAAGCAAATTGAAATACCAGGCTTCCTCAAATGACATGTGTTCCAATCCTTGAGCCATGAACACCTGAAATAAGTTTCGTTCTTGCATAATCTGAAGTACATTAGACCACAATTCAAGGTCATTGACAATGCCCTAATTCTTTAAGATTTTTAAATCTTGTAGATTATATTGTTAGGAAAAACACATGGAAAACAAAGAATCAATAAATTTAATTTAGGCGTGCATGTATCAAATATAGTTTCCTACAAAATTTTAATTACTATGTATGTATGAACAACTTAAGTCTAAAATAAAATTTGTGAGATAAAATAGGTTGACAAATTACTCGGGTTGTAATGAGATAATTCAACAAGGGGAGAAAAGGGTCAAATAAGACGTTGTTTGTGAGAAACTTGTGAGATATAAAATGACCCGGTTGCTTCTCTAATGGACTTAATGGTCAAGAGTTCATCAAATTTAATTTTATTTAATTTAATTTATTCAAATCATACTACAAAAATATAATTTTATTATAATACTAATATTTTCACCCGTGTGTTTCACCTATGTTGTACGTGTGTTACACTTGCGTTGCACATAATGGATTTACTATAATATTTTAAGAATATTTGGATCGATATACAATTATATAAATTATAACGACTATTATATAGTGCAATTGATATAATGAGTTGGATCGATTAATTCCAAAATTTGAAGAATAAATAGTATTGCCTAATTACCTCAGAAATAAAGAGTTTCAATTGATAGAGAAGCAAATTAAAAGGTTTCTATTCACCAAAATGCCTAATTACTATGCTTGACAATGCACCGACTTATTTATTTATTTTCCAAGCATTCAAAGTCGTAAAAAAAAATAGTAGTGTTTACTAGCTACTCAAAAAAATTGAGTAATATTGATTCTATATATAATATAGCTTTAAGATTATTATACTCGGAGCCGGAAATCATATATTTAAAATATAATAGATATACTTTTACTTTGAATAATAATCTCGATCTTAATAAGTTGTACTGCAGACTTGGAGTGTATACATTAATTCAATTGTTATGTTGAGCTTGGGAGTGTCAGCCTATATTCATTAGTGGGGAATCTGCCGATGATGTTTGACATAAGTTTGTTAAATGTCTGTCCTTTAATTCTCATCAATTCTTTAACATGTTCCATAAATGGAGTATATATATTTTTAGACACTAAAAAATAAGATAAAATGATTTTATTTATTATATGAGCCCAGCCATAATATAATAACTTTCATTCAATTCACAAAAGGATTTGATTTTGTTCACATCCCAACATAGTAGATCAGAGTAAGTGGACATTATTAAATCAACTGCTACATATAGACTATATATGAGATTCATTCTAAGGCTTCGGTGGGGTTGACCAAATGCAGAACAATCAACAGACTTGTCGGACAAGTCTATTATCTGAATTGGACTTACATTTCAATCGAAATACCAATCAGCAAATACCTCTTAGTAAGTCTTGTTGTTGACCCAAATTGCCATTGATTGTGATTTGGTTTTTGGCAATAAACTTAAGAAGTCCAATCTTAGCTCTTTCACTCTTTTCATCTCATTGAGGGTGCAATTGTTATTCATAATGCAAACTTCATGTGACATGGACAAGGCATACTTGAGCTGGGTTTTGATCGAATGCAGACATGGTCAGGAAAATTGGAGTGTTGACATGTTGTAGTGAATTCTGAGGGAAGAAACAAAGTGAAGGTTTCATTCTTGAAGTGCATTGTTGAGGTAGCCATTTAGTTGATCCCATTGAACCCACCAGAAACTCAAAACTTGATTGGAATACTTTATCCCCATCCAATTTTTGGTCATCTATAAAATAAGACGAATCCGCAAGGCATTTTACCACATGCAACACACGTGAAACACGTAGAAAATATTCGTTGTTATAATTTATATAATTGTATATCGATCCAAATATTATAATAAATTCATTATGTGCAACGCACGTGAAATGCACGTACAACGCACGTGCAAAACCGCAATGCATTTTACTCGGGTTGTGTTTGGAAATAAAGCTCGGAAGCGATCACAATGTAACATCACGACTACTCCTCCAGCCGAATTTCATGCAAATATTGCGTTTTTCGCAATTCTCATACCCTTGGCCTTAAACTCCTCCATTAAAGCATCAAAAACCTTTGCACCTCTGTAGGTTAGATTTGTCGCCGGATCTAACTTCATTAGCATCACTAGTGTAAGATAATTCGTCAGGCAACGTAAACCCTATGCCAATTATAAAAATCAGGATTTTCATTTGGATTTTCACTCAAAAGGTTTCCGAATTCATGCACTAGGAACATGTACTTTGAAGACCCTAGGTTTCCCATGGCTCGACTCTTACAATTTGCAGCATCCAAACACCACCCTCCACCCTCAAGAAATACCACCCAATTATCCCCGTCTCCCTTGTGATAGTAATATGCAGGTGCACTTTCAAATAGTAGAATTGTTTATAATTTCATCTTCAATTTTATTATCTAAATATATAATACAAAATTTTATTCATGCATTGCATGGGTAATTGGGTAATTATTTGGTCGAATTCAAGAAAGGATAATCAATCCAACTCATTACATCAATTGCACTATATAATATTTGTTGTTATAATTTATATAATTGTATATCAATCCAAACATTCTTAAAAAATTATAGTAAATCCATTATGTGCAACGCAAGTGTAACACACGTGAAACGCACGTACAACGCACGCACATGTAAAACCGCAAGGCATTTTACCCGGGTTGTGTTTGGAAATAGATCTCGGAAGCAATCACAATGTAACATCACGGCTACTCCTCCAGCGGAATTTCCTACAAAGATTGCGTTTTTCGCCATTCTCATACCATTGGCCTTAACTCTTCCATTAAAGCATCAAAAACCTTTGCACCTCTGTAGGTTAGATTTGTCGCCGGATCAACTTCATTAGTATCACTAGTTTAAGATGATCCTTCGCAATAAGCAACGTAAACCTTATGCCAATTATAAAAATCAGTATATTTTCATTTGGATTTTCACTCAAAATGTTTCCCAATTCATGCACTAGCAACATGTACTTTGAAGACTCTTACAATTTGCAGCATCCCAATTCCACCCTCCAACCTCAAGAAATACCACCCATTTATCCCGTGTCCCTTGTGATAGTAATATGCAGGTGCACTTTCATGGGGCAGTGGGGGCAACTGCCTCCACTGTCCAAAATTAGATAGCCCTAAAACGACGTTGTTTTGGGTTATTATATATATAATTTTTTTTAATTTCATTTGTTCCTCTGCCCCGCACCGCCTGGTTAAATGTAAGACTATTGATAAATGTGGTCATTTTTTTATCATATAAGTAAAGTGCACGCACAGCGCACGCAAGACGCACGCACAGTGCACGCAAAATACACACTATCAAATTTATTGTATTAAGACAACTAGTTTTCTTTGCATTATGAACTAAAAGAAAGTAGACGACAAAATACATTTGTCCGTAGTTTATCATAAACCTTAGCTTGTATTGTAATTTTTAATATATGTAAATTGTGAACATTTAGTATGTAAATTAACTATGAACAGATAAATTAATATGAGTTGGCTAAATCTGACAAGCTCAAATCAAAAAAATTAATAAACAACTTCTACTAATCAACACTTAACCAACTACACCACGCCACCAACTGTGTCGAGCTTCAGATATAATTTTATTTGATAATGTTTTCCATCAAAATAATGATTAAGTCAGACGAAGATTGGTCCACAGAGCAGCCATGGCTGTGAGAGTTATTGGCCGGGCTGCAATGCAATTGGCTTCCTTTCTCCATACGTATAGAGTTCCAAGTAGAAGAAGATATCAGTGCCTATCTATCTAGTTCAACACTGAAAGTGCAGGCCAGGCGAGTCAAATATTTGGCAGCAAATGTCTTGGTTAAAAACCGCGAAATTAAAGTAAGTTATTGATTCCCATTTGCATGCAATGTTGGGCATCATTTTAATAGGTAGCTAGCACACAAAAATTATTCATAAATTTACTAATTATTCATAAATTTACTTTTTTTTTTTTTTNTTTTTTTTTTTTTTTTTTTTTTTTTTTTTTTTTTTAAGAAAAGGAGATATTTATTAGGAGGATAATCTAGGGGTCAAAAGACCCCTCCAGTCATACAAAAGAGAAGAGATAACAGAAGGAGGTAAAGAGATGGGGGTGAAAAAAACAGATGGAGAAAGGAGATTACAACCAAAAGAAGCTAAAGAATCTGCAACCTTGTTTGTTTCTCTATATGAGTGAGCAATTGAAGATGACCATGACGAGAGCAATTGTCGAATGGTGAAAATTGATTGTCTAATCTTCCATGGGATTGGAGCTTCGTGATTAAGAATGAGATGGACAAGAACTAAGGAGTCCACTTCAATGAGAGTTGGTTTACTAATTATTCATAAATTTACTAATTTTACAGTTAAGTTTTTGTTAGACTGCTAACTGCTTCAATTTGAATGCATGGCTTTCAGATTACAGAATGGGAAGTCAATTGTCAACTTGTGGGTATATATATATATATACACTAGTTTTTCTTATGCGAGCGCAAAAAATTGGTGCCTAATATTAGTATTTTATATTAAAATTTTAAACTTATTTAAATTTTAATATAGTAAATAATAATAATAATAATAATAATAAATAATAATAATAATGTAAAATATTTTTATTATGCTTTTAGATTAGATATATATATATATAGCAACCTCTTTCATAAAAATCTCTTATGTTCTCTTTCGTTTGGAACTAAATTTCACTTCACTTCAACACTTCAGATTGCTCTTAAGAGGTATGATCATATAAACTGATATTATTACTTTATATTTGTTCTTATCATTTTGTTTATTTATTCACGATGCCTTAGTTTAAAAGACGTAAATCCTGGTTTAGATTGTACATAAAATGTGTGCGAACAGTGGTTAAGTGTGTGCGAATGGTGATTAAATGTGTACGAACGGAGTGGGTGTGTCAAACAATCTAGACCATTAAAATTTTTTAGATTGATATACAAGATTTGATCTCAAAATATTTTAATGGTCTAGGGTGATTAAGATTCCGAAGTTGAAGTGTGTACAAAGGGTGATTAAATGTGTGCGAACGGAGTGTGTGTCAATCAATCTAAACCATTAAAAAATATTACATGAATGCACAAGATTGATCTTACAATCATACCTAAACAAGTGATCTCATTGGAACCCAACCCTATATATATATATATATATATATATATATATATTCAAGTTGTTGAAGACGCACTCTGATCTTCCCCAATGAGTCATTATTGATCTTTATTAGAGTAAAAAATGGTGAAGTAGAAACTGGAATTGAATTAGTAAACATTTTAGTGAAGAGATATGTTTGGTTAATGTGGTTAAGTGAAGCAAAATATAAAATCGTTAGTTTATAGTATATGGAGTTGCCACTGTAGTTGGTTGTAATTGTACAAGTATTCAGATGGGAAAACATGACCAATTAAATCATGGGCCAATGGGCGACGATTCATATTGTATCATAGAGCACAACCATGTTCATTTAAAGTTTACATGTATCAAATGGCAAATTATACCGTGCACCACGGTACACATAGCAATGTGCACCACGTACCTAAACGACGTCGTTTTGAGCATTGTAAACTAATCGTTCGTTTTTTTAGAAATCACGTTTCCCGTTTCGGCCGGTCTCTGTATTTATGTTAATATTCTGTGTATTCCAAGCAATCATTCTGTGTATTCTAGGTAACCGTTCTGTGTATTCTAGGCAACCATTATGTATATTCATGTTAGTAACACATGTTGTGATGTGTTTGTGCATTCGAATGTTTAGGAGAATGAGTTCTGTGTATTTTGTGTCAATATTTTGTGTATTCATGTTATTAACACAGGTTGTGATGTATTTGTGCATTCGAACATTAGGAGGATGAGTTCTGTGTATTGTGTGTCAATATTCTGTGTATTCTGGGCAAACATTTTGTGTATTCTAGGCAAACGTTCTGTGTATTCTAGATAATGATTATGTGTATTATAGATAATGAATTGCCTGGAGTCATTCGCGTCCGCGTCCACTAACACCAAAACGACGTCGTTTTACGTACGTGGTGCACATTGCTATGTGCACCGTGGTGCAGGGTATAACGATTGGTATCAAATATATAAATATGAAAGTGTTCTGTTCATTAAAAAAAATGGATAATTGCGTTACTTACTTGTCAATTTATTATCTCAGTTTGTATTTGATGATATAAATATTATTAAAACACATGAAGAGCTTGATGATATTAACTTATACGATATTAACTTATACTTAAAAACAAGGTTGCAAAAATTGCGTCTAGGTGCTACAGTGCTAGGCGGCGCTCGGCCACGTCGAGGAAGGTCGGAATCAGCCTCCTCTGCGGACAGCCGTATAACCCAAAAAAAAAATAAATAAATAAATAAATCGCCCTCGCCTAAACATAAATGGCCTTATCAAATTTGGTCATCGTCACTCACCAAAGAATAGAGCCCAGTAGACGTCGCTTACCACAGACCACCAGCAACGATGGTGATGGGACGAGCTCCGGCAACCTTGAACCTCTGCTCAGACTTCATATTTGGCTTGCGAATTTGCTCCGGCGGCCTTGAATTCACCTCTCCCCTCCGTTCCTCTCCTCTTGCAAATGTGTGATTTAGATCTGACTTTGACTCCATCCTCCAACGCTCTCCCTCCTTCCGTCCTTCTCGCGCGCATTAGTATAGAGAAGTGGAAAAAAGATTGTTTTATCGTGTATGGCGGTGTTCATATTTGACTATTTGAGTATTTGACTTTGACTCCTTTTCTCCCTTTAGCCAATTAGCCATTTGGTCTTTATATCCCCTTAGTCTCTTTAATAAAAATCGGGCGCCTAGAAGGCGCCAAGCGATTTTTTCAACCTTGCTTAACAATGGAGTTTAAAATTTCAAAGACTTGGAAAATCGAGTATAGTCTCAACTTGTAGATCGAGTATTTCTTTGGAGGGACTTTATATATACCAGTTAGCTAGCCTACGTTGAAAGATATTCTAAAGATATTTTATATGCATGGATAAATATCGTTTATTTAACACACTAATAGTTGTCCAATCTCTTAAAGTAGATAAAGACCTATTTAAACTCGAAAATGATAATAAGGATGTTTTAAAACTAGAAGTTCATTACTTTATGGCCTTTTGAGCACTACTTTATTAGGACCACAAATTCAATAATTGCATCAGTACAGTCTTGATATTCTATTTGAAATGAACTTGCTAGCGACATTTAGTGCTTGTGCTATAATGAAACATTAGAACAATGCCAAACATATCTATTGGTATCTTCGAGGTACAAAAGATTTTGACATTTATGTGAGAAACCAAGATATTGCTTTTATGGGCTACTTAGGAATGAACTATTTGGTTTGCTCTAGTGACATTCTAGCATATTTGTTCACCAAATCCCTTTCTTTGAAAAATGTGTTCATTATATCATGGTTGAACAAATCGATAAACGCTCGAGGGATGCCTAGCACCTAGGGCGCCTACGCAGGGATTAATCAGCGCCTATGCGCCCGTGTATTTTTTATTTTATAAAAATTTGTATATATATATATATATATTTTTTTTTTTTTTTAATTTTTAAGACTTAATAATTATAAACTATTTAATACTTTAATAGTTAATACTAAAATATTAAATATTAACCTAAAAAAATCTAGAGTTTGAACAATTAGGGTTATTTCGCTCAAAATGATGTCGTTTTAAGTGAAATAACCCGTTTTGAAAAAATTGGAACAATAGCTAATAGACCAACTAGGCGGCCTAAAAGGTGCCTAGTCGACCTAATCGGGGCCTAGGAAGCCTAGGTGGCGCTTAAGTAGCCTAGCTGGCTAGCTACCTAGACCACCGATTATAGTAATACGCTAGGCGGGATTTTTGCAACACTGCATTATATTTGAAAGTGTAAGCTTTGAAAATTATTATCTTCAAGGAGAGTGACATTTTCTTGAATAAATTTTGAAGATTAGATCTTGAAGACCAACAATTGTACTCTGTTTCCTTTGGTTATGTTTTGATAAAATTCTCAATTAAATATTTTTAATGAGGTAGCTAGTGCAACACAACATTTACTTTTTTTTTCTCAACTAATTTTTTCCCGTTAAATTTTTCTAGTGAAATTTTTGAACGAGGCATGTGTATGGTATAGTAATGTCCAGGGGTGTTGTAAATATATAATGTATAGAGCACTTACAATATGATTATACATCTTTATCCATTATAGACTTTATATGTTGACTTGGATTTTGAATATCAGGTATATACCAAACCAAATGATAAATAATAAAAGATTAATTTTTATTGCATTCCTAGCTAGATGAGAAAGATACAATGTTCTCTACAAGAGTACTCTCATTATTGATTTTATTATTTTTTAATAAAATATATATCCATAAAATGAGAAAAAAAAAATTATATCAGCAATTTATTACTTGGTCTAATATAATAATTGGGCAGCATGCCTCATATTTAATTGTATTTAGTGATTAGTTCATTGGAATTTTAAAATTATCACCAACATAAGAAAAAAAAAACAACATATATATATGAAAAAGATGGAGCTGAGGTTGTAAGCAATTTTTAACAACCTTTGCCTAATAACGCACAATTCGTGCGACTTCTGCAGACCTTTTCAATCTCTGGTAACATGTCGAGAGGCATCTGAGGAAGATCAATAGTAACAGCATAGCCATAATTCATTTCCTCATAAATGCAACTTTGAACTCTTCCTTCTACCTCTTCAACAGTGTCTTCAACTGGAGAAGGAGAAGGTGCATTGCATGACACTAATAAAGGTAAAACAAAGGTTAAGACAAACATCATAATAATGTACTTGTAATTCATAATTGATTATTACTCTTATCCCTCTCTGTTATCGTATTTCTATTTTAGTGTGTTGTTTGATTATTCTAATATTTGTTTATATATATATCGCCTAAGGTGAATTGAATTAGCCATAGTATTAACTATTAAGTTACAGATGGTGGGTTTTCAAAAAAAAAAATAATAATAAGTTACAGATGGTGCTGTTATTAACTACGCGTAATTCAATGAACAAATCATCATTAATTATCATTTAATTTGATTTATTAATTAAATGTGGGACTTAATTTTAGCAGGGTTTCTTTGTATGTGGTGGCATTTTCAAATTTTGTTCTAGACAATAGTTTTTGTCTTTTAACACCTCAGACTAACATATTTTGAATATTTTAGTTCTGACGATGACTTTTTCCAGTAAAATCCTATTTTAATAAATGGTATCTTCCAATGAAAAACAAGAGGCATTTTTTTTGTTCTACAACTATAGTAGATGATTCATAGAATCATGGACTAAAATAATAGCGGTCAGATTAAAGCCAACTATGTGGCGACATCTTAAGCTTTCCAACTACGTTGCGAAATGATTCCACCACACCTGGAGGTCCTCATGTATTCGGTATTGCCATTGACGAAAGATGATTTCGGACCGAGTTGAAAGAGATGAAGACAAGAACCGAGTGAATGAGATGGTGCAATTCACGGCTAAAGAGATGAAAATAAAAAAATACAAAAATACAAAAAAATACAAAAAACAAAAACAAAATTTGACCCAGAAAACTGAAAAATAAAATTGAAGAGGCAAAAATGGTCTTGCCTAAAATAGGGTTTCACTTGAAAAGTCATCAGAAAGACCAAAACTGTTCAAATTAAAATATGAGAGTCTGAGTTGTTAAATGACAAAATCAATTGTCTAAGACTAAATTTGACATTGTCACCAAAGATAATGGACTTCCGGTATAATTAACTCTTAAATTTGATTTATTCATAAGTATTGTTCATAAACGATGAAATTTCTTGGCCCCAACGAGATAGTAGAGTAATTTACGGTAACTCAACAACCTATTAAGTGGGAGGATTAGTGTCTGATGACCACAAAAGTCCACAACATTTAGTGTAATTTCCGCAATATGACTGTTAGGCTCAATTATGTGATCTTTCCATAATCTACCACCTAGAAACTAACTTAGGTGTAGACAAAGTTTTGTCTACACCTAAGTTAGGTGTAAACAACCAAGGACCTTGTGGTCCAGTGGTATCAAACATTTCCCTTTATACGGGAGGTGGTGGATACTTCATTGTAATAAAGTCAGTAGTATTCAAAAAGGAAAAAAGAAAAAAAAAACTTAGGTGTAGACAATTTACTTATTAATCAAAGTTAATAACATTGAATTAATGTGTTTTAATGCATGATCTACAGTAAATTTTCCATTTTGCGGTCAATTAGGTCCTCATTTTTGGACCAATATTTAGGCCATCATATCATACTTTAATACAGAGTATTTCTTTGGGCTGGTTTTGGGCCATAAGCAGCCCAAATAAAAGAAGCCCAATCCTAATACAAGCAATCGTTATACCATGGATCAAGGTTCACACTACACTATGGATCTTTTTCGAAAAGCTGCACTATGGATCTTAATTCATATGTTTGTGTTTTGTGTTATAACTTTTTGTGTATTGAGTTATGAAATTCTATACCTTATGAGTATGAATATTGTACCTGAAATAAATTAATAATTGTTTATGTTATGAATTGATGTGTCTTGTGTTGTGAAAATTTGTGTATATGAACACAAATCATGTACCTAAATTATATTTGAAAAATAAGTAAATATATAACATGTGCATGTGTCTTGTGTTATGATTTTTTGTGTCTTATATTATGAAATTTTGTGTTTTACGAGTATGAATTTTGTAGCTCGTCTTTTCAATCTAGCTTGGTCCATAATGCTATGCTAGGTGTCTTGTGTTGTATTTTTTGTGTTTTTGTGTTATGAAATTATGTATTTTACGAGTATGAATTTTGTACCTCGTTGTTTCAATCTATGGTCAATAACGTTATGTGGACCCTGGTTCATGATATAAATTGCCTTATACCATTGATCAGGGTTCACACTACACTGTGGATCCTGGTTCATGTGTATGTGTTTTGTGTTGTGACTTTTTGCTTTGCGTTATGATATTTAGTACCTTAAGAGTATGCATTTTGTACCTGGAACAAATTTGTCATTGTGTCTTATATTATGAATTTATGTGCGTTGTGTTGTGAAATTCTATGCCTATGAGCATAAATTATGTAACTAAATCAAATTTGAAAAATAAGAATAATATATAACATGTGTATGTATCTTGTGTTATGAAATTCTGTATCTTACGAGTATAAATTATGTACCTCTTCATTTCAATCCAGGGTTCATAATGTTGTGTCTTGTGTTGTGATTTTGTGTGTTATGTATTAAGAAATTTTGTACCTTACAGAGTGAATTATGTAGCTCATCGTTTTAATTCAGGGTCCATAATGCTATGTGAATCATGGTCCATGATATAAATTGCCAAATAAGCCTAATAGGTTTGTTTTGGGTTGAATTTTGTGTATCAACTTATAGTAATCCATCTATACCATTTTGTTCGTCTGGTTTGGTTAGCGAGGCTTGACTAGAGTTATTTTTAATTTAACTTTTTATAATATTAAGTTTATTATTAGTATATAAAATTCATATATTTAAAAACTACATTAAATTTTAGTACTAGGCCATAAAAGAAAAAATTGATTTGACCAATTAATAGTAAACAAGATAGGTAAAATGTGAGAGGAAAGTGTTTATTTTGGGCTTTTCAGGATTTAAAGTTATTTTTAATATTTTATTTTGGTTTACTCCTTATTTGCAAAACAAAATTAATTTTTCCTACATTTAATTATTTAATTTTATCCATTGTGAAAGAACTTAAGAACCTATAAGTCACTAAAAGGCAAATTATAATCTCAAATATGATCCACATTGTAACATGAAGAGCTGATAAATGTGCGTTTTTAGTATTATTGAGCATTCATGTTTTGATAATATACTTAAAATTTAATCTTCACTAAATAAAAAATGAATATTCAAAAAATGGATATTCCATGTATTGAAATTTAACATTCAGTATGCTTTCAAAAAAAAAAACAAAAAAAAAAAAACAAAATGGCATTAAGTATACTAATAATGAACCTTATATCAATGGTTTATCTTGTAAGTGGCTATTGTCCAATGAATGTCACCAAAATGACATGACTAAATGTCGACTAGATAAAATTAAAATTAAATTTTAGCCTAATTTAATTTTATCTCTCGTGAAAGAATATGTTAGTCCCAAAATAACCAAATTGAATGATAAATTTATAAAATTAAAAATCAATTTAGTCCAACTCCTTCAAAGCAATACAACTTTTCATAGTTGGTTGCAAGATCACGAAGTGTTGATGCCCTAACTCTTTCAGATTTTTAAAACTTGTAGATTGTTAAGAAAAATACATGAAAAACAAAGAATCAATAACTTTAGACGGGAATTAAATATAGTTTCTTACAAATTTTTAATCTCTATGTATGAACAAGTTGAGTCTAAGATAAAACTTATGAGATAAAATAAGTACGTTGAATAAATTACTTGAGTTGTAATAAGATATTTCAACAAGGGGAGAAAAGGGTCAAATAAGACATTTGTAAGAAAATTGTGAGATATACAATGACCCGGTTGCTTCTCTATTGGACTTAATGGCCAAGAGTTCATCAAATTTAATTTATTCAAATCATCATACTATTAATGCCAAAACTTGAAGAATAAATAGTATTGCCTAATTACCCAAGAAATAAAGAGTTTCAATTGATAGAGAAACAAATTAAAAGGTGTCTATTCACCAAAATGCCTAATTACTATGCTTGACAATGCACCGACTTATTTATTTATTTTCCATGCATTCAAAGTGGTAAAAAGATAGTAGTGTTTACCTACTCCTCCATGCTAGCATTCAAATTTGGAATGACGCAATAATGAATATAATAAATTAAATTCTTTTGGTATCAATTTTCTAATATAAAGACATCTAAAACACCAATATGAACAAAAAAAAATCTAAAAGCACTAATCCAAACTTAAAAATTAAATTACAAATTAGGAGCAGAATAATGGAATGAAACCCTTATTTTATTAGGCAATGAGTTTTCTAATTAAGAGAGTAATCAAACTCCATAATAGTGTTCTAGAAACCTGTCAACCAAATGATAATGTAACAATGACTTTAATTTCATTCTTATTCCTGATAGCTAAACCTATGAATCAAACGCACTCTAATTCAATTGTTATTTTTGAGCTTGGGAGTGTCAACCTATATTCATTAGTGGGGAATCTGCTGATGATGTTTGACATAAGTTTGTTAAATGTCGGTCCTTTAATTCTCATCAATTCTTTAACATGTTCCATAAATGGAGTACGTATATATATTTTTAGACAAATAAGATAAAATGATTTTATTTATTATATGAGCCCATAATATAACTTGCATTCAGATAAGGATTCAAGTACTATTGACTTTGTTACAATGCAGTATCTGTTCATAACTACTTTCTCAACATAGTAAAGCAAGTAGACATTATGAAATATAATCATGATTACATATAGACTATATATGAGATTCTAAGGCTTTCATGTGTGTTGCCCAAATGCAGAACAATCAATAGGCTTGTAAGACTTGTCTATTATCTGGATTGGACTTGCATATCTATCGAAATACCAATCAGCAAATACTTCCCCATAAGTCTTGTTGCCAATGACTTTGAGTGTTGTTGGTCCATACCATGAGAAATATGTGAATTCATGGCTTATGCAATTGTTGACCCAAATTGCCATTGATTGTGATTTGGTTTTTGGCAATAAACTTAAAAAGTCGAATCTCATACCCTTGGCCTTAAACTCCTTCGTTAAAAAATAAAAAGTCGATCTTTGCACTTTTATAGGTTAGATTTGTCGTCGGATCAACTTCATTAGCATCACTAGTGTAAGATGATCCGTCGCAATAAGCAACATAAACCTTATGCCAGTTATAAAAATCTGGATTTTCATTGCGATTTTCACTCAAAAGGTTTCCTAATTCATGCACGGGGGACATGTACTTTGAAGACCCTATATTTCCCATGGCTCGACTCTTACAATTTGCAGCATCCAAACACCACCCTCCAACCTCAAGAAATATCACCCAATTATCTCCGTCTCCCTTGTGATAGTAATATCCAGGTGGACTACCATCAATGCAAACTAAAAAAAAAGGTCAAAATTTTAGCTTTGATAACATCATCATCATCATCATCATCATCATCATCATCATAATAATAATAATAATAATAATAATAATAATAATAATAATAAAATAGCTTTAAATAATAACTGTTAAATATTATAAAAATATATATTCAAGTTTGAACATTTACCTGCTCCTTTAGACTTGGCAGATTCCATAACGGTTAAAGTAACGTTGACCGCAGCGTCTATCTTGCTTGGTACATTCAAGGTGTGTTTGGTTCGCATATAGGAATCAAAATTAGAATATGTATCAAATACTTGGCAATGGTAATAGATTTTGGTAAAAGTATTTTGCATGTCTGGTAATAGGATGGATGAGAATGATTATTAATAGTTGGGAAAGAGGAAAAGAAAGGAAAATGAAACCCTTATTTTATTAGGGAATGACTTTTGCAGTTGATAGGGTAATCAAAACTCATAGTATTGTTCTAAAAACCTGTGACCAAACTTTGATACACATTCTTGATAGCTAAACATGTCAACTAGACACACCCTTAGTATCACATGAGGTTGGCGCGGTGGTCGTTCATAATCCGGCCGACAAAGCGGTTAACTTTGGATACGAGGTTGGATCACTTGAGGCGGATTTTTTGAGGATCGAAATCCACGAGCCAAGGAAGATGGTTGGACCATCCAGTTGAGAAGATTGATTAGCAGATGAGAGTGGAGTTATGGTGGAAAGTAGCTTAGGTAGCAGGAGCTCTGATATTGGTAGTGATGGGTAAATACCCCAAGGGACTACTGTAGAAATACAATGTATATAGTCCATGTATTATTGTACCCCTAAAAGGTCGGGTGTCCCTTAGGAATTGTTAAAGGGCAAGTGACCTTTGGGAAATATTATATTCCCAAAGGGTCAGGTCCTATTCCTATATAAAGGACCTGACCCTCCACTGTAATGGCATCCTTTGATCCTGGCCTCTCGACCCTCTCTCTCTTGTTCACTATGGGGTTCTTGGTTCTTCTCCAGGGAGGAATCCATGGCTTTCCTTCTCAATCATACACACTCCATACACTACATCATACACAATCAAACAACACGTGGTGTAAATCCGTACCCCGTTTACATTTACACCATCATTGGCGCCGTCTGTGGGGATCGCGACGAAATGCCGTGTTCCTCTAATCAACAAGATGGTATTCACCACCATCGCCATCACCATCAACAATAACTTCATCAACCAGTTCCATCGGCGTCGCTGACGCGTCAACTGCCGCCGATTTTTACCCGGCCGGAGTCGCTGCTGCCACCGTTGGAGAAGAGTTCCACCATGCCACCGTTGACCACTGCCTTGACGTGCAACCTCCAGCGGCCGGTTTACGTTTTTTCCTCCAACGTACATCCTCCGGCCACACGCCCTTTCCTCTTCCCTTGCCTCGCCACTCTCACGCGAAAACTTCCAGTCTCCAGTCATGCACTCCGAATCCAGTTGTCGGATCCAACTGCACCCCGTCAGTACCGCCACTTTGAACTCCATCGCTTGTCAAGATGGAGAGTTGGCCGTGACACAAGCTGAGCGGACGTCCTTCAGTTCATCTAATTCTCTGACGTAGAAATCTACTACATCAGATGGCTCCACATTGCGACATCTTTCTGAAAACATTGGAATATTTTAATGTTGTTTTTGCTGCCCGATGTCATGGGGAATATTTTAAGTAGATGTTTTGCATGTGAATGGAAGAAATTCCAATGGGAACAACATAGGGAAGTGTGAAAGTATTGGGAGAAAATGGAAAGAAAAGACAAAAAGTAAAGGAAGTGGTTGGTGTTAAAGTGGGTGGGGTTTGAGTGTGTTTCACGGGAAAGAGAGAGTGACAAAAACAAAAGATGAAAAAGAAAAGAAGAAAAAGTGGCGAAAAAAAAAAAAAAAAAAAAAAGNTAAAAAAAAAAAAAAAAAAAAAAAACTCTCCGACCCTTCCGTTTGGGGTTTGGCCGACCTGCACGGATTTGTTCGGTTGAGTGTGCCCATGCCTCGTCATGGCACTTGGAAAAATCTCCGGCTCTTCCGTTTGGGGTTTGATCAACCTGCACGGATTTACCCGGTTGATTGTGCACATGCCTCGTCATGGCACTTGAAAAAGGACCATTGTGGTCGCAAAAGGGCCATTGTGGTCGCAAAAAAATAAATAAAATCCCGCGCTCCCGCGATGAGACCAAAATGGTCGCCCAAATACCGGCTTGGTGAAAAAGATGCCGTTGGCACAAAGAAAAAAGGACCATTGTGGTCGCAAAAAAAAAAATAATTATAAAAATCCCGCTCCTCAGCGATGAGACCCCTGTGGTCGTCAAAGCACCAGCTCGGTAAAAAAGATGCCTTTGGCAAAAAAAATCTTGCGCAATATAGTGGCTTTGGGTGCCCGCACAGCCCCAAAGTGGTGCATTAAGGTATTGGTCGTAGCATTTTTAGGTACAAGCAAATACCCGGAGTATTCCGGGGTTATCGATCCACAGGGAAGCGGGGTATTAAGCACTAGTTACTAATTAATTCACGAGAAGCTATTCCTACGTTAACAATGGGTATTTATCTAAAATTATGAAAATAAAATAAATGAAGCAAGGCGAACGAATTTTTATATACAAGAGATTAAGAGCGGGATTTTTGGGTGTCAAAGTGTTTAATCACCTAGTGCCAATCTAAAGTGAAATAATCATTCGGGTTCAACAAGTGTGGATGACTGCAATCTAAAAGGGAAAGATTACTCTCGTAATTCAAACCCAAAATAAGGTAATTGGAATACTCACTCTCGTGAGCTATTCACAACGTATAATCAAGAACAAGCAATAAATGGAATACCCACTCTCGTTGGCTATTCACAATTGGAATACTCACTCTCGTGAGCTATTCACAATAAATCCCTTAATCAACATGTCCTCTCTCGAGGTACAAGAATCAAGTGCAATTGTGGGTGCTCTAATTCATAGACAAATTTATCAATGAAACAAGTAATTAGGATCCTTAACTACAAGCATCAAGAAATTAAGCCACAATTACAACACAAGTAATAAACCCAAATAGATATTTCATTCAAGCAATTAAAGAACTAGGCACATAGGTTCATAAACACTTATCAATCCAAAAATCCCAAAGGAAAGCTTAGCTTATCATGGCTAAAATAGATTCAACAAATATACAATAAAGCTTTAAAATAGAAAAGAGAGGAAGAAATTCTCCCGAATGATGCCTCCAAGCTCTTCTCTTTGATCTCTCTTCTCCAATTGATTTTTCCTTTCAAGCTCTTTGAGAAGATGATAGCTTCCCTTTCTTGTTCTCCTTTGTCCAAAATCCGCAGCCAGGCTTAGGGTTTGAAGAGAAAATGATGCTTTTATAGTGGGTGGAGAATGGAGGGCAAAAATGACAATTTTTAGAAGTTTAGAATCGCAGATCTGCGACATTCGACGCGTCGAATCTTTACAGCGCCGAAACGAGGCTATTCTGCCTCATTTTTGGGATTTTCGACGCGTCGAAAGTTGAGTTCGACGCGTCGAAAATTCCTGTGACGCAGTTCCGACTTGCATCCTGATTTTGACCCTTTTCCCTTTCGAATTACACTTTGATGTCTTCATAAGAGTTGTAGCCCTTGAAGTCTTCTTTCCAATGGTTTAAGATTCACCTCATTTGGATATTTCTAAGCTGAGATATGGTCCAATTACCGAGGTGTCGCCATATTTAGCAGAAATTACAACTCTTTGATCTTTTGACCATTTTCCCTTTCAATCTACACTTTGATGTCTTCAAAAGAGTTGTATCCCTTGAAGTCTTCTTTCCAATGGTTCAAAAATCACCTCATTTGGATACTCCTAGACTGAGATATGGTCCAATTACCGAGGTGTCGCCATATTTAGCAGGAATTACAACTCTTTGATCTTTTGACCAGTTTTCCTTTTGATCTATACTTTGATGTCTTCATAAGAGTTGTAGCCCTTGAAGTCTTCTTTCCAATGGCTCAAGAATCATCTCATTTGGATATTCATAGGAAGAGATATGGTCTGATTACCAAGATGTCGCCATGGTAGCGGGAATTACAACTCTTTGGGTCCTTTGAATTGGCTTTTGCTCCCAAATAGTTCTAATGCACTTCTAAACACATCAAAAACATCTAAACCAAGCATTATACCATTTAAAATATGAAAACAAGGAAATAAGCATTGGACACAACATTTTATCACACAATTAACTATAAAACCTACATAAAAACACAAGTAAAATAAGTACAAATGAGAGTGTATCAGGTATCCCTCGGAGTGAGGGTTCATTTTTAGTTATAGAAGTGGAGTTAGGAACTAACTTAGAATTTGCATATCAGGATAGGCATGCATTACATGCATATTTGCATTTTTTATCTTATTTTTTGCAGGATTTCTAAAAAGCTCACGGGATATGAAGAATCACTAGGGGACATGAAGAATCACTCGAGATTCAACCTAGAAAAGCTGATCAAGCTGCATAAAACCAAGACAGCCCCCTTTATAGTCTTTAAATGATTACGCCTTTTTGGTTGTACTCTTTTTCCCTTAGCTAGGTTTTTTCCCATAGGGTTTTTCTTAGTCTAAGGTTTTTAACGAGGCAACCAGCGTAAATCACGCCCCTCATGCTCAACTCAGACTTGAGGGGTTCATCACAGACTATTAAGGCATTCAGACCGGGGAGACTTTGCTTGTAACAAGTTGGCCGCCCGAAGCACATTTTACTTCTCGAACCTGACGACTCTCGCAGATTCAAGAAGTGGGGGACTTGTGATGGGTAAATACCCCAAGGGACTACTGTAGAAATACAATGTATATAGTCCATGTATTATTGTACCCCTAAAAGGTCGGGTGTCCCTTAGGAATTGTTAAAGGGCAAGTGACCTTTGGGAAATATTATATTCCCAAAGGGTCAGGTCCTATTCCTATATAAAGGACCTGACCCTCCACTGTAATGGCATCCTTTGATCCTGGCCTCTCGACCCTCTCTCTCTTGTTCACTATGGGGTTCTTGGTTCTTCTCCAGGGAGGAATCCATGGCTTTCCTTCTCAATCATACACACTCCATACACTACATCATACACAATCAAACAACACGTGGTGTAAATCCGTACCCCGTTTACATTTACACCATCAGGTAGAGGCATGAATGGGAGAAGTGGAAATAGTGGGCTTATATAGGGGAGAGGGATTCAAGGGAAATGCCACCAAAGGCAAATTAAAGATATTTGGAGGCAGGTAGGCCCCTTTCAAATATAATTATTATTTTTACTCCCATTATTGACTCTTTTTTAAAAAAAAAATCTTATTTAACTGTTTTAATGTCATCAAATATAATATAATTTCATTTTATTAAATTATATATAATGGAGCTAATCAATTCACTAATAAAATGTTTGGTTTGGAGGGATAGAATTATTGGTAATTTCAATTTTAATGTTTGGTATGCATATGAACTAAAATGGAATGAATAGTATAAAATCTAAAATGTCCATACTGAATTGAGGTAGGCCTACTGATTGACGTTCTGTGTTGAGAGTAGAAGAAGAGTGTTGAGAGTAGAAGAAGAATACAAACTATAATCGAACGAGAGAGGTCAAACATTAATTTTAGATTAAAAAAAAAAGAGGGGTAATTTTGTCTCAAAGTTTTTTTTTCTTCCTAAAATCCATGGAATTGAAATACCGAGGGAAGCATGGATGGATCGAATTCTAATTTCATGAAAATGAGGGAATTTAAATTCCACGAAATTGCAATTCCATCCAACCAAACGAAGGAATTTGCTTGCTTTCAAAATTATGTGAGAATTAGCTAGCTAGGTTGGAGTGGAACTTTAATTCCCTTCAACCAAACACTCCGTAAAAGAAATCCATAAAGAGTTATCGATATTAAATTAAATGATTAATAGTTGATTAATGAATTAATTTAATATTGAGTAGTTTTAGGCTTTTAAAGGTTAGCACATTTGGATCCAAACCAGACTATATATATATATATATATATATATATATATATATATATATATATATATATATANTATATATATATATATATATATATATATATATATATATATATATATATATATATATATATATATATATATATATATATATATATATAGCCTTACCATTTTCTTAAAGAATAGTGAAGTGAAAACAAATTTAAGTAAAAAAAAAAAAAACAGTTTTCACATAAAATCTCTACGCTTTCTTGCGTTCCCGACCAGTGGACGGACTAAAGGCTCGACAGTTTGACAGTTCAACCTGTTGATTCTACCAAAGCACGCTTCAAGGGTAACAACATTCTAACTCTCTCTTTAAATATAGAATCGCACGCTTCAAGGGTAACAACATTCTAACTCTCTCTTTAAATATACGCTTCAAGGGTAACAACATTCTAACTCTCTCTTTAAATATAGAATCGCACGCTTCAAGGGTAACAACATTCTAACTCTCTCTTTAAATGCACGCTTCAAGGGTAACAACATTCTAACTCTCTCTTTAAATATACGCTTCAAGGGTAACAACATTCTAACTCTCTCTTTAAATATAGAATCGCACGCTTCAAGGGTAACAACATTCTAACTCTCTCTTTAAATATAGAATCTAGAAAAAATAATTGATGCTTCCGCTGCATTTTCTTGTATGTACAGTAATTAAAATTCAACCATATATCTACTTTCTCAACCTACTAAGCACACCTACTAAGCACAACGAGTTAAGAGTTAACTCCACTGAGGCTCAAACTCACTCCCATCATCCATGTGGGAGTGTTAATCGAGACACCAAATGCCACTTGACCACAAGGTCTTTGGCAAATTTGACCATATATAATATATATGGTGCTATATTATTTGAACCAGATTTAAGTCAAACAATAATTGCTGGGCAACACCGCTCATGCATAAATTTTGATTGCATTAATGCTCTCCACATGCAATATTTCACTTTAATAAGACAAATAATTAGTTGAGTATTTGCATTAATTAGATCATCCTCAATTGTGCGACAAAAATAAATATTACAAATTACATTTTACGATCACCCAATCAAACAACATTTCATCAAATAATTAGGTATGCATCAAATAATTAGGTATGCTGCAGTATGCTTAAAAAGCCGAACAACAAAATCTCATCTCACATCCATGCATTTCCCTTTACAACAATTTTTATTTCTTTTCTAATTAACACTAAAGGCAATCAATCACATCTAAATAATTAGATTGATGGACCACTTTCCATTGATGTCTTTTACGGAGTAATTGTTAAGTACTATTTATCTAATAATATCTTAAGTTTAAAATCTAATTTTTTTCTCAAATACCTAAAGGATAGACAAGCATTATAATTTATGTTTGTAAACAAATATCCCCAACTCATAGTTTAGCACATTAACTAATCACGTGCTAATTATATTAATTTTAATACATTGCATGTGGAGTGATGAGTCTATTGTTTACTGCATTAGATAATATATATTAAGGATATGTTTGGTTCGCATAGGGAAATCAAAATCGAAATGGCAATCAAATACTTGGTAATGGTAATAATGAGTTTTGGTGAAAGTATTTTGCATGTTTGATAATAGGGTGGAATTGGAATGATTATCAATATTGGCGGAACCAATTGCGTGCAAGGAGGCCCTCACATGGTTGAGAAAATGAGGAGTTACTATTGTTCGGCTACAATCAGACAGTTCTAATCTTTGTCATAATCTAGCAACACCTTTGGCTGAAATTAGGTCCTATATTGGCTTTGTCCATAGTGAGTGTAGGAACCTAATGCTTCAATTTGATGTTTAATTTGTTCTATCCATTTGTCAAGCACCTTGTGCTCAAATGGCATGTAGTGGCCTCCCTCAAATGAAAGGTCATGAGTTTATACTAATAACAATTTATACTTGGACTCTATCCCTCTGACTTTATCCCATTAGTCTCCTTTACAATAAATCTACCTTTGATTTGCCTTAAAATAAATAAATAAATAAAAAAAGAAGCAAAAGATTTGGAACGACAGAATAATGAATATAATAAATTAAATTCTTTTGGTACAAATTTTCTAAAATTTGTATTTTTTTTTTTAGAAAAATAAATTTAAGGAGTCAATTGAACCTTATTCTAATTATAAAGAGTTAGTTGTATTTTATAAATAATTCGAAAGTTTATTTGGCCATATTCCTAGAACTTTTTACCCATTTCAAAATATAATAATATTGCTTTTGATAAAAAAAAAAATAATAATAATAATAATTATTTGTTTACCTACACAGATCAATCACATTACCTAACAATTATAAAAGAGTAATTGTGTTGCATTTTCTTTTTAAACGATTGTGTTGCATTATTCAGTGAATGCTTTATCATTTCTCTAATGGCATTTGATATGATAGCAGGCTTTAGGGTTTAGCCAATAAAACTTCATCACAGACCGTCATCATCTTCAAACAGAGCAACAGCCAACAGGGAATATGAATAGGCTGAGTCACAACTGAAAGTCGTAGGAAGACAAAGCATTGGGGTAAATTTGTTTATAAAATATGAAAATGGCGTCGCCCGGACTCGAACCGGAGACCTTCAGTGTGTTAGACTGACGTGATAACCAACTACACCACGACACCAACTGTGGCGAGCTTCAGATTTAGTTTAATTTGATAATGTTTTCCATCAAAATGATGAAGATTGGTCCACAGAGCAGCCATGGCTGTGAGAGTTATTGGCCGGACTGCAATGCAATTGGCTTCCTTTCTCCATACGTATAGAGTTCCAAGTGGAAGAAGATATCAGTGCCTATCTAGTTCAAGACTGAATTGAAAGTGCAGGGTAGGCTAGTCAAATGGCAGCAAATGTCTTGGTTAAAAACGGCGAAATTAAAGTTAAGTTATTGATTCTCATTTGCATGCAATGTGTGGGCATCATTTTAATAGGTAGCTAGCACACAGAATTATTCATAAATTTACTAATTTTACAGTTAAGTTTTTGTTAGACTGCTAACTGCTTCAATTTGAATGCATGCCTTTCAGATTACATGATGGCCTGATGGGAAGTCAATTGTCAACTTGTATGTGGAGATATAGCCCTAGTAATTATATATATATATATATATATATATAGTACGTAGTACATGTTTAAGTATATAAGTATAAAATACAGATAAAAGTAAAAAAGATGAGTTAGTCAAGTTGGTAAGGTAGCTTATGAAAGGGTTGGGGTGAATTTTCCCTCAAAATGTTTTACAGCCCGCCGTTTGGTTCGCTAGAAAATATTTGGAGGAAATGGAATTCAAATTCCATGGAAAACAAATTACCAAGAAAATAGATTCAATTGTTTGGTTGGTGGAAAAGAAATGACTGGGGATATGAATTCCATTGTTTGGTTGGATTTGGAATGGTAAGGAATTATGAATATAAAGACCAATATGTCCTTAACAATTAATAGTGATAATAAATTATATTATTTTGATGAGGGTAAAATTGTCCAATTGCTCAATACTTTCTTCCCAAACTCTTTGGAAAACAAAATACCAACTCCTAGCAAAGAATTTGCTTTCTTCCACTTTTGGGAACTCAAGTTCCAATGGAAAACATTTTTCATCCAACCAAACAATGGAAAAACACATTTTCCTTCACTTCATGGAAAATCTTTTTCCATTTTCCATCCAACCAAACACCCCCTTAGTGTGTCAGTGTGTTGTTTGCTAACTTTACTTACATTTATTATGTATTTTATTTTTCACTCATATCTAACAATGATCATTTTTTTATATATTACAGAGTAATATTTTTCACCCATATCCTATTAGGACTCTACGATTAGTGTCCTTCTCTGTCTCTACTTTTCATATATGTCTTTGTATATATGTATCTTTGTACTTGTATTAGACTGACTATTGTTGAGAATTAGTATACAATACAAACACTTCTATTATCCAATATAGGTTTACATTTAGGTAAAAACACTCCTTAAAATAAAAACGTGTGGACTAAATGGAACCGTTGGATGTTAGATTTGGACGGTTATGATTTGTTCTTCTCTTTATTTCCTTTCGAATGTTTTTATTATTGGGGTGGGATAGTTTTGGAATTTTACTGATGTAACCTAGCCCGCCAAGAGTCTATTCACACGCGTTACTTTCCGTTTCACCTGTTTGTGTCTCTCTCTATTCCTAGTTTTTGTGCGCGTCGCTAGCAGCCTCTCCATTCCATCGTCCTTCTCCACATAGCAATGGTCGACGATGGGGACCGCAGTGGAGCCAATCGTCGAGGACTACCTGCTCGAGGTGTCGGCCGAGGTATTTTATTTTTTTCCCCTTTTGTCGGTATTTAATTTTTTATTTTGGTGTTCTTGTGTTCTTGTGTTTGTGTGGCCGGTTTCTTTGGGGTTATGCGTGTTGGCTGACATTTTAGTCGTCTTATGTGGCGCTGGTATGATTGGCTTGTCAGTTTTCTGTTCGCAATTTGTCTAGGTTCGTTTTTTTCCTTAAATATATTTTGGAGCTTGATTAGGGCTTTATTTTTTATTCCTTCCTGATGTGATTTTCATGCGTAATTTTGACATTTCAATTTTCTGTTGTTTTATGCATTTCAGTTCATGAGTGGGGAGGGGGGGGGGGGGGGTTTTTTTTTGGA
>NC_044916.1:7727289-7765661 GCF_003576645.1 Ipomoea triloba
GGGGGGGGGGGGGGGGGGGGGGGGGGAGTTTTCTATTGGAAGTTTTGTTTGGGTGTTGGTTCTGAGTGTTTTTTGTATGGGGTTAGGGGTTTGTTCCTGGTGTTTTACATATGGGTAGTGCTAGGGTGGACTTTGTTGTAATTGTTCACACGTACACTAAGAGGAAAGCAGAACTATGAAATGTTGTATTGATAGCAACAGAAACTTACAGAATGAAATGAAAAGTGCAGAGACTATGAAGAGCTAGTATAGTATATATAACTAGGGAAGAAACATATTAGTGTAAATGTACACTACTACCCCTAGTTATTTTCCTCCTAACAGCTATCCTCCAACACCTCTCGTAAGCTGGAACATGCAAGTTTGTATGCCCAGCTTAGAGTGAAAGTGAGACCCAACTTGTCACTGCACCAAGCAGATCATAAGCAGAACACCACTGAAAATGCATAACATCTTCCCATGTAAAGTCTGTATGCTCAACATCAAGCCCCAAAACATCATAGAGGATATTATGCTCATCAAATTTTGAATCAACATGATAAACAACCTTGGCAGCAGAAACAATTTTGGTTGAATAAAGATGTGATTGAGCTGTCTGAATTCTCACAGCAGAAACAATCTCCATGAGACCAAAAGCAGTAAGCACTATATTTCACTAATGCTTCTTAGTTCAGCTAATTATTGTTAGTACTCTCACACCTTTCCTAAATGTTTAAAAAACATGACTACACACATCAACCGTTGAGTCCTCATTCATGATTCAACACAAAACATTAAAAAAAAAAAAAAAAAAAACATCTTAGTTTGCACCAAGCAATCCAAGAAACAGACATGTTCTGATCAATATTTCTTCAATAAGTAGTGGCGCAAGGCCTAGGGTCTTGGATTTCCCAATTCTAGTAAGTCCACTTGTCAATCCAGCAGCTGAAAGCATGCCTGCTCTAGTAGAAGGTTTGTTCTTTACATTTATTCTTATGATTTCTCCTTCCTTTAAGTGGTGATTTACAGCTGGATGAATGTCAATATGACTATTCTCATCACTGGTCCAGCTATCCACACTCATAGGTGTTCCACAGTACGATAGAACCTTCTCCACTACAATATTCTGCCAGAAACCTCTCCAGTCATTGTCAATTTTAATCCATATTTTCTCACTCACATGCTTCGATACATCAATCTCAACTTTTACTTTGGCCAAATTTGGCTCTGCTTTATGAATTGTTGCAGAACCTAGGGTAATCTCCTTTCCAATGGGTTCACAAATTGCAGCAATCGTATCAAATTGAAACAAATGAATAGGTAGAAAAGGCAATTGAATCCATATCAAGGCTACTGGCGAATCCTTCTTGGCGTACCACTCTGGCGTCCACCGAGAAAACCAAACACGGACTCCATCCACCTCTGCATGGCTTCGCATCCAAGTCCTCTTGCACTCATCCTCAGTCGCAAACCGCAACAACACCGTGCGTCGATCCAGCGATCTAATTTGTACATCACATTCCAGTCGAGGTATGGATCGAAATTGCATCCTAATTGATTCAAGAGACGGTCTCCTTCTCGGAAATCGACCGATCAGCGTACATCTCTCCCTTGCATCAATTTTGACTATTGGAACCTGTTGACTGCCTCGCACCATCCTAATTCGAGACCAATCTGCTTGATTCTCGCCCAGACCGCCTCCAACTGCTTGATCGTCCTTGATCTACGACGGCTTTGGACTTTATTCACCGCCTTGAGCTCCTCATCATCATCTTCGTCTAACTTCTTAACGAGCACTGTGCTCGTGTTTTCCACGGATCTGCTTCGGGAACTACAACTGAAGGCTATAAACCAGAGATTAAAGAACACTCTGTCCGAACTCTTCACGGATCCGTTCAGATTAAAAATTGCAAACAAAGGACTGATGAGCATTTTGCTCAAAACCTTCACGGATCTGCTCCATGATTGACTTGATTTGAAGAAGAGCACTGCGCTCCGATCTTCATTGATCTGTAGAGACAACAAATTAAACGAGGAAATTGCACGAAGAAAATCTTGCTTCGATTTTGTTACTCCTCTGCGGAGTAACGATCCTCTACGGATCTTTCGTCGGAGACGAATGCGCAACTTAGCGTGAGTCGCCGGTGCCGGAAGCTGCGACGGCATTGCTTCCTCACCGGCGCTCTGATACCATGTTGCAATTGTTCACACATACAGCAAGAGGAAAGCAGAACTATGAAATGTTGTATTGATAGCAATAGAAACTTACAGAATGAAATGAAAAGTGCAGAGACTATGAAGAGCTAGTACAATATATATAACTATAGGGAAGAAATAGATTAGTGTACATGTACACTACTACCCCTAGTTATTTTCCTCCTAACAACTATCCTCCGAATTAATTGGTTCAGTTCGGTCTTAAACCAAAGTACCAATCAATACAACGTTTAGAGAAATCGATCGATTCGGTTTTTAACCGAACTGAACCGTAAATCGATCGGTTATATATATATATATATANTATATATATATATATATATATATATATATATATATATATATATATATATATATATATATATATATATATTATAAATAAGGAATAAGGGTCAAATAGGCCACCGAACTACACACGAAACTGCAATTAGGTCATTGAACTCAAAAACAATGCAATTGGGTCCATGAACTACACAAATCCATGCAAATTAACCCAAATTGACTTGTTTGACTTGATCTTCCGATTACCAACTTTAAAAATAATATTTTAAAATAATTTTAAATAAAATAATTAATTAAAATTAAATTTAAAATTTAAAAAAAGGACCCAATTGACTTGTTCCTGTTTTTTTTTATTTAATTTTAATTAATTACTTAATTTAAAATTATTTTAAAATATTATTTTTAAAGTTGGTAACGGGAAGATCAAGTCAACAAGTCACTTTGGGTTAATTTGCATGAATTTATGTTGTTCAGGGACCTAATTGCATTTTTTTTAGTTCGATGGTCTAATTGCAGTTTCGTGTGTAGTTGGGTGACCTATTTGACCATTATTCCTATAAATAATATAGTAATTAAATAATTAATAGCTCTCAAGTCTTTTACGAATCAGACCTCAACCCTAGGGATGGCAATTTCAATCCGCCCCGCAGATAATCACTCGAATCCACCCCACATGGATCGGGTTTTTTTGGGTGGTAGTGGGTGGTGGGTCGGGGTGGATCATAAAAATGTAAACTCGCAGTGGGTCGGGTTGGATTCGGGTTTTATGTACAAAATCCACCTAGCACCCCACCCGACCCACCATGTGTGTATACATATATANATCCACCTAGCACCCCACCCGACCCACCATGTGTGTATACATATATATAATAGTAAAATAAGTAGTACTAGTATATAGTTAATTATAAAAGTTTCAATAATTTTAGATAACTTTTTAGTATTTTTATATCTAAACTACTAAATTTATTTTTTTAAATTAACAATTTAGTTATTATATTATAATATTTCTATTATTTTATGTTTTAGTATAACTAATGAATTTTATTGTTTAATTATGTCTAAGTAATTTTGATACTCCATATTATTTTTTGAAAAAAAAATTAATAAATTGATAAGTGGTGGGTACCCGTAGCGGGCACCCGCACCCGGTGGGGATGGGAATGGATTCTAAAAAATTCACTCAATACGGATTAGGGTGAGGTTGGGTGGAGAAAATAAAAGGTGGGTCGGGTGATGGACGTAGCCTCCCGACCCATTGCCATCCCTACTCACGTCTCACGCCTCACGCTCACCCCCAGCCGACACTCTCACACTCACGCAGTCCGCCACCGGCGTCTCTGCCCTCCGCCATCGACTAGCCTGGCCACCGCCGCAGCCACCACTCACGCAGTCTGTCACGTAGGCCGCACCACTCGCCTGGCCACCAGCGACCAAAGAGGTATGTTTGCCTGACTCTTTTCCACCTTATAACCTGATTTAGGTCTCTTGAATTTTTACTAGGATTAGCTAGGGCTCTTGAATTTCTAATTTTTTTTACTGAAATTTTAAAATTCCAGTTTCTGGAAATTTTAAAATTCCAGTTTACTGGAATCAAAATTCCAGAACTGGAATTTGTCATTCCAGTAAACTGGATTGAAATTCCAGTTCTGGAATTTTGTCATTCCAGTTCTGGAATTTTGTCATTCCAGTAAACTGGAATTTTAATTCCAGTTTTGGAAATTCAAACTGGAATGAGTTCTATTTTTTTATTTTAATTTGTTTGAATTGTTAATTTGTTAGGTTCGCATCTAATATTTAGATATTTGTTTGTAATCTTTGAACATTGAATTCGGGTTATGTTATGCTTGGTAATTAGTACTTAGTAGTATGTTTGATCTTTGAATTGCTATTTTGTTATATAATGTTTAGATTTTGGATATTGATTATGTGAATATGTATTGTTTGGTAGTATGTTCCAAAAAATAGGAAATGTTGAAATTTGGGGTCTTAAACTGAACTGAACACCTTACCGAATTAAATACGAACCGAAATTGAACCGAATTCTAATGTTAAACCGAATAATTTATTTGTTTTAAAACCAAAAAACCGAACCGATGACCGAAACGCCCACCCCTAGTTGTCTTGTTGATATATGTTTCAGTATATGTAGTACTTCAATTAATTATATGCTCCGGTATATGTTTTTTAGGCAGGCCCCCGCATAACCCCGTTGGCTAGCGCATGGTGCTTATTTAGTTGGAAGTAAATTGGGTAATCACTGTTGCATTTACTAGGTAAAGATTTTAAATTTTTTCTATTCGTTTCTAGTTTTTTAAATTTTGTTGGTAACTACAAACCTATAGTATCTGCTTTTTTTTAATAGTCAACCATTTTCTAAGGGAACTTATATATATAGCGGCGGCCAGAACCTTGTGCACTCCTAATTACAGCACAACATTGCATAGGCTAAACCATGAACCCTAGCTCTCCTTACCGCCACGAAGAACAAGACGACGATGGCGAGGATGTGTTTCTTGACGAAAGCGATATCATACAGGAAATCCCCGTGGATGAGGAAGGTAAAATTTTCCCTTGTATCCAATCTCTTTTTCACTTTTTTTTTTTTTTTTACTGTTCTGAAATAATGGTTGATGAAAGTGGTTATCTATTGTAATAGAGCTTCCAGATGCTGATGATGAAGATGGATATGGAGATTGGGATGATGGTATTGAAGGAGCAGTAGGTGCTGCATTTAAAAAGAACTTATGTTTAATTTTACTCAATTTTGTGGTTATCCAATTGTTTTGCTTTCAGATTTTATACTTGTGTGATTTTCATTTGATGCATTTTTACTTTGTTTTCTTTACTTGATTACTAAACTGGATCCATTTGGCATGATGATTTCAGATGAAGAAGATTCAGTGCATATTTTCACAGGTCATAGTGGTAGGCTACTTTGCTGCTTATTAGTTTAAATTAAAATTAGATGGTGATTGTGGAAACCTTTATTCAATGTAACCTCATATTATGCAATGAGCACTGGCTCTTGTTTTATGAGCCATTCATTATAGAACTGCTCATCAGAATAGTGTTCACCTATTTGAACTAAATATACAATTATGAAGTGATCATCATTCTTTAAGTAAATATTCTAGTATATTTGTCATCACAATTGAATTAAATGTTCATCGGAAGTCATGTAGCTACACAAGCCCAACTAATGGCATACCAACTGCGATTAACTTTGTAGCTTTCTTAATCCGTGGTATCTAAATTGAAGTTCAACTTTTTATGTCTGCAAAAAACTTGAGAGGCCTCTAGCAATTTTATGTTTATTATGGAGTCATTATTGCTCTGCATTTGTTGGTTGACCTGGTATACTTCATGTTCTTCAAATGTGAGCTTTATATAGAAGTAGACTATGAACTGGCAGAGACTTCATTCTAGGAGGTTGAGGTGTTCATTCTTTGTTGCTTATTCTCTTTCTTTTTGATGCTCCTCATTTTAATGAACACACTCAGCATGACGGATTTTTGGGTTTGATGGAGTCTCCATCACTGTCTACACTTTGTACAGCATCAGCTGTCTTGTAGTACATTATGTTATGTGACTATTTCTTATTATGAATGCTTCTGTATCAACATTTTTAGGTGAACTTTACGCTGCATGCTGCAGCCCTACAGATGCTACCTTAGTTGCAACAGGGGGTGGAGATGATAGAGGATTTATGTGGAGAATTGGTCAAGGAGATTTTGCTTTTGAGTTACAAGGTACATGTCTATCTGCTGATTCTATACCTTTGTTTGATTTTCTAGCATTTTTATATGCTTGCCAGCTTTGTTAATATGCATCTGCCTTCATCAGATCATCATAATGGTTGTTATTTGATATTTCTTTACTGAAGTATTTTGGGATCTTGTTGCAGGTCACAAGGATTCAGTATCCAGCTTAGCCTTCAGTTCTGATGGAAAGCTGCTTGCATCTGGAAGCTTTGATGGACTTATCAAAGTTTGGGATGTAGATTCCAGAAATCTGAAGTGCACACTTGAAGGTCCTGATAAGGGAATTGAGGTGAAAATTCTTCCATATTGTTTGTAACAATTTCTGTGTTTCAGAATTAGCTTTATAAACTTGAGAATTGTGGTTTCTCAGTGGCTCAAGTGGCATCCAACAGAGCATTTAATCTTGGCTGGTTCAGAGGATGGTATTGTTTGGCTGTGGAATGCTGAAACGGGTGCTTCTCTTAATATGCTTACAGGTCATGGAGAAAGTGTGACCTGTGGTGATTTCACGCCTGATGGTACGCTCATTTTGTTATATGAAATTTATTATTGTTTCCATTTGGGCAAGTATATTCCAAGTGCAACTCTGATGTTGAATCCTTTCTTGCCAAAGGTAATACGATTTGTACTGGCTCAGATGATGCAACTTTGAGGATTTGGAACACATGGAGTGGTGAAAGCATTCATGTTGTGAGAGGTAGATCTTATTAGTATTTGTCAAGAGCATTGAGTGAGTGAAAAGTAAATGTACTTGCATAATCCATAATTTAAAAAATAAAAATAAAATCAGTGCCAAGTATGCAGGACCTTCTATAGAAGTGTTATACCTTACCTCGTAAACTGCACCTGATTGAAAATGATATACTGACATAGTGTGAAGGACTTAGGGTGCGTATATTGAATTCTTGTTTCAAAAATAGTTTCCAGTGGAGTTGTGAATTTGTGATGGCTGAGGTGGGTAAATCATTAGGAGCAACAAACGGCTAATTTCTCTTGCAGTTGAGGCGCCTTGTTTCTAGATTGACCAATGATTTGTTAGCTGATTGGTAATTATAACAAATCTTTACCATTCTAGGTCATCCATATCACACAGAGGGGCTGACATGCTTGGCAATCTTGGCAATCGGCACGGTTTCAACACTTGTTCTCACGGGTTCAAAAGATAGCTCTGTTCACATTGTGAACATCGCGACGAGGAAGGTTAGGAGTCCTACCATGATAATGCCACTGGAACCTTCATTCCCTTCCAATTTTGATTTATTCATATGAATAGGATTTTTTGAAGTCATGTTCTGGAATAACTAATACGTGCTCTTTTTTTTTTTTTTTTTTTTAAATTCTCAGGTTGTCAGGTCTTTGAATGGTCATTCAGATTCAATTGAATGTATTGGAATTTCAAGAAGGTGCAGCCTAGTCTTGACACCCCTATTGCTCTCTATCTCTGTCTAGGCCTTTGGTGAATGATTTGTTATTTAACACCTCAAAATAAATATTAGTATAGTAGTTGATTAAACATGACCAGACAAAACCATATATTCTCATTGGTTGAATTGCAAAAAATATTAGTAGTACTAGATTAACATGACCAGACACAGAGCCATACTTTCTCATTAGTTGAACTAATAGTTGACATGATGAGGCAGGATTGCTTAATTTCTTTCGATAGAAGCCTACTTTGTTTTAAAAAAACTAAATTTATAAATGTCACTCTATGATTGGCAAAGAATCTTGAACTTTGTTTGGGTATGCATTATGGCCTTATTTTCATATTAATAGTAATAATGTAGACTTGAATATGATTGGTGAAACTTGACATGACTGTCTTGGCAGCTCTCGTGGCAGCTCTCTTTGGGTTGCAACTGGAAGCATGGACAAGAAGCTCATTATCTGGGATGTACTACATTGGTTGCCTCGATGCACATGTGAACACGAGGTTTGTTCCAACTACATGAACTGATTTATAGGATCCTATTATTCTTGCGTTTGGCAGCAGTTTCTGTATGAGTAAAGTTCACGGTTGTTTAAATAATGCTCGCAATATCCCTCTCGTAGATGATCTTGTTGTTAATCTTTAATTTGTGCAGGGAGGGGTGACATGCTTGTTGTGGCTAGGCACATCGAGATTTGTGGCTACAGGTTGTGTTGACGGGAAAGTACGGGTATGGGATAGCCTTTTAGGAAATTGTAATGCGACTTTTAGTGGACATTCTGATGCCATTCAATCACTAGCTGCATCTTCAGATTGGGAATTCCTTGTTTCCGTTTCAATTGACGGGACCGCCCGTGTGTTTGAGATATCAGCATTCGAGTAAGAAAACACCTACTCCATTGGTAGTCTGGGTCTTCCTGAACTCTAATGTCATCTCATCATGAAAACTGTGTATCTAGCTTGGTCTGCTTTTGGCGCCTTAGGAGTGAACCGCCGATTCAAAATTTATTTATTTATTGCATATTTTATTTCCTGTTTCTAAAATAGGATAAATGTAACAATTATTTTATTTTATTTTTCCAGTAATGAATTGTAACTAGAATTGTCTCTATTGTTTTGGTTCGGTTGCTACAATGTCTGATTCGGTTCGAATTGAACTGTGGCCATCTCTACATTTAAGCAATAATTTTTTGGATAGATGTATGTTAGTATTTAAGTGTCGCCAAAGCCAATGGATTATTATCCTGCAAATTTTGTAAGGATTTTATTAATATAATGAGATTGACTTAGCACGAGACCATCTAGTCTTTTTACGGTTATAATCATGAGTATTAAATTTGCTAAACTCATCTATTTTCCCTCCCTCTTATGTTAAATTGGACATTTAATTTCAATTTATTTTTAAACAATTAATGGTCGTTATAGCTGTGATAAACTTCCAGATTAGTTGTCGGTTACGAAGATTACATATCTGAAATTATTTAGGGTGTTAATGTGATTTCTTAGACATTTTAAAATTGTAATTTGTAAAATTTCGGCAAATAATAAGGCATTACAGTTGGCTGGTATAAGAATCAATATTCCTTTATGTACGGTTATTATAGTGTAAAAAAAATACAGAGTAACATTTTTTTGACACATAAAAAGTATAACATATTTGAGATTCATCAGTCTCAAACTTTTTTTTTTTTTACATGTTAATATATTTTTTTGCATATTTAAATGGAAATCATGGTCCAAATTGAGCTCACCTATATACAGGAGGCATAGTTTAGCAGTAAAAATATGCTCAAATATTATGATTTTTTTGGTCTAAACCCAATTCAATGAGAAATAAACTATACTAGAAAGACCCCGTGCAATGAACTCGATCAAAATTGTGACATTCTGATATGAGAATCACACTTCACCCACTCAGTCATTCCTTTCGAGGTCATACACACGCTATTTTTGTAAGTGACGAGAGAAATCACAACCAGTATCTGAAGGTGTACATGGGGTAAACACAGTCTTGATACCCTAGCCGACAAAGAACCAAAATAAGATGGCCTCCCGAGTTCGTGTCAGTTTTGACGGCGGTCGGGAAGTAACTCGATCGAGTTCACGATGCCAATGTATCGGACTATACTTAATAGTATCGATGGTCGATTTGCCTAACTTGTAGGACTTTGGGGTTTTACGAGGTTTTAAATTTACCGATCAAGAGACCGGACCTTTAACATGATTAGAGGGATTGAATGCTACCGATCAAGCGATTGGTTTTTTAATGTGACCAAGTGATCAAACATAAGTCCCGTCGTCGGGCTTCCAATCAAGAGATCGGATTTGATCCGGAGATCAAACATAAAGTCGATGGTCGGACACCTCGATCAAGAGATCGGCGTTGATCCGAATATCATATGTAAGGCCCGTGGTCGGGCACATCGATCAAGAGATCGACATTGATCCGGAGATCATATGTAAGACCTATAGTTGGGCACCTCGATTAAGAGATTGACGTTGATCCGGAGATCATATGTAAGGCCCACGGTCGGGCACCTCGATCAAGAGATCGGCACTGATCCAGGGACCAGGGAAGAATTAGGCCTATGGTCGGGCACCTCGATCAGGAGATCGTCGCGGATTTGGAGACCAGAAATTAGGCCCATGGTCGGGCACCTCGATCAAGAGATCGGCGCTGATCCGTAGACTAGGAATTTGGCCCATGGTTGAGTGCCTTGATCAAGAGATCGGCGTTAATCCGGGGATCAGGAAAAAATTAAGCCCATGGTTGGACACCTTGATAAGGAGATTGGCGCTGATCCGGAGACCAGGAATTAGGCTTGTGGTAGGGCGCATCGATCAAGAGATCGACGCTAATCCGGAGACCAGGAATAAGGTTCATGGTCGGACAGGCGATTGGCACCGCTGAGGAGCGAGATATATTCCTCACTGAGAAGCAGCACCATTGAGGAGCGGGATATATTCATTGCTGAGAAGCGTGATATATTCATTGCTGAGAAGCGGTATCGCTGAGGAGCAGTAAAGATTCATTGCTAAGGCTTTATGCCGAGATTGTTCCTGGGCTTAGGGTGCCGGTGGTGGAAGGACCAACCTAACCGAGCTTATATACAGATTTAGTATGACTATTCTACATACAAAGCTAGAAATAGTGTAATTTACAAAAAATGCAATACTAATTTTTACAAATTTAGAGATTTGTGGTGGCTCGCTCAGGTTGACAGAACAGTTGGTTGACGCGCAAGACTCGTAATCTTGGTTATATGCGGGATTTGACATAGTAGCTACGGCTAATACCCCAACATGATCACCAGTACAGAATTCAAATTTTCTCACAGTCCTATCTGTACAATAGGGGTGATCTTTCCATTTTGAATTTGGTATCCTTGCCACACAACGAATTTCTGACATGCAAATTAAATTAATTGCATGTTCTACAACAAGATGATGCTCATCCGTGTGTTTCTCTTGTGTAGGGATTATTGATTGGTTGAGATGGTTAGACAGAAAGGATAACAAGGTAAGTAAACACAAGACACATCACTAAAGGGAGAGAATATCCTATACAATCCCCCCTTAAAACCAAAAAAAAGTTATTGTTTTTATTATGCTTTGGACTGATAATGCAAGCGCACTTGGACATGGACAGAGAATTAGAACATATATAGAAGATGATATTTTAGTTTAGCCCTCAACAAATCCACTCTATCAACATGGATTATCAAGAAGGTCGATCTTGTTCTCACCTTTTCTCTTTCTTATTGCTTCTTTGAGTCTTGATAATCCATGTTGATATGGAGCATGCAAGTGTTTCTCGCTCTGCCCATTTAATCTAATCTATGTTCCTATTTTCACGCTGCATGTGATGGAACATTGATGAATTTATCTTTTAAACAAAAACCTTCTTGATCATAAAGAAAGAGTAGACGACTTTATTTCCATTCTTATAATTTCTTTAATTTTATTATCTAAATAGATAATAAAAACTTTTATTGTGCATCACACATGAAATGCACATGCATTGCACGTGTAACACATGGATGAAAATACACTAACTTATGATCTTTGGTGTTGATCTCTCTATCGTTATTTACCTGAAAAATGAGGAATCAGAAGCTAGAAGGTTGATCTTGTTCTCACATTTTCCCTTTCTTATTGCTTCTTTGATTCTTGATAATCCATGTTCATATATATGGAGCATGCAACTGTTTGTCGCTCTGCATGCCCATTTAATCTATCTTCCTATTTTCATGTTGTGATGGAACATTGATGAATTTAAGTTTTAAACAATAACCTTAGCTTCTTGATTAGAAAGAGTAGTTTAATTATTTCAATGCTTCAAACACACACACACAGGGTTCAGAAATAAGGAAATGTGTAGACGTACTATATGATCTTTCTTCTCTTTTATGTGTCATTTATTTGATGAGAAATTGAGAGCCAAAGGAAATTAGTTATATGGTTGTTAATAGGGCCGGTCCTGAGCACGGGCGGGCTGGGCGACCGCCCAGGGCCCCATGCTAGAAGGGGCCCATCCATATATATGTATATGTATACATATATATTATAGGGTTATAATTATATTAGAAAACAACCTAATGGGGTAGCTTAAGTGGTAAATGAGTTTTTTTTGTGAGGAAGAATTTTGAGAGAATGTGGGTTTGATTCTCACAAATGACAATTTCTCTTAGGCTGGCTCCCACAAAATTGTGGTTAGGAAAACTTTTTAAAAATATTCAGGTGTTTTCTTTTTATAAATAAAATTTTCAAAAAAAACAGAATAATCTAATGAAAATTTGAAACAATCTAAAGAAAATAAATGTATTTCATGTTATTTGAGATTATTATTTTTTAGTATTATTAAATTTTAATTTTAATTTTTTATATAGGGCCCATTTTTTTTTAATTTCGCCCAGGGCCTTCAAAATGTTTGAACCAGCCCTGTAATAATACCCTGCCCCTGGTGTGTTTGTAGAAGAACTCTGCTTTTCCCATTTTCTCTCCAATCATATACAACCATGCATGAACTTTTGTCCTCTCTTTTATTTTATTTCTTTCTTTTATGCACAGTATTATGCAGTAAACTGAGTTGAATTTGAAATGGCATATTGCTTACATGAATTACTTTTCATTTGATTAAATATCAGAACTTTTTTTTTTTTTTTTGATATGGGGTATTTTTATTTAATGTAAATATTTGTATTGCTGTTGGAGATGAACTTCGGGTACGTACTTTACCAATATTGTTTAGCTTTATATTTATGGCACTAAAAGAATAATCTCTGGTCAGGATTTTAGCTGTTAACTACATAAGTGTGGATAGGGACTTCACCAAAGTTGAGAAAGGTGTTCTTAATTTATAACTTTCTCCCGGAGAATGTGGTTATCCTGTCGTCGAGCAATGACCTTATCTGCTAGCTTACATTGTTTGGAACCAGTTCGTAGTAGTCCTTGGGCCTGTATGCAGAATAAGGGCAGAGCAGTTTGGCCTTCCTGGTGTCAAAGTTGAATGCATAGATGTCAACTGATGCCTTTAGAAACAACGTCATATCCTTGAACGACAAAGGATTGATCCAAGGATAAGGACTTGTTTGCTTTATCAGCCGTTAGTGGTTAGCAGTAGCGGGTTGTGTTAGCGGTTATCAAATAATGGATTATATTAGTGGGTTTGACCAGCCGAATATATTAGCTGTTTGTAAAAAGATGTTTGATAAAATTAGTTGTTTAGATTAGCGATTAACATGTAAAATGACCAAAAGGGTGCAAGGACCGGACTGTGCAAACATGAACTATAGCAATAGGAATTAATAACAGAATTGAATCCTCCCGTACACCAAGTAGCCATAAGGGAATGAGGTTGTTAAACAATACTTTAGAAGTGAAGAACAATGCTCTATTCCTCTTGATTGATTCAAAGTTTGAGATTATATAATATATATAGACTTAAAAGATACCCAAAAAGTATGTCGGCCTATTAAGCTACTCGGCCTACTCAATAAAGAAAGACTCTTCACCTCCCCAAAACTGCAACTTTTCCTCTCTTCAAGGCAATAAAATGTCTTTTCATTGGAAGCAAGAATATGCCATGAAAACACAATTTATTGCCTTGGCATCAAGTTTTTCACGCCTTGGGGAAGAATCATAAACAAAGCAAGTACACTCAACAATCTGCAATGGGGCTTATGGAGAGGTTCATGTGGGCGTAAGATATTGAGATGAATTTTTCCTTGCAAAATAGATTGAACACGTTCGGTTTATGAGATAACACTAAAGAACACATTAGATTTATGAGATAACAAGAGTGAAGTATAGCATCCCTAAAAAATTCTTAGGAACCTTGTTATGAATAAGCAAAGTACAAGCCATTTCATTGTAAAATTTTTTAAACACATCAAATAATTAAAAATGATGTTTCATTAAAAAGACTGAAGTGCACCAAGAGAAATCATCAATAAAGACAACAAAATATGAGAAATAAAAGGTGGTTAAAACTCAACATGGTCCCCAAACATCAGAGTAAACTAAAAAAAATTGGTATTTGCCATCATAACTCATATGAGGCTCTTGAGTGTTTCCCATGTTGACAAAACTCACACTATATAGCTTTTAAATTTGACAAACTAGGAACAAGTTGTCTTAATTTATTTAGTCTAGGTTGTCCTAAGCTACACTGGTTAAGGAGATGTGAAATAGTAGCATTGTAAGTTATTTTGGCATTGGTAGAACTTAGTAGGTGATAAAGTCATCGGGATTCATACCTTGTAGCAATTGTCTCCCTTGTATGTCAGTCCTGAACAACCACAAATTCATAAGAAAAAGTAAAAATGCAATTAAGAGAGTAAGTTATTGATTGAAATCAAATTGAAAGGACAATCAAGAATGTAAAGGACATTGGATAAAGATAAAGAATGAATGATGACTTTCCCAATTCCTATAGCCTTTAAGATAGTTAGAGTTTGGAGACAAAGAGACTTACAACAAAGAAATCTTGTAAACAACAAGATATTTTGGATAAACAGCATAGCCCTTCGACCAATATTCTATGTTGACTTCTTTCTGCCACTAACTCGCTTGTTGTTCAAGGAAGATGCATGCCAATTTGGAAAGATGTCTTAAAAACTTTGCAAAGCTGAATCTTATGAACATGCTACAAGCATCCATTGGCTAATCATCAAAACCATCATATACTTATGACAAGCCCTACATACAAGAAATTGAGGAGTTAAAGATGCCCTTCGACTATCAAGCTCCTAAGTTCCAACAGTTTGATGGCAAGAGGAATCATTGACAACACATTGCCCACTTTGTAGAAACCTACAATGACTCAGGGACTTATATGATATGTTGGTGAAGCAGTTTATTTGTTTTCTAAAGGGTACCGCTTTTGATTGGTACATTGATCTTGAAGTTGGCTATATTAATAGTTGACACGATATGGAGTGCAAGTTCTGAACCTACTTCTATAGTACACGGATAACGATAAGTTTCTTAGAGCTTACTACTACCCGTCAGTGGGAAGGTGAATGTTTCAGTGCTTACATTGAAAGATGAAGGGAACTGTGCCTAAATTACAAAGAAAGAATATTGTAAAGCTTTCCAATCGAGATGTGCATCCAAGGCATGTACTTCAAACTCTCTTACATTTTGCAAGGGATTAAGTTGAAGACCTTCGAAGAGTTGTCCAGTTGAGCACACGACATAGAGTTGAGTATTGAAGTTAGTGGATGACTCAACATATTGAACAGCACCTCCCACCCTTCTTTACCATGAGCCCACCTTTCCCCTTCATATTGCCTTCATTACCAATGAGCCCACTTTCCCCCTTTCTTCACCATGAGCCCACCTTCCTAACCCCATTAGGCCCAAATAATTATCCTATTATCTCATATACTCGGATCTCAGGCCTAACACCATGCCATTAAGTTCTCACCTTTATTGGCGGATTAAGCGAGCGACTATAGCTCACTAGGCCCTAAGGCTCGTGACTCCATAAAAACTAACATTATTTCCCCTTTTCTAAATTTTAGAGAATTGATGGTGGAATAATTAAAGTATTAAACTACGGTGAAAACTATATCAATTTATATAATATTTAGTATACAAATGTAATTTAATTAGCATTTTCCTTCACATATAACATGATGTGGTATTTTTCACTATGCTTCGCTTTATACTCTCCATCTCATTTGTACGTTATGTTGTTAAAATACAACGAGATTGATTCGAGTTATTTATATTTTAATTTTTATAATATTTAATTTAATATTAATAAATAAAATTTATATATTAAAATTTTAATAAAAACAACATATTAAATTTTTTTTTTGAGAAAAAACATATTAAATTTTTAAAAAATGAAGAACATGATTTAATTTAAGCAGAATACTTTGCATAGATAAAATGTAACAGAGGGTTATTGGAGTTGGTAGAGTAAAGTGTAAACAGCACAACTCAAGGAAGAAAGGAAGAAAGGAAAGAGGCACACGCTTCCTTTGGGCGTCTACAAATCATCAGTAACATAACAAAAATCCTTTCACAATTCATCAATCTTCTATAATGGAGAAAATCAGGAGAGCATCGCACGCTGGTTCATGGTACACTGATAGTCGTAAGTCCCATTTCTTGGTTTTTATCATTTCTTTCAATTAATCGAACCCTTTTCTTTAAAGATTTGTTCTTGCTTGAATTTATACAACTGATCGATTGTCTTGTTCATTTTCTTATGCTGCGAATTTTGTGGGGTTTTGAGTAGTACGATAATTAAACTGGGCACAGTGTTCGGAAGAATTTTGTTCAGTTCTTTCTGTAAAGAATTTTTTTTTTTTCAATTTCTTATTCCATTGGGATACTTTTCTTTTTCTTCACCATTTTAATCTTTGGTAAAGTTTTCTTCTTTTTCAGATTCTTGGATTTCTAATTTTTTCATTTTGTTTGACGATTTTGATTTGAGAGTAGAAGTTATGAGGCTCAGTTAAGTGAGGGGTGGGATTACTAAAATTTGTGCTGTTTTGTTTCCTTAATTTTTGGAAATGGTTTGTACATTTGTAGAAGACCTGTTTGGGTAAAATGGGTGTGTTGCTAAGGTAGTTTAACACTTAAACAAATGTGGTAGAATAGCAATATGGATTTATTATTAGTTAGTTTCTTGATTTTGCACCATTCTTTGCCCGCAAGAACAGATGAAATGCTGGTTGGGAGCTGAAGAATTCTACTTAATTTGATTAGAAAAGATGAGCATTTGAGGCCGGGCTCTCTATGTATTTGTTTGTTTCAAATGATTGGACGTTCTTTTTCACTTTTCAAAATGATGCATTTACTAGAGAAGTGGCTATCCATCGTGCATTTGTATAGAGTCACAAACAAAGTATCAAGCTCTTCAAGAATAGTAGCACCGCATTTTATCACTAATGCTTCATAACATCCATTTGCAGCGCAAAAGCTGGAAGAAGAGCTTGATGGGTGGTTGAGAGCAAGTGGTTTGGCTAAGTCTTCTGATGTACGGGGTGTGATTGCACCGTAAGTCATAATCCCGCTCTTTTCTTGTTGTTTGGCTAGCTATGAGATGTTGATGTAATTGTTATGGTGGCCTCTGGCTACTAGTCATGCAGGCTATTCGTATTCAGGTCGTGCAGCAGCATTTGCATTTGGAAACATAGACCCAGCAAACATGTACACACCTTCTCTTCCTTGTATTAGTCTCCGTGTTTCTTTATTATATTGGTGATAAAACTATTAGTGAATTAGTTATGGTGCAATCATAAGTTCATAACAATTACATCAAAATCAAATAGTTAGGCACACTATGTGAACAGCCTGCATTATTCTCTAAGAATTAGTGAATTTCTACAAAAAAAAAAGAAGTTTATTTCTTTTATGAATTCCTCTCTTTTACCATGAATGCCCTTTGTATTTGTAGTTCTCGTGTGTTCCTTCTTGGCCCATCACACCACTATTACACTCCAAAATGTGCACTTTCAAGAGCCACAGTTTACAAGACTCCAATAGGAGACTTACCTATTGATATGGAAGGTACTCAAGAATTGATTTCTACATGCACTTTGATATCTTTTTTTATTTTTATTTGATAGGTATGCATTTGCTCTATCTTTAATCACAGCTGCAAAGAATGACGTTATCATAGAGTATATTGGTTGTATCTGTCTAGTTGTTTGAGTCGACTTAGCAAAACATGACTTCAGCGTTTGGTATTTAATTTTGGAATTCCCTTTTATGTGGTTGATTCATACTATCATACATTTCCAAATAAAATTTTTCATTTGTTTTAATACATTTGTGAATCAACATCATAATCATGTTTTTATGAGAAAATCAAATTCAAGTGCCCCTCATCCCCACCCCCATTCAATCCTCTACTTTGTATTGTCCATGTCAAATTCTTCAAAAGTTATTATAAAAGGCTGATACAGAGCATGCTTCAACAGTCATTGAGGAGTTGAAAGCTACTGGGAAGTTTGAATCTATGGACCTTCATGTTGATGAGGCTGAGCACAGCATGGAAATGCACTTGCCTTATCTTGCTAAAGTTTTTCGCGGGTACGTTTTGGACACTGAGCCTTCAAAGCTAATGTTCTTGTAGACTGAATTAGTGAATTGTTCTGGCAGGTATGAGGTGAAAGTTGTTCCTATTTTGGTTGGCGCTCTTAGTGCTGAAAATGAAGCCATGTATGGACAATTGCTGGCAAAATATGTCGATGATCCAAAAAATTTCTTTTCCGTATCTTCAGATTTTTGTCACTGGGGTTCACGGTACGCTCATTTGATATTTTGTTTTATCAGACTTTTATGTTCCTATATTTGATTTCTTATGTCATGCTGTTGCAGAATTTGGTTTCTTTGTCATGAACTTTTAAGTGCATTAAGTATTCATATTTCATAGTCTTATGACATATCTTGATTGCATCCAACCAAGTTTCTAAGAACTTAAATAAAAAATATATTGGTTGTGTATTTGTATTTTAGATAATTGGGTTTTCGGTTTGTCTGCCAGGTTCCGTTACACATATTATGACAAAACACACGGAGCAATTTACAAATCAATCGAGGCGCTGGATAAAATGGGTATGGACATAATAGAAACGGGTGATCCAGATGCATTTAAACAGTATTTGTTGGAGACTGACAACACCATTTGCGGACGCCATCCAATTAGTGTTTTCCTCCATGTAAATATCTCAACTTTATGTATTTATTTATTTATTTATTTTTCGTGGTGGGGTTGATAAAAATGCTAGAAAAAGAATAAACCAAGGGAAGAAAAAAAGAAACGAAAATACAAGTTATTACGCTAAGGTTCAAGAATTTGGCCACAACTTTGTAGTTGTTTCATGGTACCAGATGTGTTTCCTTGCCATCTTTTTTCATTGTTGTATTTCACAATTTGGTGATGAATAACTAACATTTGAATTTTCCCAGATGTCAAAGAACTGCTCGACAAAGATAAAGATTAGATTCGTTCGTTATGAGCAATCGAGTCAGTGCAAAAACATGAGAGACAGTAGTGTGAGCTATGCATCAGCAGCAGCCACCAAGGTTGATGGTTGAACATTATATGCTGCAACCTATGATATGAACTATGTCAACTTGACAATGTTATCTCTAACATATGTATCCTTGTTATGGATTCCTTGTCAATAAATATTGACTCTTTGTACTAATGCTGATTGATGAATCCCCCTTGTTTTCCTTATTTTGATTGTGCTTTGTGCTATGCACCTTACCCTCTTCACTGATGTTTGCATGCCTTTTGTTCATGCAATAGTTTGTGCCTTACTACATACAGGATTGATGTATGTCTATACTTTTGTTTGTTTTTTTTTTTTTTTTTTTTTTTTTTTTTTTTTTTTTTGCGATGTGCATCGGATAAATTTTAAACTAGTTGACCTGCTTAAATCAAAAAAAATAATAGATTGCTCTTATTGGTACTCGAACTTGTAACATTGTGATTATTAAACAGTTTGACTAACTTGGTTGGAGTTGTCTCATGCAGTTTATATATTGCTCCAAAAGGTTGAATTCTAACCCTAAGAGTCCCTCACAACTTGGCCCGACAAAATATTTGAGAGGATGTAAATGTTTGTGTGCATCAGGGATCTGATCACTTTGAGCATAATAGTCACATTGTCGTTGTTGAGTTTTGAACTTTGGTCTCTATCCCAAATATTGCTTACTGAACCAGTGAATTAAGCTCGTGTAGACCATGTATGTCTATACAGGCATCAATTGGTGGGTGTTTTTTGGTATATGATTTAGCCATTAAAATTGAATTGTTCAATTGGTGGGTGTTTTTTGGTATATGATTTAGCCATTAAAATTGAATTATTCAAAATCAAACTACTTGAAAGGGGTAAAACTTGTAACCTTTATTTCCAAAAGGTTGAATCCTCAACTTGACTTGACAGAGCATCAGAGGCTAGACATTTGCTTACTGCGACTGGTAAGACTCAATACCTGGTCTTTCCTTCAAAATTTCATCCCTGTGACCAATTGAGTTGTTCATGCAGAACAAAAAGGAACTTGTAAAAACCTTGATAGTACTGAAAGTAGAATGCATTCAACACTTTTTTTTTTTTTTTTCAAATTGAAGTAAAAACCTCGCAGACAACTCAGGATCCCATTTTGAGGTTCTAAACAAATACCAAAACTTCATTTCTCAGTCTTCTTCCTATAATCATATTACTACAATTTTGCTGTTATTTCGGTTTGGTTGTCATCCACCACCCATTCATCTTCAGACTTTTGAGGCTCAACCAACCCAGAGCGAACTGGTTCGGCTTTTCAGGATGTGCAGCAATCACCAAGGGGACCCCATTCGATCTACAACCAAACATCACAACATAATACATTTAACTGTTTGGTTCCCTCAAGGAAGACTTCAAAAATTATATTACACACACATACACATGTCACATGTGCGTGTGTAAAGGGTATTTTTGGTATTATAATACATAAACTATTCTGGAGAGCTTGAGAATAGCTAATACCATAGAGGCCCTAAGAATAGTTATTCGTCCTACAAAGGGAATAACGGACTCTGTTTCTAGGAATGTTACTCCATTCACAACCTATTTCATAAACCAAACATACTAAGGAAAACGCCGCAAGTAAGTCTGCAATGCGGTATGTACTAGTCTATTTTCATTTCGTGAATCAGACATGCTGCAGTAGTATTAGTATCCAAATACCTGATATCAGATGGGATGTAAGTGGAGGGATCAATCTCAAATCTGGGACAGAGGTGAGAAGCATCGAGTATCAATACAATTCCATCTCTCATCACAGCATACACAAACTGATTGTTGCAGGAGAATGTCGTGTGGCATATCCGGGTGCAGAAGTTCCTCATCGTCCACTAAAAATTTGATTCCAGAGAACAAGCTAAGCTCGATATCAGAATGCACATACATTGTGTTTGATGGGGAATTGAAAGAGAAAAATACAATACCTGCTTCACACAGTGCAGTGTACAAGCTTCGTAAATTGAAAGTTGCGTCATGTGTACAGCCAGAAAGCGTTTCTGATCCTGATGGAATTGGATGATGGTCTCTAATAATTCTGTTGGTGACTAATCTGGAGAAATCTGCAGCACTGTACTTCTCTGTTTCTCCCACTTATTGCAATCCCAGACAACGATCTAGCAGCACGAGAACAAAAACTAGTAAGAAAGAAATCTTTTCCAGTCACTCTCAAATTGGATTATTTATCTCATTCTAACCATATATATGATTCTGAAACTCAGGTATGGAAACTTTTGTGCTTTTCTGTAACAATAGTGCCAAACTATTTCAACCAGATTAAGCGGTAGAGTTCATTTTGCTAACCTGAGCATCAATGCCAGACGAGATGAGCACATTCAGTGCATTAGAGAACGCGAGGCAACTAATTCCTTTCAAGTGTCCCTCTAACTTGCTTACGACCTGTAACAGAAACGCGACGATAAAGTCAGCTGCAGCCTGCAGGTTCTTTCTTGTAGTATAACTGCCAAGGTCTTTTGAATAAAATATCAGCTTAGTCTTTTAGTTGAGATGGAACACATGCTTCAATTAATACAATGCAAACCCAATAATACTCATAGTTTACCTCGTCCAAGCGGACATTGTAGATGATGATAGTCGAATCTTCCAATCCAACAACAATTATGTTGTTATCAGACGGGTAGAACGCAATACATGTTGCTGCAGGTGCAGGAGGCATGAAACTCTTCATTTTCTGCAGTATATGACTAGAATTGTATATAATAACATCGTCTTTTATATACTCCCCAGAAAAGAAAATTATGTAGAAAAGAACACCTTAAACGCAATCACATTGAACAAAGAAACCATTCCTCCAGATGCCGAGATGGCATAAGAATCATTCTTGGACAGAGCTAAGCATGGGGAAACCATATTAGAGTTACTGCTAGGCGGGGAACTGTTGACCATAAGCAATCCACTCCGGGGTTGCTTTTCAGGTACGCATTTTGTGGTTGCCTGCAGTAAAGAGATCTTGCTCATTCAACAGTCGTGACACACATGGAAACCTTTAAATAGCAGATTCGATAGGACTAATAGAGGAAGAAACCGAATAAAACCGATCTGAGCTAGCATAACAAGGCACTCAAAAACAAGAATACTATGAAGTAGAACAAACACTTTTTTCTATGAAAACAAAATGAGGAAAAAGAACAACACATTCAAAGCAAGGGCATAGTATACAAAATATGAAATATTAAAAATTAAAAAAGAAAAGCAACAAAAAATGATGATCAGACAGCTTAAAAGGAAAAAAAAAAAAAAAAGAAACATTCAAGATTCCTCCATGTCAGCTGTCAATATATGCTAATATGTATACTTACACAATTACACATTTCCTGTATATATATGTACTGAAACATATGGACAGACACCATTAACAGAGAATATATGAGATGAATGTAATTACAATTTACATAACAACCTTTCATTTGATAACAAATGCAAACAACCTAAAATCCTAAATCATCAAACCCAATACAGCAGAGCCAAACTTCAAACCAAAAAAAAAAAAAAAAAAAAGGGATCTTTGATCCTCAGTAATCAATCATATATAGGAAATGAGAAAGTCACAGTAAAAAAAAATGAAGAAAACCCAACTGAAAAAAACAAAGAGTCTTGATCAATACTTGAGATATTGACCCTTTTTATTTTCTTGGATTGAATCCAAGGTAAACAGTGGGAAAATGATGGAAAACGTGAAGAGAAACAACTGGCAGAAAGGGGAACTTTGGAAAAAGCTTACTTTAGAATTAGAATAGAGTTTATTATTAAATTAAATTAAATTTAATTTAATTTAATAAAGAGAGAGTGACCACAAAGCCTAGCTTAGCTAGATTTTAAGAACTGAAAAGCAACCTCTCTCTAATCTGCCTACCTATCTATGTGTAGCCAAAATGCAAGTGAAGTACAGTACCTCTCTGTTATTTTAGAAGAGTAAAGTGTTGTATGAATAAGCTCCTTGACTTATATCACAAGTTTGTGTGAAGAAATTGATAAGAACATGTACTTATCAGACACACCAGAAGTCCAGAATGCATGGCATTGGCAGAATACCAGTGTTTCAAATTTTGGAACCTATTNAATACCAGTGTTTCAAATTTTGGAACCTATTTTTGGATTTCGATATTGCAAATTCGGCCTACTTGAACCCTTTACAAAAAATAAAATAAAATAAATTTCTTTTAAAAAATGAAATTTTATAATCTAATTTTTAATGATTTTTGTACTATGCTTTACTTATTTCTAAATATCAAACCTTCTATTTAAAAATATTTTACATTTCTTCACTATTGTTTACAAAGTGAAAAATATATTTATACTCAAATGTAAGTAGGTGTTTACAAAGTGAAAAAACACCTTGAATTACAGAGTTATTTTTTAATAAAATATTAATTATTATAATAATGAAAATAATTATTATTTATATTAAAATAAAATTATAATAGTTATAAAGATTAATAATAATTATAATAAAAATGTACGGAGTATATAAATTTTAACTTATAATTTATTATAATAAAAATAAATACATAAATTTATAAATATAATGCTTATGAACTAAAGAAATTCAAGAAAAAAAAAGAGGAAAAAGGGTCAAATAAACCCCTAAACTTTACACAAAAACTCAATTAGGACCTTAAACTTTTAAAATGGTCAATTAAACCCTCAAACATGTCAAATTGAGTCAAATACATAACCGGTAAAAAATAACCGAAAAACGCACCAGTACGCCTTCTCCGGCGAGTCGCCAGAGAAGGCGACCAAAATGTCGCCTTCTCCCAGGAGAAGACGATTTGCCGGAGAAGGCGACCACAATGTCGCCTTTTCCCAGGAGAAGGCGACCACCGGAAATGGTCGCCGGATGCCAGAAGTTATCGCCGATCACTGGACTGATACAAAAAACCTGTAATAACGGGTCATTTACCTGTTTTGAGGCTTCATTGTCTCAATTTGACATGTTTGAAAGTTTAATTTACCCTTTTAAAAGTTTAGGGGTCTAATTATATTGATTTTTAGTGTAAAGTTTATGGCCTATTTGACCCTTTTCTCAAAAAAATTATTATTTTTGGATGTGAGCCAAGTCGGACCAATATTTTTATTGTGTGATTTAGCCCAACATGACTCATATTTAATTAGATATTTATTTTTGAGTACTATTGATTTTTTTATAATACAGTATTTGCTCATAATTACTTTCTTAATTTACTGAGGCACCAAAAATCGATAAATGTAATAAATATGAACAAAAGTAATTGAAAAGCAAAAATAAGTTCTTTTGGGTTGTGGGCTGGGCCAAAGTTTTATTGTTGGTCCGGCCTAGCTAATTCATATTTTAATTGGTCAATAATAAATGTAATAAGTCTAAATTAAAGAAAGCGATGAAAAAATTAAATTAAATTAGTAGGGTACATAAATTCTCAACCAAGCGCCACCTAGTTCTTTGGTTCTTTGGGTTTTCCATCTTGTATTGCAAGAGGTTTTAATCATTTTGTTTTTTGTTCTTTTTTCAAGCTGGACTTGTGGTGGCGTTGGTGAGAGGATGCATGGTGGCAGAACTTGGGATGTTGGTCTTATTTTGTAGAGACAATTAAGTTGTTTTGGCAAATTTAAAGATTTTGAAGGTTGATTTAGTAGATATATGATGGTCTTAATTGGAAGGTTGCTACAAGATGGGGAAGTTGACAGTGGTAGGGGAGGATGAAAGCCCATTTTCTAATGAGTAATAGTTGAGCTTTTTGTGGGCAACATTAATATGTCCAAAGAATTTTGTTGACGTTAGTACTTTAGTTTGAATGTTAAGCTTTTATCTATTTGTATGCATGGGATCTTCATTTGTATTTTACATTAATCGTGATAATAAAATATTCATTGATGCTTGAAGTAAAAAAAAAAAAAAAAAAAAGACATTTCTTAACATTTAAATCCCATCATATATTTTAACATTTGTTCAAACTTATACTCTTTAGGGCGTTTGGTTGGATGGAGTTACAATTCCATTCTCACCTAATTTCAAATGCAACTAAATTCCTTCGTTTGGTTGGAGGGAATTGCAATTCTACGGAATTACAATTTCCTTATTTTTTAAATTCCATGGACTTCAGGAAGACAAAAAGATAATTTTAAGACAAAATTACCCATCCCATTTTTTAACCTAAAATTGATGTTTGACCTTCCCTTCTAAATTATAGCATGTATTATTATATTTTTCGACTTCTCTTTGTGTATGTTCATTTAAATCTTTATATGCAACAACTATTCAAAATTTGCATTCTTTATATGCATTGTTTATATACAGCAACTTTCGTGTATGTTTCTTTGAATTCTTTATATGCAGAACTCTTCAAAATTTACATTTTTTATATGCAACAACTCTGATCTAACAATTTGTGAATTAGTTTCTCAATTATAAATAATAATAATAGTAATAATAATAATAATAATAATAATAATAACAACAATGGCATTTTGGACTTTATACTACTTATTCCCTCTCAATTCTTATGTATACCAAACATTGGAATTGAAATCCCTAGTAATTTTATTCCTGCGAACAAACACTGGAATTTAAACTCCTATTTTATTCCCGCATTATTCTTTTCCCATGGAATTGCAATTCTTTTCCCACCTAATTCATTCTCTTCAACCAAATGCCCTGTAAAAAGTGGGGCTCTCCGAAATGAGAAGTCATGGGTTTGAGCCTCGACGGGAACGGTATTGACTATTTGTACTTCAGTAGATCGGGATTCAGAAAGTAGTTATAAACAGATACAACAATATAATAGAGAGCCAGTAGTAATAAAAAAAATACTCTTTAAAGTGATTTTCAATCTCTTACTTTTTAAATTATTTATTATTTCATTGCAATGAAATTATATGGAATAATTCAATTTTTCAAAAAAAAAAATATGGAACAATTCAAACAACAGATCTAGATTTAACTTCTGCATATTTAATTTAGTTGAAAAAAAAAAGGAAATTAAACTTTAGGGTAAATAATTTCAAAATACTTCACAACAATTCCATAATAAAAGACTAAAGACTCACCGTTCACGAAAGTATGGTTAACTAACTTTTGTTGCATTTGTAAATGGTAAGAATGTTCATAATACTCCGTAACTATTATGGACATTTTTCATTTTTATTATTTTTTAATATATCTGAAACATATATAATTATATATGTTTGCCCTTGTAAATACTATTTATCATACATACATAATTTTTAATTGAATTCTTATCTACTGTAGTTCGAATATCAACACTGGATACAATAATTGTAAAATGCTCCTCGTATGCTACAACAGGGCGTTCCAAAGAAAAGTGGGATCCGTGCGAAAATTTAACATGGGCCCTTTTTTGTATATAATTGTAAGTATATAAAAGGTATATTATATTGTATCAAAATATATAATAGTCTATAATAAATTTATCATTCAAATTTTCACTTGAAAAGTGATATTCTTCTTCTTCGAGTATATTTAGATGTAAAGTCATTCGTCAATCCATTAAGTTTTTCTTACAATATACTTGATCATAAGTAAAATTTCAATAACTTCAACTTTAAAAAGCTCATTTATGCATAAACACCAGTAATCGAAATAGTTAGGACTATTTTGATATTGCAATTGTAACATCAAAATACAATATTAGATTATACTTCACCTATCAGAAAAATTAATTACTAGCAAGGGTTAGTTATTGAATTAATAATTTTAGAATTTTGAATAAAATTAAAGAATTAAAATATTTAACTTACATACTTTCATCTTTTTATTATGAAGAATAAAAAATTGAGGATGCCAAATGCACAAACAACACACTTTAAATACAAATCTTGCGTGTATGCATTAAAATAGGAATAATAGGAATAAGCGTAATTTTTTACTCTTTATATATATACTAGTTTTATACGCGCATTGCGCGTATGGGTTAATGCCCAATGTTTATATTTAAATAAATATTTGAAAGTATATCAATGCAAGATTATATAGGAGAAGTTTATACATGAGTAATTAAATGTTGAATTTTTTTATTTAAATATATAACTCAAAGTATATGAATCCAAGATAATATAAAAAATTCATTATAATTATTACTAAAATAAACGTTTGCAACCTTGTAAAATCGATAATCTAAATATTTGGTCTAAAAATGATAGTCTAAATAAATACTACTTTTCATTTGAATTTTTCTAAGTGTTCTTAATTCTCTTTTGAGTAACATTATCATTGTCTTCATCTTTACTATTTGTTCTCTTCCTTTTTGTTGGTAGTGTGTTACTTGCAATTCGGTTATTGTTGGTAGCATAGATGACAACGTCATACAATGAGATTATGATATAGGAGCTATGAACTTTCCTTTAGGTGTTCTGCTTGGGGTTCATTTGGTTCAACCATTATTGTTGAATGAGTTATCGTGGATAAAGAAATCCTTAGTTTAAGAAAAAAGATTAACTAAATTAATTAAAATTTGAAAATTTAAAATATTATATATTCCAAAGATATTAAAAGGTAGTTTCTCGCTTCAATTTGCTGGGTAATGGGTTATTTGAGTACTTTCATTGTCAACAAATCCCCCAAGTAGTTAATATGATTGGTTTCAAGCTATTCTTTTTTATTTTTTTAATGGTATTAAAGAAATACATATGTTACACTTGTGTGAGACCGTCTCACGGATCCTTATTCGTGAGACGGGTCGGGTCGGGTCAAGGCACCATGCAAATGTCACACTTATATGTGCAAATGTCATACTTATATGCTCAAATATAACACTAATCAAGAATACAATTTTTGTTACTTATTAGAGAAAAAGTAATACATTTTTCATAATAAGTAATGTTGACAAGTGCCCCTCACTTATAAGGGCAAATATAATACTTTTGTGGAAAAATGTAATACTTTTAAATCGAAATGTAAAAGTATTGTGTTTTCCCAAAAAAGTATTACATTTACCCTTATAAGTAACAAAAATTTTATTACTGATTAGTATTATATTTGAGCATATAAGTATGACATTTGTGCATATAAGTGTTACATTTGCATCTTGACCCGACCCGACCCGTCCCGTCCCATGGTGAGACGGTCTCACACAAGTTTTTGCCATCATTTTTTGGTGTAACTACTAATTTATTTAATTCAATAAGAATAAAATAGAGCGATTCCGCTTCAATTTGTTAGGTTATTTGAGTACTCTCTTTGTCAACCAATCCCCAAGTAGTTAATATAATTAGCTTCAAATTATTTTAAAATTTTTTTCATAGTATTAATAAAATACTTGGTAATAAATATATAACATTATTTTGTACTATAACTTTGATATTTAATTACAAGATATTGTAAAAATAAGATAATGGACAATGTAATGAATATCAATTGATAAATTTGAATGTAAAGAATCTTTGCATAAGAGAAAATAAATACAATATAAATAATGAAATTATTTCTCTTATTTAATTTAATTTTTAGATAATGAATAATTTTTTCAAATAAAGGTATTGTAGACACATAATTCTAAATTAAAGAAATACATATGTATCATTTTTTATTGTAGCTACTAATTTATTTAATTTAATAAGAGTAAATAGAGTGAGAAACTTAATTATGTCAAATTTGATTAAGATGAGGTTCGAACCTAAGATCTTTCTTATAGAAATTAATTGGTAAGTTAAAAATTAACGGAATATTAACGGATAAGAGAATATTTAACGGAAAACTTAACGGATAATCATAAAAGTAAGGTTAAATTCAGTAATCACTATTAATAATATTAATCTGAATTATCTTAACTATTTATTTGATTAAATAATTCATCTGAACCATCCATCTGATTAAATAATTTGACCTCCATTTTTTCTACCCATTTTAGGCCTAACTGTATTTGGCTCTGATTAGTATATTAGATAGTAGATATATATATAATAATTTTACAATAGTCAAATAGGTCCGCGTCAATTCATATAAGTTATAGGACTATAACTCTACACCGATTATACATAAATTAAATTCTTAAAAATTAAGAATGTAAGCTTTTTAGAATTTTAGGCCGTCTTAATTTCTTTATATAAAACTCTATAACATAATAATTTAATAAATATACAATAATTTAAAAAAAGAAATAAAAGTGCCCCCAAAATTTGGGGGCACAGCAGCCACCACACTGTGTGTACATTAGTACACATATACTGCATTACTGCGTGTCTGCGTGCGTAATATTTCATATTTTGGGGCCCCCAAAGCACATGCCCTGGCCAGGGCCGGCACTGTGCTACAACACAACATAATTAGCTCAACCCAATTCAACTCGGATCAAAGTCTAAATTGTCCATCATATATACTTAAGCCTGTGCAGGGACCCACCCAACCCACTTGACCCGAACTCTGATTTGCCACACGGATGGGGTATTTGAATTCGAGGTATGATATCCGATCCATTCCGCGGATTACATAATTTTGGGGTGTGAGATGGATATTTGATATCGAACCCGTCCAAATACCCGAACTAATTATATATGTATATGTATATATTATATATGCATGGTGGTGGTTCGTCTCCTGCTTAGCAGGAGGGTGGTAATACATCCTAGAGGTCTGTGGGCAGTGGGAATTGAAGCGCGCCGCCATTCTTACTCCGGCGTCCAACACCGCCGCGTATTAATTTCCCCATGGCTTTTCCGGCCAGCTCCGATCTCAATCTCTCGAACAATCTTCTAGTCTAGGTAAATAAATAAAAAATGAAGAATTTGTTAGAGCATGATGATGACGATGTCCCAAAAGTCAGAGCCCATGGAAGAGGGGAGACGATGGCTTTTGGTTGAAGAAAAAGAAAACGGAACATATATACACATATGAGATATGACCATATGTATACACACACACACACGCAAACCATTAATACTAGATTTCTAAGCAAGTCGATATATAAAGTTTAATTCATAGTTTATAAAGCTAGATTGTTGAAATTTTTTATTTTTTTTATGTGTGCGCTAGTGCGGACCAAGTCTTCAACCAATTATTATACCATGGATCATATTTACTGAATAATTGACATTAATGTTCATTTTTAATAAATTAAAAGTTTACATTTTAAAGGGTCAAAAGTTTACCTCCTAGAATAATATAGACTGTTCGCGTATTTATTTGTTAATTAGGGTCCCAAATAAGGATGGCAATTTCAATCCGTCCGTGGATATCCACTCGAATCCACCCCGCATGGGTCGGATTTTTTTGGCTGATAGTGGGTGGTGGATCTGGGGTGGGTCTTAAAAAAGTAAACCCGCGGTGGGTCGGGTTATATGTACAAAACCCGCCTAGAACCCCACCCGACCCACCATGTGTGTGTATGTATATATATAATAGTAAAATAAGTACTAGTATGTAGTTTATTATCAAAGTTTCTATAACTTTTGATAAATTTTTACTATTTTTATATTTAAACAACTAAGTTTATTTTTAAAAATTAACAATTTAGTTATTATATTTGAATATTTTTATTATTTTTTGTTTTAGTATAACTAATGAATTTTTTTATTTTATTATGTGTAAGTAATTTAATATTAATTTTTTTCAAGATGATAAGTGGTGGGTACCCGAGTGGGCACCCACACCCGGTGGGGGTGGAGATGGATTCTAAAAAAGTCCACCCGAAACTGGTTGGGGGTGGGGGTGGGTGGAGAAAATATAAGGTGGGTCGGGTGATGGATGTAGCCCTCCCCGATCCACACCCGACCCATTGCCATCCCTAATCCCAAAACAGACTTTACTCATATTATATATTTGAATAGCGATCCTAGACGATGTGGTATAAATTAAAGAATTTAGTAATTTAGGGTAAAGTAGAGGTTGGCCTTTGGAGCCAATAAAATAAATATCAACCGCAAATTGCAAATGGTGCCCCTTTATTTTAATTAAGGAAATTTGGAAGTTGGAAATTGGAATAATTCGTATGGCAATTGCCAATAATTGAGTGAGTATTCACCATTGACCCATACCAACTTGAGATGCAAATTCTCATGCACCCTACATACCATATTTTAATTTCTTAATTATGATATAGATTTAAATTTTAAAATTATTTTATAGTGTAAATTTTATTCTCTCAATTTTTAAAATTTTGATTCCTAAACTTGTTGACAAAATTCCCAAATAAATCTACCACTTCTCAAAAAACATAAACACAAATATATTACAGTAAACAATTAAGAGATTAGGTCATGTGTGGTAATATAGTTAGCTTACAAGTTAATTTTGGCTTATTTGGTTACTATTAATTGGTTGTTTGACTTTATTAAATAACCAATATGAGTGTTTGGTTAATCAACTTTTTTGTAACAATTTATTGTTCCAAAATAGGGGTGTGATTAGGCTAGGCCCCTTGTAGGAGCCTATGTTCAGGTCTAATTAAAGCCTAGTTAGGCCTAGCTCATTTAGTAGAAAGGTCAGACTTGAGCCATTTTTAAAAGCCTATTAAGATAAACATGTCAGGCCTATATACACCAGGTTCGACCTTCAGGCCTACAGGTAGAGCTGTCAAAATGGGCCCAACCCGTTGGCTTGGGCCCGTTTACCCGAGTATTAGGGCAAGTTGGGTCGGAGAAATCCCGACCCGTCCCGTATTCGATCTGGCCCGTTTAGCCCGTATTTGATACGGGCTAAACGGGCTCAACCCGGGTAACCCGTGGGTTACCCGGCCCGTGCATATAAATAAATAAATAAATAAAAAATTACTTATAATATAAATAGCAAATTCCTAAATCCTAAACAGGCCGAAGGGCGAAGGCGCATAATCCCTATTTCCCATTTCCCTATCTGACTGCTGCGAAGTTGCGATTTGCGAACAGCGAGCGACGGCGACTCCGACCAGCTGCGCGGACGACGGCGACCAGCCCTCAGCCGCTCAGCGACTGCGACCAGCGACCGGCAACGAGCCCTCAGCCGCTCACGGACCGCCGACGAGCCCTCCCCTCCGCGACCAGCGACCGGCGACCAGCCCTCCCCTCCGCGACTTCGACCAGCGACCAGCCCTCTCCGAGCCTCCGCCTCCGCGACCGCGACCGCGACCACGACCACTGACCAGCCGGCTGTGTTCTGCTTCTGGTAATTTTTTTAAACTTCTATTATTATTGATTTATTGTTAATGTCTTAACTCTTAGAATAATTGAATATGATTATATGAATATAAGATTTTCAGATTTGTTTGTGATTTGTGAATACTGTTTATGATTTGTGATTTGTGAATATTGCCCTTTCCTATTGTGTATTGTCTAGTGAACACGCACAGAGACAGAGTGTTGTCATATACTTTAGTTGTGGCTTTTGGGTGTTTTAAATGTTTAAAAACTAAAATGGTGATTAAGGAGCATTAAGCATATTTTATATTTAGCAGTCAATCTAGTTATCAGTTAGAGGGCAAATTTTAATTAAAATTTGAACTTTTTGCAGCAATTCCAGTAAAATGACATCTCCTACTCCTAGTGTGAACTATAGTGGTAGTGCTACCGGTATTAATGCTGAATTTGATTTCGATTCTGAAATGCCTAGTTCTGGACAACCTGAACCTAAATCTCCTTCTATCCAAGAAATTGAACAACCTAATTCTGAAGAACCTAAGCCTAAAAGAACTAAATCCACTACTTCTGATGTTTGGAAGTCATTTACTAAAATTGGAATCATTGATGGTAAAGAAAGGGCTAGGTGTAATGGTTGTCAGAAGGAATATACTATTGGTGGCATTAAGTATGGAACATCTTCTTTGCTATGTCATATTCCTAAATGTGTTGCTCTTCCTAAGTATCATAATGTAGGTCTTGTTTCTACTCTTGTGACTTGTGAGACTTGAATACTTTGAAGTTTGAATGTTTTGTTAAGATTATGGACTTATGGTTTGAATGTTTTGTTAAGATTATGGACTTATGGTTTGAATGTTTGTTAAAATTTGAATGTTGATTGTTGAATACTTATTATTTGTATAAGTTGTATTATTTTTGAAAGGTGTATAAGTTGTATTTGATTCATGAATGTTTTAAATGCAAAATTATAAGTCTACAATTTTATAATTAAATTGTAAGTGTTAGTAAATTAAATATAACAATTAAATAAATCATTTAAAAACATTTAAATAAATTTTTTTAAAAAATAAAAAATATATATACGGGCTGACGGGCTGGCCCGTTTAGCCCGTCAGCCCGTAAGCCACGGGTTGGGTTGTGAAAATCCCAACCCGTGTGAAAAAGGGCCGTCCCATCCCGGCCCGTTTTCCCCCAACCCGTAACGGGCCGGCCCGTATTGACAGCTCTAGCTGTCTCTGTTGTTGTTACCTTTTGAAAGTTAAACGATCTACCAGTACTATTAGTGGTCCATGGAGGATTTGAGGGTGATCAATAGTTATTTCTGAAATGGAGTCTTGTTATGTTTCATGTTTATTTTATTATATACCATTGCTGTGAAGGAATAATGTAAAGCAGTAGGAGATGCCTAAAAGGTGATATAATGTGTGAAAATCTTTGTTGTTGTTTTTTTTCCTGAATTACAGGATACTAGATTGGTAATCCATTGATCCAAAGACAGATAATCTGTAACTTTTTCATTTAGCTATTTGATTTTTTAATTCTCTTTCTATTGATTTGAATATGACACTTCCCTTTCCTTCATGTTTATTCACCAAAAACATCGTAAATTTGTAGATGTCATCATTATCATCACAAATTCCTCACTTCTATTAAATTAATACGGAATAATACTTAATAGAGTTTACTTATTGTGGTTTTGATACTAAAATATGATCTCTTCAATAAAATATATTGGATTTTGGAGGGTCAATGAACTATCAAACTAGAGATTAGAGATGGATGGCTGCCTTGTTATCATGAAGATGAGATGTGTAAATCTGAGCATCCATTGTTTTTGAAGTTGGCATGTAGATCAGTACTAGGACATGTGTCACATGACACTTGAATGCTAGAATGTCTTATTTCTAGTATAGGGTATAAAATTGAAAGGATTGTTCAATTGGCATCATTAATTGATGAGTTTATTATGGAAAGATGTATAAGCTCGAAAACTAGCTGATGCGATCATCTGTTAATTTTGAAAAGAATTAATACCGTTTAGTGATAAATACTACTGTTTTTTTTTTTTTTGAAGAACTTAATACTTTGAGTTAATTTTCAGCTACTGGGCTTCCATATTGAATAAATCCTGTCAAGATTGGGCTTAGAATTATCAGGCCCAAATATATCTGCTAACCCCCGACGGCTGACGCAAATCACTCTGCTTCCAACTCTCACAACAATGGAGCTCCACATCCATCATCTATACTCCTCATCATTCCAGTTCTTCACTTCACCCGCCATCCATTCGACAAAATTCCCCAGAGAGCTGAAAACTCAGAAGAGCATACAATTCTATAGAGTCTGTGCAGCGAAGTCAATTTCAGAGAACGCTTCTTCACTAGACCTGCAAAAATGCTCGAAGAAGGAACTGTCTCGGATTCTCCGAACTGAGGCGGCCATCGAAGCTATTGAGAGGAAAGCAAACTCTAGCAAGTACAATAACCTCTGGCCAAAGGCTGTCTTGGAGGCTCTCGATGATGCTATCAAGGGAAACCGTTGGGAGTCTGCTCTTAAGGTTACTCAACTTTTTACTATTTTACCTTTTCTAATGAATTTTCTGTTGAAATTAATGGTTTTATGTCCTATTTTTTTTGACATGGTAATTCGCAATAATATTGCTACTTCATAGGATGCTAGATCATAACTATGCTAATAATTTCATTTCAAAATGTTGCTCTTCAATTTTCAGCTTCTAGATTAGAACTTTTCAGCACTCAGCTACTTTTTCAGCTATGTTTGCCAAACATACCATATAACTATCATGGTGATGCAATGTAATGTTTATGTACATTAAGATTTTGTTCTCATGAACATTATGAACTTATTATAAGGTGAATGGAAATATATATAATGTATATGCAGTTTAGTGTTTATGTACGTTAAGGTTTAGATTTATAGTCATATAGAATAGATATTAAGAACATAGTACAGGATGAATTATTTTGTTTTCATGAATATTATGAACTTATTACAAGGTGAATGGAAATATATATAATATGTCTGCAGTTTAGTGTTTATGTATGTTAAGGTTTTGATTTTATTATTATATAGAATAAATATTATGAACATAGTACAACTGGTACAGGGTTGAATGATATTAAACATGATCTATCTGTAGTGTTGTATAAGATTTATTTGTCAAGTAAACAGGAATTTATAACCATATACTTGAAAAAACCTATTCCGTTGTTTTCATCAAAGTTTACTTGTCTACAGTCTACTAGATTTACATTCACTTATATGAGTATTAAAGAAATTGAACATGCTAATTGTAGATTTTCAGGCTTCTTCGTAAGCAACACTGGTATGAGCCAAGATCCCGGACATATGCAAGGCTTTTGGTAATGCTTGGCAAGTGTAGGCAGCCAAACCAAGCTAGCTTACTTATTGATCTCATGCGGTCGGATGGGCTTCAACCAACGCTGGATGTTTACACTGCGCTTGCAAGTGCATATGGTCTTAGTGGCCTACTTGATGAGGCATGGCATACGATTCATGATATGAAGTCGATCTCTGATTGCAAACCTGATGTGTATACTTACTCAATCCTTATCAAATGCTGCATGAAATTCCAACGTTATGATATGATTGAGCACATTTTAGCTGAGATGTCGTATTTGGGAGTTGAATGCAGTACCGTGACTTACAATACTATAATTGATGGATATGGAAAAGCTAATCTTTTTGAACAAATGGAAAACTCCTTGCTGGAGATGATTGAGAGTGGCATGAGCCTTCCGGATGTTTTCACTTTGAATTCAGTTATTGGAGCGTATGGTAAATGTGGAAACATTGAGAAAATGGAGAAGTGGTTTGATGAGTTTCAGCTTATGGGAATAAAGCCAGATGTCATGACATTTAATATACTAATCAAGTCATATGGAAAAGCAAAAATGTATGCAAAAATGGGTTCTGTACTTGATTACATGGGGAAACGGTTCTATTCCCCAACAACAGTTACCTATAATACAATCATTGAGACCTTTGGAAAAGCGGGAAATATTGATAAGATGGAAGAGTTTTTCTTGAAAATGAAACATCAAGGAATGAAGCCTAATTCAATCACTTATTGCTCTCTGATTAGTGCTTATAGTAGAGCTGGAATTCTAGAAAAAGTTGATTCGATTTTGAGGCAAGTAGAAAACTCAGATGTGGTTTTAGATACTACATTTTTTAATTGTGCCATTCATGCTTATGGGCAAGCTGGTGATATAGAGAGGATGGTCAAGTTGTTCTTGGAAATGAAGGACCGACAATGTAGACCAGATAATATCACCTATGCTACCATGATAAAGGCATACAGTGCGCAGGGGATGATTGACGCCGCTGAAGATCTACAGAGTAGAATGATCAATGGTAATGACTTTCCAGGTACTCATATGAATGCCTTACAGTTTGCAGACAACTATAATTTTTGTGTGTGCATTTTCTCCTCGCATTAAATACAAGATGTTGTACCAATTGTCTAATTTGGACTATTCTTCTATCTAGATGTGCAAGAGGGTGAAGTAAATAAATACTCCATAGTAGCTTTATTAACTAATAACTAATGGTTTTCTATATTGTATAAACCAGTTTTCAGACATTTAATGAAATTCAGATTGACTTTTACTTTGTTTTTGTGACTACTTGATATCTGATATCAATTTTGTGATTTTTTAAACTCTAGAAACAAAGTTAATTGGATCACCGACACCCATTGATTAGTTGGTGTGGGAGAGAGGACTTTCTTCGACATTTTGTACTGGAAAGCTTGAAGTTCTTTACATGTGAAGTGACAATTGCCAGCTTGTAAGTATTGCAGCTTGCTTTCTATTTCTGATCACCTTGTTTGATCTAAATATTACCTCCTGATTCTTGAAAGGTTTTATGCACTTCCATATATTAACGTGTAATTTCTGACTAATTGATTTGTAATCTCCAACTAATGTACTTGCAAGTATGAATGCTGTCCTTGCCTATCTTTTTGCAGGCTTCTTGTGGGTGTCTTGTTAAGCAGCTGGACGGAAGTACAGAACCCAATATATATAATTGAACTTATAGGGCCCCCTTTTTTGATGAATCTGAGTGCATCCCGCAATGATGATGAACATATACAATCGACATCTTGGAGGCTATCAGCATCTGGGATCCTCAATCGTCTGCCCTGTGTGTAGTATATAGAAGACCTCTACACCTCATAGCTACTTACTGGACTCTGCTTGGGCATACATACTGGAATGAAACTGGGAGATTGGACAATTAGTCCACATGGGATTGATCAAAGACTGATGGGAGGCACAAACCAAGAGTCCTGCTTCCCCATTATATATCTTTTGCCTAATGTCTTGTTTCTTGTATAGGTTATAACATTGAAAGAATGTTCAAATGGCATTATTGATTGGTGATGTTATTATGGAAAGATGTATAAGCTTGAAAACTAGCTGATGCCATCATGTGATACTTTTGAAAAGAATTAATACCTTTTTACTTTTAGTGCTCAATGCAAGTGTATTTTGTGCAAGTGAATTAAGACCTCTCCATTTCCTACAAATCAAACGTACCCAAACCACATCTTCCTTTCATTTTTTGTGCAGGCAAATTGGGTGTTGTGTCGCATTTTCTTGAAGAAGAGGGTCGGCAGGAACGGCGCGCAGAACCGCAGCAGCAGTCGAGCTGCAAGTTTGATACCAGCATTCCGTGATTTCTTCGCCGCCGAGAGAGCCAATTTGAATCTGGCTCCGGCTTCCTCATCTTCCTCGCCCTCCAGTTCGGTTACCAAACCAGTGAAGCCACCAGCTGCTCAAGTTTCAAGAGAGAGTATTAGATCAGAAGCCCACAGACCTTTTGTTTCTTTTAACTAATTTCATCAACTATCCTCCGTGAGGAGCTGAAGCTGGCGACCATCCTCCGTGAAAAGCCGAAGCCGGCAAACAAAAAAAAAAAAAAAACTACACTGCTTCTGCCACCAGATCTAAGCTCTATGCCACCGGATCTGAGATCTCTACACCAGATCTGAAATGGAGAGACGACACTGCTTCATCGATTCTGTCTCCGACGAGTGTAAGGGGGGGGGGGGGGGGG
>NC_044916.1:7766746-7776895 GCF_003576645.1 Ipomoea triloba
GGGGGGGGGGGGGGGGGGGGGGGGGGGGGGGGGGGGGGGGGGGGGGGTGAGGGAGAGACCCGTGAGAGATGGTGGTGTAAGAGAGAAAGAAGGGAAAGGGAAAGAAGACGATGGAAGAGGGAGAGATAAAGAAAGGAAATGGAGAGAAAGAAGGGGAATGTTCACGTGGGAGAGAGACTCCTGCAACTAATTATTCCCCAACCTCCCCCCAATGTGATGATGTGAAAGTGTTTTATTTTTGGAGAAGTAATTTGACTGATTTTCCGCGGCACCCATTATAGCGGGTGCCGCGGAAAGTAAATTATTATTTTAATAATTAACTTTCCGCGACACCCACTCTTTGTGGGCGTCGTGAAAAGTAGTGTATTTTTTTATTTTACGAAATCCACTACACCTTTTTTAAGAGGTTTAGTGAAAATGTATCCTTATATGTTTAATTTTGTAGTGGTGACTTTAAGAGATTTTATGTGAAAATTTTTTTCTGATTAAAATTTCTCTTTCACTTCTATGCTATAATAAAAAGGTAAGACTTATATATAGACTGGTTTTGACCCAAAGGTGCTAGCACACCCTTAGTCACACCTCTTTTAATATTTTACTCTCTCACCTTCAATTATGTGTATGGTTTAGTGGTGTACATGCACCATCAGTTCAACGGGGCTGACTCAGCCCGCGTTGGCCACACCCCCGCATGGGGAGGCGGACCCTCCCGATAGCCAGTCATGACCCCCCAAGTAGTGATCATGACCTCTTCTTGTGGGGTGGCATGTCTTCCACCATCCCTCCTTTTTTGGCCGACATCACTCCTTTTTGGGCCAGCATGTTTCCTTCACCCCCTTGCCTTGCCTTCCAAGCACAATGCTTCCTTTACCCCTCATTTTGGGCCTCCTTTGCTATTTTCCCTCATTTAAGCCCAACAAGATCCATCCTTCACTCTTTTTAGCCTAAGACTTTGCAAATAAAATGGGCCCTAGGCCTAATGGCCCCATCAATGTTCATTTAGTTACTACTATACATTCATTAACTCATTACTTAAGTCACTATTATAGTTTTTTATATTTAAAAAAAAAATTCACTATTATAATTCATTACTAATTTACTATAAACTCGTTAAGTTACTACATGGTGTATATTCCATTTCACTTCCATAGTTCCACTAACTTACAAAAATCATATAAACGAGAACCAAGAGTTGAGATGTACATACAAAAAATGGAAAGACCAAATGTGGCATTAGTATGGGTGGTTATGCAGCACAATTGAGAGCTTACGCTCCATCAAAATGGTACATTTCTCCAAATGGAATAGCAATTACATAGATTATGGTCCACACAAACTGTGGACCATAAATAAAAAATAAATTTTTAATATATTAAAAATAGATTATTTGAGTACTAAAAATATATTATTTTATATATACTATTAATTAATTAATATATATTCAATACAAAAATAATATACTTTTAGTATATTAAAATGAACTTTGTATTTATGATCCATACAATAATTTGTATAATTTGTGTTATGAGGTGGGATGGGTTGACCCAATTTAAGGAGGCACATATCTACTTAGCCAGGGGCAAGCTTGTCATTGTCCACTGGTTCAACCGCACATTTCCACTTTTTTTTTTTTTTGAATACTACTAACTCTATTAGAATGCAATATCTGTTCATAACTACTTTCTCAACCTAGAGTCAGTATTGACTCCACTGAGGAGTGGACCCACCACCTCTAATATAAAGGGAAGCGTTTGATGCCACTGTACCACAAGGTCCTTGGCGCACACATTCCCACTCTTGTTTCCCCATAATTGTCTTTCCTGTTATTTGTTGCCCGATAGCGATGCAATCATTAATTAATGCAATCGTGCCTGTCCAATTTGAATAAATCATGAAGTGATTAGGATTAATATCTATATATCAAAGAATTAAGGGTGCGTTAATTTGGTTCAAAGAAATCAAAATAATAATTACACAATTACATGTTTAGTAATGGTAATATGTTTAAGTACAATATGGTAATTGCACTATGTTGGTTCGTGTGGCATGGACGTAACGATGCTATATGGAATAATAAGCACTGGCAACCTACTAAACTTAAATTAAAGGCTCTGAGATTGGTAAATGATTGGAAGGATTCTATGTTAATGTCTCAAAATGATGGTAATCTGTTGCCTCCTCCCTTACCTGACTTGGTTTCTGGGTCGTGGTTTGTATTCTTAAGTTGTTTTGTTTGTGTGCTTAAGGTGCGTGCGTGTGTGTGTTAAAAACAATTTAATGATGTAAGAACAATTTTGTCTGATAAAATAAATAATAGTACACTATTTGTCAATTATACATACCATTATAGAAATACAAACAAAAAATATTAATACCATAATGACCTAAATCATTTCTAATAATTAACACAAAAGCATAACTTGTTCTAAATAATCAAAAGAAGATTAATTAAATGAAATTAAAAAAAAAAAAAAACTTAACCTAGATTTGTTTTTAAAAAAATGCAAAAAATATGATTTTCAAGGTCCCTTATCTGTAATATTTGATGCTCAACTTTGAATGCTATATATATAGTCTGACTAATTAATTGACCAAAGTTAATGTTTAAATTTTATATTATATTTTTTAATACACACTAACATATTCATAGTATATATGTTCAACAATTATGCAACTCTGATACTCTGATTGGGATATGGTTCGAACCTAAGAACTTTTTTTTATGAAAATCAACTTGTGAGTTAATAGTAATAAATAGTTGACAGAATATTATGTTACTAAAGTTTACACTGACCGAATGTAGATGTATTTAGGAAAAGTAAATAGTATAATAGAGGGTACAGTAGGAAATATAATAAAATATTAAAATCAAAATAATTAATATGAACCATCCATTTCAACAAACAATTGGATCAACATTTTCTAGTTTCCATTAAACCTATTTTATTGGTTTTTATTAGATTTATTTATATTATTATTTTATAAGTAGAAATGAGATATCCAATCAAAAAGTAATTGACACTTTCTTCTTTTTTTTTTGAGAGTAATTGACACTTCTGACGACCTTATACAAATGTAAAATACATTCTTAAAAAGTGCTATATACTTTTATAGTAGGAAAACTGACATAAAGTTATTTGTTTTTTTCCATGTTCTATTAGAAATCCATTAATCAGTTATTATCATATTAAAAGCCATACTAGGACCACACCCCATATTGTAGGACCATATATATGACCATGACATATGTTGTTGTCCATATTGAGGTATTGACTTAATTGATTTATAATTGTAATAACTTCACCAAATAATAAATAACAGGTTGTCTTTTAAAAATAAAAATAAAAAATAAAAAATAGAGGATGAATCATTAAGATCATTATAAAGAACAACGAAAATAATTAATAGGTTACGTTGTTGACACCCATAATATACTTTATTTGTACACATCAAAATGATAGGATTAATATTATCTATCATTAATTAATCTTTTTATTTGTGGAAGTAACAAAAGTTTTTTTTAGTATTATTGACTCAGTTACAATGCAATATCCCTACTTTCTCAACCTAATGAAACACAAAGAATTAGAATTGCATCCACTAAGACTCGAACTCACTCTCTTTCATATTGGATTGCAACCGAGTGCCACTAGACCACAAGGTTTAAATAATGTAATTATTCACCAAACAAATATACATAAGTTTGATTTTAATTGAATAAAAAATTTAAGGCTTATTCAAATAATGTTGTTGTTGTTGCTATAATTAATAATATTATTAAGAATCTCACATTGAAAAATAACAGAGAAAAATATAGGTTTATAAAGACATTTTAGACTAGTTAATTGATTAAATTTAGTTTTTTTTTAGTGTCGATTGACCTATGTGAATTACAGTCCAGTTGAGTGAGCTCATCAGAGATCCTAACATAATATCAGAGCATGTTCAATCCACTTTGTGTTCACCCGATTGTTTGCCATTGGTGCTCGTCTTCAGTGTATTATGTACATTAAACTTTATTTTTATGAACATTATAAACTACTATAGAGTGAATAAAAATACATATGATATACATTTAATTTTTTTTGAAGGAAAAACGATCAAAATATATTAAATAATATGTTCAATACATGCAGGAATTGAAGTTAACCAAACTAAAGAACCAGCTTGAGAATGAGCCGCCCTAGCTAAAGCATGAACATATAAAACAAATATATTATGAACATAATACATGATAATGCTATTAAAAAGAAATATCCAAATTTATATAGTTGTATCACCTACTATACACACATAAAAAAAATTGTTTAAATTAGACAAAAAGTTGTTGAAAACATTTTAATATAATGTAATAATGATTAATTTCTTGGTATAAAAAACATTTTGTTGAAAAAAAAAAGTTTAAATTGTTTAAATGAATATTTTTTATACTGATCACATTCATATTTTTCAAATTGCATGACTAATCATGTTATAATAACTTTTAAACAAATAAATTGTTATATTAAACCAAGGACCTTGTGGTCCAATGGCATTAAACCATTCTCTTTATACTGGAGGTGGTGGAGGTAAGACCGATTTTTGTGCTTCAATAGGTTGAGAAAGTAGTTATGAACATATACTGCATTGTAATAGAGTTAGTAGTATTCAAAAAAAAAATTGTTATATTAAAATTAGACAACATATTAATTATACTCACCTTATATATATGTGAAATGTGTGTAAAATAACAAAACAGTAGCCAAAAAAAAAAAAATTCCAACCTGTCCAGATTATGGGTAAATTTGGAAACCTAATGATATAAATCATTCATTCATCAAATAAAAANTGTTTTTTTCCATGTTCTATTAGAAATCCATTAATCAGTTATTATCATATTAAAAGCCATACTAGGACCACACCCCATATTGTAGGACCATATATATGACCATGACATATGTTGTTGTCCATATTGAGGTATTGACTTAATTGATTTATAATTGTAATAACTTCACCAAATAATAAATAACAGGTTGTCTTTTAAAAATAAAAATAAAAAATAAAAAATAGAGGATGAATCATTAAGATCATTATAAAGAACAACGAAAATAATTAATAGGTTACGTTGTTGACACCCATAATATACTTTATTTGTACACATCAAAATGATAGGATTAATATTATCTATCATTAATTAATCTTTTTATTTGTGGAAGTAACAAAAGTTTTTTTTAGTATTATTGACTCAGTTACAATGCAATATCCCTACTTTCTCAACCTAATGAAACACAAAGAATTAGAATTGCATCCACTAAGACTCGAACTCACTCTCTTTCATATTGGATTGCAACCGAGTGCCACTAGACCACAAGGTTTAAATAATGTAATTATTCACCAAACAAATATACATAAGTTTGATTTTAATTGAATAAAAAATTTAAGGCTTATTCAAATAATGTTGTTGTTGTTGCTATAATTAATAATATTATTAAGAATCTCACATTGAAAAATAACAGAGAAAAATATAGGTTTATAAAGACATTTTAGACTAGTTAATTGATTAAATTTAGTTTTTTTTTAGTGTCGATTGACCTATGTGAATTACAGTCCAGTTGAGTGAGCTCATCAGAGATCCTAACATAATATCAGAGCATGTTCAATCCACTTTGTGTTCACCCGATTGTTTGCCATTGGTGCTCGTCTTCAGTGTATTATGTACATTAAACTTTATTTTTATGAACATTATAAACTACTATAGAGTGAATAAAAATACATATGATATACATTTAATTTTTTTTGAAGGAAAAACGATCAAAATATATTAAATAATATGTTCAATACATGCAGGAATTGAAGTTAACCAAACTAAAGAACCAGCTTGAGAATGAGCCGCCCTAGCTAAAGCATGAACATATAAAACAAATATATTATGAACATAATACATGATAATGCTATTAAAAAGAAATATCCAAATTTATATAGTTGTATCACCTACTATACACACATAAAAAAAATTGTTTAAATTAGACAAAAAGTTGTTGAAAACATTTTAATATAATGTAATAATGATTAATTTCTTGGTATAAAAAACATTTTGTTGAAAAAAAAAAGTTTAAATTGTTTAAATGAATATTTTTTATACTGATCACATTCATATTTTTCAAATTGCATGACTAATCATGTTATAATAACTTTTAAACAAATAAATTGTTATATTAAACCAAGGACCTTGTGGTCCAATGGCATTAAACCATTCTCTTTATACTGGAGGTGGTGGAGGTAAGACCGATTTTTGTGCTTCAATAGGTTGAGAAAGTAGTTATGAACATATACTGCATTGTAATAGAGTTAGTAGTATTCAAAAAAAAAATTGTTATATTAAAATTAGACAACATATTAATTATACTCACCTTATATATATGTGAAATGTGTGTAAAATAACAAAACAGTAGCCAAAAAAAAAAAAATTCCAACCTGTCCAGATTATGGGTAAATTTGGAAACCTAATGATATAAATCATTCATTCATCAAATAAAAATGATTAACTTGGGGGGGNGGGGGGGGGGGGGGGGGGGGGGAGGCGGAATCACAAAAGGAATTCCCAAATTTATATAACTATATCACCTACTACACTCTAATTTTTTTTTTTTAAATTAGAAAAAAAAGTTGTTTAAAATTTTTTAATACCATTTAATAATGTCTCTAATAGATATAAAATATTAATATTTTCTTGAAACAAAATGTTTTAAAACTGTTTAAATTAATGTTTTCTATACTAACATTCATATTTTAAAATTGACTAATCGTGTCATTTTTTTTTTAAAGTTATTATATTAAAGTTAGATCACATATTATATTCATATTAAGGGTCCGTTTGGAAACCTACAAAATATTTTTTGGAAAATGATTTTTTAAAATGACTCTTTTTTTGTTTTTTTCTTTTGTTTTTTTTTTAATTTTCTAGTGTTTGACTGAATTTAAATGTTTTTTATTTTGGTTAAAAGTTAAGAAATTGTATTTTTTTATTTGAATTATTTTCTTTAAAATAACATATTATTTGTTAATAACAACAACAACAACAACAACAATACTAATAATAATAATAATAATAATAATAATAATAATAATAATAATAAGTGGTTGTGGTGGTGGAGTGATGGCATTGGAAGTGGTGGTAGTGGTGCAGTATGGTGTGATGGTGTTGGTTGTGGTTGTGGTTGTAGTGTACGTGGTGGTGGTAAAAATAATTTAGAACTAGCTTAATTTAAGCGGGATGAGAGAGAAGAGATAGACGAGAAAATAAAAAATAATGATTTGATTTGTAGGAATAGAATTTCTTTAATTTCAGTATTTGGTATTCATGGGATTTGAAAGGCAATAAGTAGTATAAGGACCAAAATGTCTATATTTATTATTATTACTAAATAACAAGTAAATTTGTTTCAAAACTATAATGCAAAGCAATTGTTATTTGGACACTTTAATAATAATAATAATAATAATAATAATAAGTCAAGTAATTTGCGGTTTGATGGCATCACTATTACCTTTAAAATGGAAGGTCTCAGGTTTGAGTTCTGTCACAATTAAGAGCATCTACATCAGCTGCTTATTCACGGTTTTTGAGAAAAAAATGACACCATGGAGGGGAGAGAATGATGGAGTCTCTTCTGCAAATGTAGTTTTTGGAACAGTAACCACCATCACATTTGGCATCACTGTTGTGCGCGTTTCGCGCACAGCAGGCACGCGCCCGGTGGGCGTGTCAGGTGCGCCTTACACATTTGTTTTTTTTTATTTATAATTTTTGTTTACAAATCATATTTGTTTTATTTTTTTTTCCGCTCCCATTTTCTCTTTTCTAATCACACTTACAAAAGAAACTGCAAAAAAAACTTTATTGATAAGAATGCTCTAAGGATGCAAATGTTAATTTTCTGTGGGACCCGCATCTAGAGGAAAGAGAAAAAAACAATGCAAATGCTACGCGTTTGGGGCAAAGCCGTGCCAGTAAGTTACTTTTTATTTTATTTCAGTAAGTTAATATTTATTTTACTAGTATTTTCACATGTGCGATGCACGGAATGAATTTGCTATAATATTTCAAAAATATTTGGATCGATATATAATTATATAAATTATAACATCAAATATTATATAGTGAAACTGAAAATATGTTTTGGATCGATTATATTTTGTGATGTTATCCTTGCTTGAATTCGATCAAATAATTATTCATTTAATAGATAATGTGTAGATGTAAGCATTCGGTGTTCAAACTTTGGGGATTTTATATATTAGTCTGTAGGACTTGTATAACTTGGGCAAATGTGCTCTTTGAAAAAAGAAAGAAAGAAAGAAAGAAAGAAACATAATATCACTGGTTCGAATTACACATTATTGAAAACCTCTTTGTAGATGACATTGATAGTAGTAACAGAATCTTGTCCATCCTTGTCTAGAGCTAACACCTTCAGTCCATCAGGATGGCTGGATGGGTGACTCAGAAAAAACCACGTACAATTGACTGTGATTATTCAGCAATAACCTAACATGAGTTAGTGTTTGACCTTGACTTTTGTTGATAGTCATGTCATATGCGAGCATCAATGGAAATTGTTTACACTGGAACTTGAAGGGTAATCTCGTATCAGAAGGAGTGAGAGACATTTGGGGGATAAGAACTTTAGTTCTTTCATGTGTCCCATTAACTATTCTTACTTCAACAATGTGATATACCAATCTTATAACGATGAGACGTGTATCATTGCAAATACCAAGAAAGTGGTCTATGTTTCGCAATAACATAACACGTGGCACTAACATTTAATGTCAATGAATGATTCGGGATTCCAGACAATCTCAAACTATTTAGGAATTCAGGAGTGTGTCATTTTGATAGATTTTAACCGTCTGGTTCTGTCTTACACAAAGAGTTACAACTTAAATATGTTCGTCCTTCAGCAGTGTTCATGTTGCACATGTCGGAGAGATGATCGCTCGGCCTTCTAGGTGCGGCTCATCAAGCATGTCATATCTCGCGCTTGGGAAGGTGCCTTCGACTATAGTTGCAATGGGATCAGGTCCACACTTCAACAAAAACTGTGACAGAATATCGATCTTATACAACCACTGCAATTTCCTCTCCAATTTTAGCAATCCATTAGGAAAATCAACCAACTGTCTGTCTATATTCCTCTAAAGCTAAGTTCCGTAGTCTCAAGTTTGTTGTGAGCCTCAATACCTTGCAAATCATCCAGAGGTAGGAAGAATTAATAGTGGCTCTGACTACTACTAGTCTCGTTGCTTTTGGAATACCGGGAAGAATCTGTCTAAAATCACTGCCCAAAACTAATGTCTTTCCACCAAATGTCTTTTTAGCACTACCCGATATGGCAAACCTTAATAGATCCCACATGATTTTGTCCAAAGCTTCAAAAAAGTATTTGTGCGTCATCAGCTCCTCGTCCCATATAATCAACTTGCTCCATATTATAAGCTTAGCAATGTTACTATCTTACAATATATTACACGTGGAATCTTTGTTAAAAGAGAGTGGTATAGCAAATCTAGAATACCCCGTCCTACCTCCCGACAAGAACAAAGATGCTATTCCACTTGAAGCAACATTCATAACAATATCACCGCGGCTCCTTATCTTTGACGATATAACGTTCTCCATATTAGTAAGATTATTGTTCTTAGTATTATATTATATAGTTTTGTATAAGTGGCTACAGTTTAGTCAATAATATATAGCCTATAGAATAGGAGAGTCTTGTGTTTACTCTCATATAGGACTCTCTCTCTCTCTCTCTCTCTCTCTCTCTCTCTCTCTCTCTCTCTCTCTCTCATCAATCACGTTGGAATTCTATCTCTCATCCTCCACATGAAGGAAAATAACATATATGTTTCAATTTTTTTGAGTACATATATGTTACAATTTAAAACTATAACAACTCTACTATAACCACTTTTAATTAACATTTCTTTAATTTTATTTAACTAAGCATTGGGAAGAAAATTAAAGTAGTTTGCTATATGCTCATTTAATTTTTGTTAATATGCATTTTATTTATTTAATTAAACATTTCCAAACAATAGTAGCATTTCTTATTCTAACATCAATAAATTGATAAATAAGAATAAAATTTATAATAATTAATGAAA
>NC_044916.1:7776920-7783558 GCF_003576645.1 Ipomoea triloba
TGAATAATAGATGTCATGTAGTGACTCTCCCATATGGGAGGTCATGAGATCGAACCTCACTGGAGGTGTTGTTAACTCTTTGTGCTTCAATAGGTTGAGTATGGACAGATATTACAATGTAATAGATAGATTACTATACATTAGCTTTTCATCTTTTTGTTACTATCCATTTTTACATTGTTATTGCTACAACATTAATGTTTATTTTATAAATACTAAAAAATCAAAATGTTAATAGTAAGAATAGACCAAATAATATTTATTTATTACAATTTAAAACTATACCAATTTCACTATAATCACTTTTAAATTAACGTTTCTTTAATTTTATTTAACTAAGCATTTGAAAAAATTAAAATAATATATACTAGCTATATGCTCATTTAATTTTTTTAATATGGCTTTTATTTATTTAATTAAACATTTCTAAACAATAGTAGCATTTCTTATTCTAACATCAACAAATTGATAAATAAGAATAAAAATTATAATAATTAATGAAATACACAAAAATATAAATTATTCGTACTTTATAATATTGTTTTCAAATTTTTAATTAGATAAAATAAAAGACATATTAATAAAAATTATAGGGGTAGACATTTCACTTTGGTTTCTTTAATGTATAATTGTAGTATGAATATGAATTGTATTACCATATTTTACATATTACGTCGCAGGAAAGTATATGTACTGTATTATTACGATTAATAATTTTAATATATAATTATATTATGAATATGAAAGTAGAAAAATATATATTGTATTAGGACTTGTATTACCATATTTTAATATACAATTGTAGTATGAATATGAATTGTATTTTCATATTTTACTATATTACGCAAACTATATTAATAGTATATGATTTTTTAAGCGAAAAGGTAAAATGAAGAATTTAATTTTTATTAATATCTCTTTTCAAATGCATATTGGTTAATAGTCTAACAACAATTTATTAATAATGTATATATGCTTTCTGAAAATCGTACGATGTCTTTAAGTTAAAAGAAATCACAAATTTATTTAAATATAAAATGTATGTACAACAACGTTATCCAAAACAATTTTTAAGATTTATGTAACATATCACATTATTCCCTTAAAATTGTACAGTTCACGTGGAATGACGCCCGGCGGTACGTCGTTTCGTGGTCTCTCTCTCTCTCTCTCTCTCTCTCTCTCTCTCTCTCTCTCTCTCTCTCTCTCTCTCTCTCTCTCTCTCTCTCTCATCAATCACGTTGGAATTCTATCTCTCATCCTCCACATGAAGGAAAATAACATATATGTTTCAATTTTTTTGAGTACATATATGTTACAATTTAAAACTATAACAACTCTACTATAACCACTTTTAATTAACATTTCTTTAATTTTATTTAACTAAGCATTGGGAAGAAAATTAAAGTAGTTTGCTATATGCTCATTTAATTTTTGTTAATATGCATTTTATTTATTTAATTAAACATTTCCAAACAATAGTAGCATTTCTTATTCTAACATCAATAAATTGATAAATAAGAATAAAATTTATAATAATTAATGAAATGCAAAAAAAAAAAATACAAATTATTTGTATTTTATAATATTGTTTTCAAATTTTTAATTAGATAAAATAAAAGACATATTAATAGAAATTATAGGGGTAGACATTTCAATTTGGTTTCTTTAACGTAGAATTGTAGTACAAATATGAATTTTATTACCATATTTTACAATATTACGTTACAGGGAAGTATATGTATTATATTATTATGATTAATAATTTTAATATAAAATTGTACTATGAATAGAAAAGTAGGAAAGTATATATATTGTATTATGATTTGTATAACCACATTTTAATGTACAAAAGTAGTATGAATAGAAATTGTATTACCATATTTTACAATGTTACGCAAACTTTAATAGTATAGGAGAGTTTTGGGCGGGAAGTTAAAATTGAATATTTTGTTTTTATTAATAGTATAGATTTTTACTACTTTTGCTTCAATTTTTTTTTCTTTTTCCCCCTCTTTTTCCCTCTTTTCTTTCTTACTTGTCACTACAAAAATCACAAAATAAATAAATAAATAAACCTAACATTGAGCTTGTTTTAATACTATTAGTCGTTAATTGCACAAACAAGTTTACCTTACGGAGGGAATCCTATTTAAAACTTAGAACAATTGACATAAAGTTATTTGTTTTTCTTCATGTTTTATTTGGAAATAATCCATTAGTTAGCTATCAAATTAAAAGCCATAGTAGGACCATACCTTGTATTTTAGGGCCATATATATAATTATGACATATATCCTTGTACATGTTCAGGTGCCGTTAATTAATATAATATTTTTACTAGTCGAAAAAGGTTTGAATGTTCTTAACTATATATTCAAACCCTCCCTGCCCGGTTCACATGAGAACAACCTTTCATGTGAGAACTATGGACAAATTTGATATGTCCATCTAGGATGATCAAAAGTTGAAAATCAATGAAAAAGAGAAAAAAAAATGCGATAACATTTTTGTAATTTTCTATAATTAAGATTATGCATTTAGAAATTCTTAACAATGCATTTAGAAATATTTGTCCATGCTCGAAAGGCACTAACTAATTCTTATCGCTTTCCTCCTTCGTGTCATCAAAAGGTTTTCTAAATATACTTTTAGTTTTCTGCGAATGCACTGTCAAATATTATCAAATGCACAATTATATTGTATTTACAAAAAAATTACAAAAGTTCTCACATGAGGTTGTTCTCATTTGATCCCAACTTTATATATATATATATATATATATATATATATATATATATATATATATATATATATATTCTAGTTCATATGAGAACCACTTCTTGCGTGAGAACATGTGAATCATTCTAGATTATTGATATGGCATGATTAAATGGCTCTCATTTAATGATTTATTTTTATCCATTATTTTAATTTTAGGGGCAGGGGTAATGCGGTAAATTTCATCATTTTTCCTTTCTTTAAGCTGCTGTAGATGTTTCTTTCCTTGATTCTAAGACACTATATTCTATAATTTTATTGGTTCCATTCTGGGTTATGCTTCTTCTCGCTTTTGTCTATGGTCGACATTTTTTCATCATTCAATTGTGAATATGTGATTTCAGGGGTATGCATCATAGGCTGGTGAGATATTGATTACTGCACTTAGTGCAGTGCACCATAAGACATTGCGATATGCATCATAGAATGATGGGTAGTTTTTGAATACACAATCATAGAGGTATTGATACATGACACTCAGTATAGAAATGCACGACATTTTGTATAGGAATGCACAATCAAAACAACATGAATGCACAACTTGAGTCAAGCGCATGATCAAATACTACTCAATGATAATGAGACATATCAGTAGGTTCAATAGACATGTTGGTCTAATGATATTACTCAACAAGTCTATTGAACACGTTAACGTGTTCAATAGACCCGTTGAATAGACCGTTAGTCCAACGATACTACTCAATGGGTTTATTGAACTCGTTGGGGAGCCCGTTGACTAACCAAATTTGCTCTTCCTGATTTATTCCTTGCTTTTAGAGCATTGATTTGTTCCTTAATTCTAGCCAATGCACGGGTAGATCTCAGTCTTCTAATCCCTAATCTCAATGGTTTAAATCAGTTTATATGTAGGAGGTGGTTCTCGATCACCTAATATATAGGAACCGAATCAATCAATCAAATGAGAACCCACGTCCAAGAGAAAAATAGGAACTCATCACAACCATCTATCTTGATAGATCTAACATATCAGAAACACTTATTAAAAAATACGGTGGTATTTTTGTAAATAATTCAAACTTTGAAGTGCAAAGAAATTGTGTTAAAAGTGCAAATAATAGTTTCATAAAGTGCACTTAGCTGCAAGTAAAATGTATTAAAATTGCAACAATATAATGTACATCGAACAACAATAATAAGTGCACCTAATGTTATTATTAATAGTACCAAGCGTTATCATTATGTGTACCAATGTAAAAAAACATTATAAAAAATTGAACATGTTAAAATCAATTTTTGTATAAAATCTTTTACAAATGAAATAGTATTGAGACTAAAAAAGATTAAGAGTAAAAGAGAAACATTTAATAGTACTAAAATATGCATGTACTAAGTAAAATTCTAAGAGAATTTAATAGTTTTGATCCTTTATGAATTAAAATTGTAACTTTTTTGAAGATTTGGTGGTATATTGCAACGGTAAAAGTTTGGGACTAAAACGACTAATAAAAAATAATTGATCGACTAAAAATGCATTTTTTCCTCGGCTAATCAAATATAAACTGATCACATTAGAAATTAATTAAATAAAATCATATTAGATTATTACAAAAAAAATTGAGGAAGAAAACCTTCTCCAATATCATTATCATAATTCTTGTTATTATTACTCCACATTGTCAATTTGTCATTCAAATTTGCCTTAAAAGTTAAAACGCATCCAAGAAGGTTTAATTTCATGACAGGGAAGGTAAGACGAGCAGGAGCGAGTTATGATAAAAGCCGGCGACGGCGACGGAGAATCCAGAAAAAGACTACACTATCTTCGACAGGTGGACACACATGGCAGCAACTACTTTAATTTCATTTATATCAACTCAGCTAAGCTTTGGGTTGTGCTCTGAATAAAATTGACCAAAGTATATAATGTGCCATTGTTCATTGGTGATTAAGGTGAGTAAGCAAGCATGGTGAAGAAAGTGCTCCTCTTTTTCTTGGTTCTGGGATGGGTGAGTGGAGGACGAGCACAATATTGGACCATCCATGTTGATCAGTCAGGGTCGTCTGACTTCAAAACCATCCAATCAGCCATTGATTCAGTCCCCTCCAACAATTCCAATTGGGTGTGCATTTCCATCAAGCCTGCCATCTACATGTACGTATAGTATAGATTTTATGATTATACTTTTTCTTAATGTCATTTTTAAATGTATTTGTTTTCAAACTTGAATTTCTATGCAACTCATCTACCAACATGTTTGATTCAAGATATGAATTCTCGTGTTGATTTTTAGAAGGAATAGACTTCAAAAATTGAATTATTGTTGGTTCTAATAGTTTTATAGGACCACACTCTAAGACTCATCATAAATCAAGTATGAATACACGTGGGATGAGTTAAAATAAAAATATTATTGACCTGGTACAGGTAGGGTTGTTAAAGAGACCATAAACAAACAGAGGTTGTTCGTGTTCGTGTTCGTTTGTTAAGAATTTTGGAATGTTCGTGTTCGTATTTGTTTGTTAAGATTTTTGAAAATTCTATTCGTATTTGATGGTTTTATCAGGACCGGGTCCACCATAAACCGGGTATAGTGATATAAAATGGAACCGGAAATGATAATAATATTGATTGGGGCGTGAGGCCCAGCAAAAATATATACAAAGCCCTAAAGTACCGACCCAAGAAATGGTGGCCTGAATACTGAATAAATAAATAATATAGGAACTAGGGAACAAATGCAATAAATAAGGAACTGAGGGACTAATAAATAAATAATAAAGAATACCCAATTAACTATGCTGCCACTGAGACTTGAACCCAGGCACACCAACGACAAAAAGGAAGACCTAACCACTGAGCTAAGAAGTGGATCCTGGTCTGAGAGATGATTTGCTTGGACCAGCCCGCCCCCCCTCCCCCCCACCACCTTTTTATACTGTAGATGGACTCCACGGCACCCTCCACGTGTACGGTATCAAGATGGCGCCAACCCCCACCAAACACGCGTCCCACGTTTCCTCTCCACGACATCCTGAGTCTACGGTCAAACCCAGAAGAATAGGGCACGAAGAAAGAGCGGTCAAGCCACCCACGCGCAAGAGGCGTGGGATCGCGTTTGGCGGTGGCCGACCAGCCACCACCAAGCGCGATTGGGTGCACTGGCTAGACGCCGTGGGGTGCGGCCGGCGCACTTGGAGCGTCGTGGTCCAAGGCGGCGATTGCCGCCCACGGTGCCCCTGTCGAGGCGGTGGCGGGTGGTGCTCCAGTTGCTAGCCTCCCATGGCGCGCACTGATCATCCTCCTAACTTGCACTATCCTTCCTAGGCTTGCCTTCCGCCGCCTTTGACCTATACCCCATAACCCAATCATAAGTCCCCCACTTTTTATATTCATTGGATAATGACTATTGGAAGTATAAGGATTTCTTTCCCTTTGTTATATGTCAATTTAAGGATATCAATGTGTTTCAATATCGTAACTCATATTTTTAACGGTAAAATAATGAAATTTTTAATAGAAGATTAATGGTGGCTATCAAATGAAAGTCATGGATGTAATATGACAAAATTAAAATAATAGGACTAAACGTGGCAATGCCATAATAGTTGAGGACTAAAAGTGGAAGTTACTCAAAGTCATGGATGTAATATGGCAAAATTAAAAAAATAAGACTAAATGTGGCAATACCACAATAGTCGAGGACTAAAAATTGAAGTTGTTCAAAGTCAGGATGTAATATGGCAAAATTAAAAGAATAAGACTAAATGTGGTAATGCCACAATAGTCGAGGACTAAAAGTGGAATTTGCTCTTTTATTTTACAATACTATAGTTGTTATACAATAATATTATTTAAAAATCTTATGTTGTAGTAGTGGGTTGGGGGGGGGGGGGGT
>NC_044916.1:7784165-7820415 GCF_003576645.1 Ipomoea triloba
GGGGGGGGGGGGGGGGGGGGGGGGTTGGATATGGCCATTTCGATATATTTCATGGTTAATTAACTTTGTGTAAATAGAGTGTGAAATCAAGCAGATTTTAGGAACGCGTACTTTTCATAGTGATCCCCACAAATAGAGCCAATGATGATTTTATAAGATCTTTAAAATAATAATAATAATATTATTACTAACCGGGTGTCCCCACTTATAGTGTTTGTACGCTGTGAAATAAGTGATTGTCATGCATTGATCAAGCATGTTAACCCATGAAATGAGTGACTGTGATTCCTCGATAAACCAACTTGTAGGTTAGGGCTTAGTTTTAATTTGATACTTAACTTGAACTATGTAACGTTTTATGCCCTTCTCTGGCCCAAACTCTATGGCTCCATCATGTTGGATTAAGATCTATAAATAGAGTAAATATTCAAATTACATAAATACCCAGTTATTCCCGGCGATCTCATGACATCTCATATGGAAGAGTCACTGCATGTCATCTAAGCACAATTTGCTTAGCATTTTTAACTAATTTCATTAATTTTGTTGTTATTATAATGATTTTTGTCATTTTTATATATATGTAGGGAACAGGTAACAATTTCGTATGACAAGCAATATATTTATCTCAAAGGAGAAGGTAATATTAATGAAGAAAAAGCCAGCATTGTTTGGGGGAGCAGTGGTGGTCTCCGCTCAAGCCCAACTTTTACATGCTTAGCGGACAATATCAAAGTTGAAAACCTTAATTTTGTGGTACAGACACTAAATTCGATCAGTTTCTTTAATGTAGTACGTGAAACTTGGTCAAGTTGATTCACAAAACGTGAGAAAACAAAGACAAAAGTGTAGGTCTAGTTGATTCATAACTGCTTATATATTGAACAGAATTCTTACAATTATCCTCCAATAACCAAGTCAAGTTATCCCACAATACCGGCGGTGGCAGCCAGGGTTAATGGAGACAAAATGGCGTTTTACAATTGTGGTTTTTACGGCATGCAAGACACGTTGTTCGATGCCATGGGCAGACATTATTTCAAGCATTGCATCATTGAAGGGGCCATAGATTTCATCTTTGGTGCTGGTCAGTCTATTTTTGAGGTACGCTTACTTTTCGATCTAGCCCTTTCTTTGCTTGTGTTTTTTTATTAATCCTTCTGTCCCAATTTATATGTCATTTGGTCAAATAAAAATTTTTTTTTTCTCTTTTTTCTTAAGAATTTTTAATCATTTTTTTTTTGTGTTCAGTAGTACTTGTAACTTAGTTTCTAAATATATAAATTTTATATACTAATGTTAAACTTAATATTATTGAAAAAAAATGAATTAAAAATAACTATATGCCAGTCAAGTCTCATTAATTGAACCAGATATATAAAATATGACGGAATGAATTTCACCAAATTTGTAATTCATGAGTAAAGTTTTTTTTAAAAAAATTTCTTGAATAAGGAAAATAGAAAGAGATACTACCAATAGTGGTCCTCCGAGTACACTAGCCAGTGAATTCGCCAAGTTTGGTCCTTTAACTTTCATATTGATCACCATTGGCCCTTGGAGTTTTGATCTGTTGACTTTTAGCTCAATGATTGTTGGAATTCTTAGCATAAAATGAAATACTAAACAAAATTTAACACTCTTAACAAATTAAACTAAGTTTTCCTTTTCACACATTTGGGAAGAAATCTTAGAAGGTTGCTCTTAGTGACATGGTTTTATCATGAAATTTCATTTGTGCATGCATCATGTATCTTTGATGTTGTTTTTTAGGAGTGTAGAATTGTGGTGAATGTTGGGAAATCGCTAGAAGAAGGCGATACAGGATCCATAACAGCACAAGGAAGGTCAGGTGCAAATGATAGCAATGCATTTGTTTTCAAGAACTGCAATGTGACTGGAAATGGCAAGGCAATCTTGGGAAGGCCATGGAGAGATTATTCTAGGGTCATATTTTTTAACTCCTCCCTCTCCGACATCATTGTTCCTCCTGGTTGGGATTCTTGGTTTTGTGGGAATCATGTGTAAGACATCTTTCTACTCTCACCAATATCATTAATATATATATATATATATATATATATATATATATATATATATATAATCCTAATCATATGAGAACCACTCCCTAAGTGAAAATTCGTGGACAAATCTAAACCAATGGTCTACAAGATCTAATGGATGGAAATCAAGTAAAAAATGAGCGGCTTCATTTTGATAAATATTATAGATTTTTAAAATGAGCGAGATCATTTTCATAAATATTACAAAGTTATGTTTATTTTCAAACTGTTAAATCTACTAGATCAATGATTTTGATATGTCCACGGGTTCTCACCTACTGCATGTTTATCACCTGATTATGGGCATATATCATTTAGATAAATTATTGAGGAAATTACATTTTTGGTTTAGTACGTTATACTTGTGGTACACACTTAGTCTCTAAGTTATATGTGTGACTATCTTAACCCCTAAATTATGCACGAAGACGTAATTTTAGTCCCTCAAGGACTCTTTCTGCCACGAATATGTTATTTAATAAAGTAAATGATTTGGTACGGTCGTCCTTAATGGACTAAAATTGTCACTTTGTAACTAACTTATGAATTAAAGATGATCACGTATATAATTCAGCAACTAATTAAGTCTATACCATTATATAATTGAAAGACCAAAAATATAAAATTTTCCTGAATTATCTTGCAAAATTTTGTCATCTCGAATACTAATTTTGATGACTACAGTAAATAGAAATGGGTGATAATATTTTTAAAATAAATTAATTTTACTTTTAGGGGATGTTAGGTTGGATGGAAAAGTTTTTTCATGGAAAACCTCTTTTTTAAGTGGAGGAAAATGTTTGTGTGTGTGTGTTTGGTTCATGGAGTTCATTTTCCAGTGGAAAATGAACTCCGCACATTTCAAGAAAAAAAATCCTTGGTAGGACATGTGGGGAGTTTGTTTTCCATGTAAGTTGGGAAGAAAAACGAGATAACTATTTTACCATTTTTTGTTCTTTCTTTTTCTATTACTTTTATTACTCCATACTCATTATTTTTTACAATTTCAAATCCAACCAAGCAATGAAATAGATATTCCCAATATTTTTTCACCAATCAAACAATGAAATTTATCTTCCTAGTAATCCCTTTTCCATGAAATTTCAATTTCATTCCTCATAAAATATTTTTTGCGAACCAAAATTAAACAGACTAAATTATAATCAATATTCTTTTTATTGTATTATTATGGGCATACTATAAAACATCTTTCTAATTTTATCATGTAATGCATGATATTTGACTAGTAACTCATATTCATGTTTATGATTTTTATTAATAATATCAACTAAATAATACTTACTGATGGCTTTATGGGTATGTAATGAACTAGAAATAATTTTTTTTTTTGAAAACTGAAATAATTTTTTTATTAGTTGCTAAGTAAGAATTGAACTCTGGTGTTTGTGTAGAAAATTAGGACAAGCTAGACATCATTAAGCTAGTTATTAGGATGTAATTATTGTATGGACCATGGTCCACACAGCTGTGTGGACCATAATAAAATGTACACTTTTACTGCACTAAATGTACATTATTTTTGTACTGAATGTACATTATTTTTATACTATAAAAATAATGTACATTCAGTACACAAATAATGTATATTCCCTGAATACAATGTACATTATTTTTATATTGAATGTACATTATATGATAGTATGGTCCACACAGCTGTGTGGACCATAATGATTGAGGATGTAGTGAACCTAGGGATGATATTTAAAGGGAGGCATAAAGCCCATTTATAATGTTTGGACCTTGTTTTATTTGCTGACAAGTGTGTGGTCTTCATTAGCCTTTCACCTTAGTTATACATGTGTCTCATCTTGACCCTCACTACTTTGTTGCCAATACCCTTCAATTGAATATGTATATAACTTGTCGCACCTTTATATGCAAGAACGTAACTAAGTAGGTTGGTTAGTCAGTGCTTGTTCCTCTATCTAAGAGGTCGCGTAAGTTAAATACTCATTGGCTACCCCTAATATTTTGTTCCCTCCCCTCAAACCATATGTATGGTGCTAGTTTACATACCTTGTCGATGAGATGCCGCATGTCCGACGGGGCCAACTCAGCCCCCGGCGTGTGGAGTCTGACGGGCCCTCCCACCGATCCGGCGTCGATTGGCTAATGACCCATTTTGAACCACCTAGTGGAGGCTATGACCCCTTCTTGTGGTCATTAACAATTGTTATTGTACTTTTTTTTTTCCTCCAGGGATCAATTAACATTTGCTGAAATAAACTGCTATGGCCCGGGGTCTAACACCTCAAATAGAGTTGCATGGGAGGCACAATTGAGCCAAGAAATGACGGACTACTTTGTCAACATCACCAACTTCATTGACGTTGATCAGTGGGTTAGCAACCAACCTCTTTAATTCTAATGCTTTAGTAATAAGCCAAGTACATATATTTGGTTTTTGTTTTACTTTTTGCTGTTTTGTACTAATGGTCCAATCCACTGAATCGAGTAAAAGTTTAGATGGGTGAATAAACTTGTAAACTTTTTCAAAAAATATATGTGTGTGTACGATTTAGTAACTTTATTTCACGATAATACATTACATAAGTTTTACGATTGCATTAATGTTTATTTAAATTATATCTAGACTTTTTTATTTTATAATGGTTAAAATTTTAATTAGTGTTTAATTAAATGTAATTAAAAAAAATTGTGGGGGGCACCATGGCCCACAACTCTTTATCAGGCATGGTGAGCTAGCGATTTCGGCAAATGTACAACCATAATCAAATGTACATTTTTAATGTACTAAATGTACATTATTTTTGTATTGAATGTACATTATTTTTATACTATAAAAATAATGTACATTCAGTACACAAATAATGTACATCTCCTGAATATAATGTACATTATTTTTATACTGAATGTACATTATTTTTATATTGAATGTGCATTATTTAATAGTATGCTCCACACACCTGTGTGAACCATGGTCCACACAATAATGATTGAGCAATTTCTAGGTCGGCCTCATCATCAAAATAGTAGGTTTTGGTGGGCTAGTTGTATCAACCCACTTTAAGTCCTTCCACAATAGATTAGTTCTTTGCACACATATTTAAGCTCCACCTAGGATAGGAGGGAGGCAAAAAGAAAAAGAAAAACAAGGAAAAAAATAAAATACGAAATGTTAGAAGAGAGGGAGAGAGAATTGCATTTTGTTGGTTGTTTTTTCCGGTGGACCCCACAAAATGTCAGAAAAATCCCAAACTCCTGCAAGTTATATTTCTCTTCTCTCTCTTCTCTCTCTTTCATCCACCTCACCCATTTTTTCTTAAAATCTGGTCCAAAAGCTATCAATGGGGAGGGCCCCCAATACTATCTGAGCATTAACATAAACAAATATTATTTTTAATCTAAATGAAAAGAAAAAAAAAACTATTAGAAGGATTATAATGTAATCTTTGGTCCGACATATAGAACTGATAGAAGGAAAGGTGAAGTAATATAATGATACGTCAAAATTTGAACCTAGTAGATAAAATTAAAGTAGAAAATATAATTTTTTTTTTTAGGATTTATGTAGCGTTTACTTATACTTTTCAGTTTTTTGTTCTCTATTTCTTATTTTTCAATTAATAAACGGGTCTAAAAATGATATTATTATTTACAAATGAAAAATTGATACACCCATAAGAATAGGATAGTTAATTGTAGAAAGTATTATATTATTAGAATTATATATGAACATTATAATAGGAGTTATTATATTATTAGAATTAAGAAAATATTAGAATATGAATTATCATTAGGTTTAGTAGAACATTAGAATTAGCTAGACTTTAGGAATACAATATTATAACTAATAGGCTCCATGTATTGTGAAAGAACAACCAAAACAATAATACAATTTTTTATACTTACATTCTATCTCTATATTTTCTCCCTCAATTCTTTATTGGAGCTAGCACCCGCTCGAAGTAGTATCTATTTGATATGAGATTGTATCAATTGATATTTTCATTGAGTTTTAAAAGTATCAATTATATTACTGCTTTCATTGAATTGCAACATATTAAATTAATTTGTATTGCAAAACTAATTGCTGCCAATAAAACAAGGAATTGGAGGACTGCCTTGAATCTTGATAGGTTTCACAAATCAATTTCTTGGATTATTTTGATTTGTGTTATTATGGATAAACCGCCCTATATTAAACATATGAATCATACATTTCAACGGCTTGTTAATTCGTTGGAGAAATTGAAATTGTTTATCACTCTAGTATTATTCTACACCTAGCTACAAATTTGTAGACACGTTGAATTAAAATTATTAATGAGTAACCCCAACAAATTTACACCGAAGTTGTCTTCAAAAAGTGGCTTCAACTACCACCATTGGATGGTAAAGATCCTTATAGATGGGCTTCCCTAGTTCAAGGATATTTTAATTTCAATGATATCCCGGTTGCACAACGAGTACAACTCGTATCTTTTATCATGGATGAAAATGCACATGAATGATATAAAAGATTAAAATCTAGAGCTCTCAAAGCGGATTGACGGGCCTGTCAAAACATGCCCAGATGACGTCGAGGACAGACAAAGGGCGTCGTCATGTCGAGCACCGAGCACGAGCACGGAGAATGGCGGTTGGCAGAGCACTGGGATTTGGCAAAGAAGGAGAGGGACTCGACATGAGTTATGGGAAGAGCGGAATAGGCTTTAGATTGTCAGAATGGTAGGATTAGAAAAAGGATAAAGCACAAATAAGTCACTGAACAATTTGGAAATAACAAATAAGTCATCAAACTCGAATAACCTTCAAATAAGCCATTGAACATTTGAACTCGAAAATAAATAAATAAATAATTAATTAATTAATTAACATTTTTAACAGGTTAACTCTAGGTTTTTTGTGACTGAATTGTCAAATGTTTATTTTATTTACTTTATTATTATTATTATCCCTTTTTTTAAATAAAAAAAAACATTATTATAATCCACCTAAGCAACCCATGTGGAATAAGACCGATTTTGCAAGAAAGGAGATCGTTGTGTCCTTCCCGTTTTGGGGAAAAATGCGCTGATATGCCGAGTTTTTGCTCAATTTTATCAAGAAATTCTCGTCTTGGGAAACAAATATAATCTTTTTTTAAAGATAAGTAGATGAAGACCAATGGAGACTAAAGTTAGTCTCCATTGATCTTCATATCCAGATTCATGGAGACAAAGATGCTTCAGGGTCCATTGACCTTCATCTCCATATCTCCATGGAGATGAAGAAGCATCTTCGTCCCCATAGATCTGGAGACCGACTTCTTCGGTCGAAGGCAGCTTGCGTGGCTGTCTTTTTTTTATAATAAAATAATTTAAATTAGTGTTGTTGGGAATATTTGTTATTAGGTTTTGATGATACCAAAAATGTGTTAGAATTTATTTGTAATTATTAGTCTCCAAAAAAAGAAAATGAAGAAACATCAAGTTCAGTAAACTGCTACAGTAAGGTTCAGTAAACTGCTACAGTACTTCGAGAGGTGCTACAGTACCATTCGCATGAGGCACTTTTGAACAAAGTTTTGAGGCCGAAGAAGAAGACAATAATCCATGAGAGGAGGATGGAAAAGGAGTTTGGATATCATAGAATAAGGATATGATCCACGAGAGGTGGATTGGAAAGCCAAAGTACTCGTGAGAGGAAGATTAAAATGGTTGCAAGACATCAAGTTCGCGCTGCTACAGTACTTCGAGAGATGCTACAGTACTTCGAGAGGTGCTACAATACCATCCGCAGGAGACGTTTTTTAACGGAGTTTTGAGGCCAAAGAAGAACATAAAAATCCACGAGAGGAGGATGGAAAAGGAGTTTGGATATCATAGAATAAGGATATGATTCACGAGAGGTGGATTGGAAAGCCAAAAGACTTGTGAGAGGTGGATCAAAATGGCTGCGAGACATCAAATTTTCGAGAGATGCTACAGTACTATTGCTACAGTGAATTCGAGAGATCGAGAGTTCGAGAGATCGATCGAGAGGTTCGAAAGATCACAAGAGATGAAAACTCGATGCTACAGTACTCGAGAGGTAAATAGTACTATTGCTACAGTGACATGAATAGTACTATTGCTACAGTAATCACGAAAAATACTCAGATGAAATTGGTTCAATGAGTATTATTCTAGCAAGAAGACTTTTGAAAGAAGAAGTTGCGAGAGGTATGAAGAAATCCTTCAAGCTAGTTCAAGATTCAACTAAGGAATTAATTATACACTTGGAAGATGTCACATGGGAAAAGGTAATATGGGTGACAATATTTTATTTGAAAGAGTTCAAATAAAATTCAAAGTGATCAGGAGAAAGCTAAAGATAGAGAATGGGCATGAATATTTTATTCAAGAAAGATGGGCTCAAGATAGTGGAAAGAATATTAAATCAAGCATGAAGACAAAGTTTCTTATCAACATGCAAGACACCATACGGGAATTATGGGAGTAGAATATTTTATGGAAGACTTCAAGTGGGATTTCAGATCAAGCTAGCACATGGGATACAAATTAAGGTGGAGCTTCAACGGGTAAAGTATGGAGACTTGAACAAGGAAATATTTTATCAACTCCACTAAGCACGTGAAGGAGACAAAAATTAATGTGGGTTGTTTGGCAGATTTGGACTGCTGCCAAACGGTCAACTTAGCAACGGGAATATTTCTTCCAAAATATAAAACCCCAAGGCTTAGAAGAAAAAATAGTGAATACCAAGGGGGAAAACAAGACAGTGAATGCACATAAAGAAAAGAGAGGAAAAGCTCAGCTTCGAGACATAAAATTCCAGTGTGCATATTCTAAGCTTAAAAGATAAAAGAATCACTTTGATTCTTTTACTAGTCCAGCACAAACACAACAACACCAACTTTCGAAGGGAAGTTTTGAGTAGGCAGTGAAGGATAGGTGGACGGTGCGGCCATTCGCTATCTCAAGGATTGTCAGGCAGTGAAGGATAGGAAGACGGTGCGGCTGTTTTCTATCTCAAGGATTGCCAAGAAGGGAAGAAGCGGGTTGCTTCTGTCCAGACTTTGTATTGGTGAAAATACATAGTGGATTTGCTCCTTGGAGTGAAAGGAGAACAGTGGACGTAGGCTGCGTTGGCCGAACCACTCAAATTCATCTCTTGCACTTTACTTCACTGTTATTATTATTATTGTGCAACTAACCCCATAACTCTTATTCACACGAGCACACAATTTACAAAACGCTACAATCATTATTTTACGCAAGCTTGAGACTTCCGCTGCAAGGAAATTTATTTCCTTAATTCTTTTCAGCTCACTTTGAGTTAGAATCGAAAATTTGATAAAGTCTATTCAACCCCCCCTTCTAGACTTTATAGCTTGCTCATCCGGGACCAACAAGTGTCACATAAGTAATGTAACCGGTGACAAAGCAAAGTAACATGTTATTTGGTACAATTGTATCGTTTGATGGCTTGTAACATGTTAAGTTGTTTGATGGTTTAATTGTAATTTTTTTTAGTTCATGGTCCAAATGTATTTTCGTGTCTAGCTTATTGACTTATTTGAACCTTATTCCTTAATAACAAGGGACAAACAAAATATATAAGCCTTGTTTGCTAATTAGCAGTTAGCGAATTGTACTAGCAGAGAAATGTATAGTAAAATTAGTTATTTCTGATTAGCGGATAACATGATAAAAGACATATATGGTCAATATGAACATGTGTATATTTTATAAAAACAAGTTATTAGTTATATAATAATAATTATCCTTCAAAAAAAAAGTTATATAATAATTATTAATTATGCAAAATAATAAATTTAATAAATAATGTAGACATTGTAAAAAATAAATAAAAATAATTGTTAATTATGAATTATATAATACTATCTAATTAGTTTTTAAATATTTTTTATTAATATTTATAAAATTATTAAAATAGCATAATTATAAATTAATACTTTTTTTAAAAATAAAAGTAAAATAAAAAAAATAAAAAAAAGTTGGGCGATGCGGGTGTCATCACCTAGGTGTAAAAATAAAAAAATAAAAAATAAAAATAAAAAATGGACCGCCCTTTGAAGTTGTGTTTATATGCACAAGGGCATTTCAAGAATCAAAAAGATTTTTTCTAAATTGCTCGCAAGAAAAGGAAAAATTACAATTTTAGCCCTTCAATCGTTCTTGAATTGTTAATGTGGTCCTATCTTTTAGTTTTATGGAATCTTGTCCTCCCATTATCCCAAAAGTTAAAATTTTGGTCCTTGGTGTTATATGCTCTATTACCAATGTTAAATATTAGGGTTTCTTAAGGATAAATTAGGAATTTTACATTGTCTTCTCTCTTCTTTCCTCCAACAACAACAACAACAACAACAATAATAATAATAATAATAATTATTATTATTATTATTATTATTATAATAATAATTATTATTATTATTATTATTATTATTGTTTAGAAAAGTGTAGCATGCAAAGCTATGCACATCCATGTTAAGATGCAAGAAACTGACAAACAACTGTCCACCACTTTCATGTGATAGAAGACTGTTCCATAATCAAAGCTAAGGATTGAACCGTTGAAAATGATTTTCTTCGTCTTTAATGATAATTGTCCATTTTGTCTTGTAGTGGCCCTCTTAAAAGAGATTAGACACCCAATTAAGAAGTTATCTGTTGATCTATACCCGATTTTGAGTGGTACATGATCTGTGATTTAGTTCCAATCTTTATAGGTTATATAATAACCTCATCAAGTCAAACCTAATTAGCTCATAAAATGGACCAAGTTAGCTCAACACAATCTATTTGCCACCTCTATCATCAGTGCAAGGGGCAAATATACCTCTTGAAGCAACTACATGTCTACATGGGAATATTATGGTCAAAGTCACAATTTCATAGTTCAACCTTAGATGACAAGGATTTGTTTCAAGTCTACCCTGGGCTTGTACAGATTCTTATTATCCAAATAATGACACCACAAAATATTGCTTCTTATTTCCTTTCCTGGTCATTATAGCTTTGGTCTATTTGATGACTGAATGGATAGTTCAAATTCAACTATAAGACCAGTTTGGTTGGCGTAAGCAGCAGTGCACTGTCATTCCTTAAAAGAGGTTGGAAATTTGAACCCCTCTCGTATGAAAAATCAATATGGTCAACACTTTGTACATTAATTGGCCAATCCGGTGCAAAAGGAGATTAGTCTAAATATAGTGCGAGCAAAAAGGTGTCTCCTACAATTAGAACCTGCTAAAAACACCTCGTGGTTTAACTTTTAAAAATATAAAAAAAAAAAAAAAAAAGCAGTTCCTTAAACTAATCCTTGTTCACGACGGGCTATAAGAAAATGTTTGTAGTAAAAATAGAAACCTATAACACCAATAAGTTCATTAAAAATGTTCATTATGTGGCCCCTAAAAAAATGTTCAAACAAGCTCTCATTAGTCAGCACAGATATGATAAATGATGGAAGAGAAATGTTTATGTTTTTGGAATGAAAGGAAACTTAAATACTGCCACTATTAGAGAATCAATGAAAAGGGAAAGGAAATCTATAGCTAGACATCAGTAAAAATTCTCGTTTTAAGAACTGGAAATCTGCAGTGTTTCAGCCTCCGGGTGCAGTTAGGATGGCTTTGTTGCTACTCCGATTGTCTAGTTGCTCCTTTGTGCCCCGGCCCCAGGTAGTAAGCTCGAAAGGGTGGGAACTCCTTGGCTTCTCATTTCCTCTTGCGCACGTCTGATTTCTTCGGGATCTGCCCAAGATTAGATAAAATCAAGTGTTAGCATAAACACTGTACCACGATTCATAAAGATGAGTTCGCGAATGAATCAATTGTCACTATTATGAGGTCTTTCTTGAAAACAATTGTCGCTATACTAAGATGTCCCTTCTTGAAATCAAAGGGCAAAAGATATAAATCACCTATGAAGTGCAGTTCATGTATTTTTAGTGTTTCTAACGGATTCATCCTACATGACTGGAGAAATCCCGATATCCCAATCCAATTCTATCACTAACATGGTTCAATCTCACAGCATCTTTCACAATCGATAATTGTGTTGCTTATTAAAAGGGAATGAAGATTACAGTTATCAATACAATATAGGTTTTACTGTTTTAAAATGCTAATGAACTTTGAAAATGCTAATGAACTTTTATAGGACATCCTTACCCATATTTTCTACCAATTTAGGCATTACAAACACCACGAGCAGCATGAAGCCAACCATCAAACCCATGGGGCTTTTTACTATAGACATTACGGAGAACGGTTCCCTAATCTGCAAGGGAAAGAAAAATACATCAAATTTTAAAGAAAATAAACCATTTGGCCAGTCCCCTATCACTTAGTGTGCTGACCGTTGGGACGGAGGTTAGTCTTCTGACTGTCGGCTAGAGGGATACCTTGGGAAAAACCCAAAAAAAAAAAAAAAAAAAAAAAGAGGAAATATGAGTGGGATTGAAGTCGAAGTCAATCTGACCTCATAGTACTGCTCCTCCCTCAATGGTTCCAACACTAGTTCAGTCAAAACCCTTCTATTCTCCGTCAGTGCTGCTTGAACCTTACCTGGGTTTCTGGCACTGACATCAACTCGGACCTGAGGACCAGATAGTGGTAAGAAGCATATAAATCTGTGTAGATAATTAATTATACGAGTGATGTGGGTAAGAAGCTCACTGGGGAGAAGAAATAGCCTATTGCATCCACTTCAATCAGATGCGTCCCAGCTGGCACATTATGGCTTTAAGCACATGGGGTTAAGGAATTACAATGAACATAGAAAACGCTCTTGAATCTCATAGGAAGACAGAACAGCACTCTGATTTCTAAGTTTCAATCACAAGCTAGCAAAATACTCAATGTTCATGGCCAAAATCAATATACAAACAAAACAGTTTGATGATACGAAGTCAGAGGATTAGCTTAACACATTAAAACATAAGTGACAGGATACAATGAAAAATATCCATCAGGTCTCAGAAAAGTAACTCTTTGGCCACCGTTGAGTAACACCTTGACGTCTGAAGCCTTAGCCAGCAGACCTGATCCTTTCAAGTTAAAGCCTATCCACATCATAACAAAAGAAGATATTTTTAACACCCATTATACAGAGTTGAAAGAACATGTAACACATATTTGTTGAATCTATGTAATGCCAGAAGATGAATAGCATCAGTTCCCCTCTAAAAAGTGGCAGTGTTTGAAATTTTTAAACACACAGACACACACAAAAGAAGAGGAAGAAGAAAGTCAACCACTCAACCATACTGGAACATGTAGCAAGTCAGCATTACATATTACATCACCAAGAATTAGCAAATATGGAGTACCTAAGTGTCAGACTACATAATCCAAAGTCCTTCAAGTCACTATATAAAAGGTTTTGGCTCAGGCTTAGCATGCCTTCTCAGCCAATAGTTTAATTCAGAAAGTCACTATATAGCTTAAGATTTTTCAATTTTCAGGCTGCCAGAGGCCAGCAAAATAAGATATATCTATGTATGTGTGTGAGTGTTATAATGCAGATCCACAGTCCAAACCAATTAGTAGGTTCAAAAAACTGGGACTTTTCCCATTTAACCAATATTCCCCTTGAATAACATCATATGCTAGTAATGTTAACCTTATTCAAATTTGAGCTTTTTACACAATGAAAATTGAAAAGAGACTGATAATAAAGCTTAAAGAAGTGGCAACTCCCCCGAACTACAAAAATAAAAAAGTTCAGAAATAAAATGGTGGAAAATTCACAAATTGCCTAATGCTCTCCAACCTAAACTTAGCATTTCGCTTTGTATATGATCCCAAGGTTCTTATAATAGTTTCATAGGCTTGTGGAAATTAAAAGAAAAATGATATAAAGGATTTACAATAATGCCATCCTCACAAAAAGAAAGGAATGAAAGGAGTAGTGCAGCACGGAAGGTACATGTTAGTTTGTTACTACCCATTTCCTTTTAACCAACCAAGATAATTTGATTCTTCTCCTTTCCTTTCCTCACTTTCTTAACCAAGATAGTTTGGTTATTTTTATCCTAAGGAATATTTCCTTTTCGTTATTAATTATAGTTTTAAATGAAACCAATCAGCAGTTAAAGAGAGAAATCAATTCTCATTCACAGATCTATTCATTTTTTAGTGAAACAGATGGATACTGCACCATATAATTAAACATATGAAAGAGAGAGAAACCGCTAAGGTTAGGATCCTCCAATGAAAATTAAGCAACTTTGTTTTAGTCTAAAAGATGATTAATTCTCGTTCTCCGGTTTAGTGTTTTATCCTTTCTATATTTTTGAACCAAAAGAAACAATGTATTATTATTAGCACAGCAAAAAAGAGAAACCTCAGATGACAAGATCCTCAAATGAAAAGGAAGCAACTTTGTATTAGTTACACAAATTTGCCACCTTTAGCCCAATAGATAGATGGCCAAAGTACCATATCAATAAAAGGTGGTATTTTACCCCCAACCAAACATAAATTATCTTGGACACTGAGTCAGAAATACTCAACTAAATATGAAACTATACAATAAGTGATAGTCAAGACTAAAACTATACATAATATGAAACTTTTCAGCAAAAACTAAAAACAGATAATCTTCAACAAGCATCTTCTCCATGACATTTTACTGTTTGAACATTTTCTTTCATATTCTTTGCTAAAAAATCATCAACCCTTAGATTTAGACAGTATGGTCTCTTCTAAAATTCATGCGTAAGTGATGAAACCCCATAAACCCCTAATAAATTACAAAGAACTAGAGGTAGGTATGAATGCTACCTGCATAATTTAACCCTAAATTTTCTTTTCACATAAGAACTAAACTGCATCTCATACAAATAACTTGGCAATATGTATATTGGCATCAATAAAGCTCAGGGATTATCAACAAGTATCCTTTGTAATTGAAAACAAGAGTGAAAGACAAATATCAACAAAAATTGCATTCGGACCTGGTAATTTCACACGCCCGTTTATAGTATACCCATCGCTGTTCCTGCCCATAATAATACATCAAATCAACAAAGAACTGGATAAGTGATGAATTTCAAAAGATATCAAGAAAAATTAAATCTTTAGATCTTAACTTTACAAATAGGGAACTAAAAATCACTAAGTTTCGACTCTTTATCAGTAATTTATTAGCACCCAAATAGAGAAAACTTCAAAGTGCGGAATATAAATTAAAAGAATTTAATAAAATTTAGGCCTTGAAAGAAAGCATACCCGGAAGCGACGGCGAGAGACCAGAAGGAGAGTTGGAGAAGAAAGAGTAGTGGGAGAAAGATCGGCCGAGTCATAGCGATTTGCTATTGTGAGTATAGATTACAACGAAAGAAACTGAAAAAAGCGATTTGAAAATCCGATCAAAACGAGGGATTGAATTTCTCCACGCGATGGAGTCGCCACTGATATGGCGTCGGAAACCCACAGTACGATAATTTAAAAATTTTTGTCGAATTTTCAAGAAGATTAGTGGAGTATGCTCTGACTGTGTTTTAAACAACCAAAATACTACTTGTACTCAAATTTTATCGGAGATAAAAGAAAAGAATGAATAAAAATCAAAATTCTTATTATATTAAACAATTAAAGCTTGCCCGTAACATTATAAGATATAGAAAATAAGAGTAAAGAATGAAAGTACATATAAAATTATACTAGAAAATAAGAGTATAGAATGAAAGTACATGTAAAATTATACTAGAAAATAAGAGTATAGAATGAAAGTACATGTAAAATTATACTTTAAAGAGAGAGAGAGAGTTATGTTTATGAAATTTTTAGTTGGGATTTGAGGACTGAATTTTAATTTTTAATTTTTAGTTAGGGTTTGAGAGATTGTGAATTTTCAATTTTGCCCTCATTTTAAGAACCATTTCTAGAAAAAAAATAAAAACAATTAATAAGAAATGAGAAATATATTGGTCAATTTTTTAACCAAAGGATCAAAAATGAAAACAGTTGTTATACGAAGGAGTGTCAAAATGGGTCGAAGCCGGCGAGCTAGTCGCCTAGTCCTAAACCGCCTTACGGTGGGGTGATTTAGGACCTAAAATTTTAATTCGTAGAAAGATGGGCTTCGTAGGCATGGTTCGGGTAGGGCAACGTACTATACATTTAATTACTTGCACATGTGCATTTGTTACTCGCGCTTTTAATACATTTTACTCGCATTCAAAAACTCGAGTTATTTAAAAAAATTATCACTACATTTTTAAATTATATATGATCTGTTGATCTTTTCAGATAGATAGCTTAGATTAGTTCATATTTCTCTCTTGGGCGTCTATTCTCACTGGAATCCTTCTATATAAAGGCCCTTGTTCACACGATGACACATCTAAAAGGGGGACAGTTAGAACAAATCATATTTATTAGATTCAAGGATTTGAGTGGATGTGATTGATTCAAATATATATGGTTGGATTAATGGAATCATAATTAATAAGGGCATAATAGAGAATAAACATAGGATTTGATTAGGGACAGAATTTGATTAGGATGGTATACTTCATTTTAGGAATGTATTTATGGTAGAATATGATTTTTCATGTAGAATATTTTATTTCTTATGCTTATATTATTTATTTATTTCCAAATCTTTTTCATCTATACTTATTTTAATAGTTGACTATGATTTGTCCATATGTCATCACGTCGATAGTATTTCGGTGTGCACTTGTATACAATATCATGTGCACTGGCACTCAAGCCCACACGACATGACGACAAGCAAACAAGTGCACACAATCCTCCAAATCAGTGCACACTCTTGGCACTCAAACCACAGTGCAACCAGACTAGTGCTCACACACCACCAAATCAGTGCACACACATGGTATTCAAGGCCACAATGCAACCATACGAGTGCATACACACCGCACACATACCACTAAGTTAGTGCACACAACTGTCACACAAAACCAACCAGCAACCACGCGAGTGCACACATACCACCGCGTCAGTGCACACACCTTTGAATATACAATCCAAGGCCTCCACTCATCGATGATCTTATATCCAACTGACCTTGTTTACCGCCACCTTCGACTCTAGTTCTCCTCTGCCTCTAGTGACGCTGCCCACCCCGGTTCACTTCATTTTTCTACTAATTAAATATAAATCCAAAGATGCATTATTTTAATGAAAAAAAAAAAAGATGCTAGGTTGACACACATAGACCTACGAACGATGCTAATATTCTAAATTAATCACCTTTAATTTGGCTATTATACGTGGAAAAACCCTGCTATAAAGAATTACTACAACTCTAAAGGAGCATTAGTCCATAAGTCATTCCGCTCATTAAGTTATTGGACTCTGAGTACACAAAAATACAATCATTACAGTTTCTCCCCAAAATATCAGATAACCACAGTAAGCTACAACGATATTCTGGTGATATCTGACAGTGGAGGAAGAAGCTTTTCGACACCATCTCTTCCGTCTGATGGTGGATCGTGAGATATTGATAGTGTTGGGAAATTTCTAGACTACTATAAATATTTATCCCTAATATCATGCATTATTTCCCTAACCAACTACCGTGCATAATTAATTCACATATAAATTTACTATGATACCCTTTAAATTAAATAACTATTTAAATAATCTATTTTGTCCCATCGAATCGCAATCATCCATGCCCCGACAATAAATGGCCAAATTAGTCCTAATTGTCCTCCTTTTAAGCCGAGTCCTTATTTCAATACATACATACATACATACATACATATATATATATATATATATATATAGAGAGAGAGAGAGAGAGAAATAGAGAAAGAGAGAGAGTTAGGATCATATGAGATAACTTATTTTGATAAGATCGTGAGATCAAATTTTGTGCATCCATATAATATTTTTTAATGGTCTAGATAAAGATAATCTTAAGTTTTAACGTTGATGGAAAGTTGGTAGCAGCAAAGGGAATCCCTTGGCCTTGGGAAGGTGTTTATTCCATGAAAGGGGCAAAGGCTATTGGAATCCAAGAAACTTTGATCAGTTGGATAAAGAATCTGAATTTTGACAACATACAAATCGAGATGGACACTCTACAAGTGCACCAAAGTATCCAATCCAGCTTCTTGTTTTCCTCTTATGACTTGATCATAAAGGACATAAAGGAACTAGCAAATGATTTAATTTCTTTAATTTTTATTTTTGTTTGTTAAGCATGTGAACAAGCTAAAGCTACCTATTTCTTAGTTAGAAATTTTTTTGTCTATGTTACTATGTTAGAATGTATGGAGTGCTTTTCTTATCTTTTTCATTCTCTCCACATTGTACTTGGAATTTCATTTGAGGAGTTAATATACTTGTTTGCTTTCGGAGGAAAAAAAAAAAAAAAAAAAAAACCCTTTGGAAGAGTTTGGTAGGATGGAATTGTAATTCCATTCCTATCCAACTATATGGAATTACGATTCCATAGTTTGGTTGGAGAGAATTTCAATTCCTATATTCCTCCATAGGAATTGCATTTTAATGTTTGTGTATTGTAATTTCAAGGTGAATTACTATTTTACCCTTATTATTATTATTATTATTATTATTACTAGTATTTTTGCCCGTGCGTTGCACGGAATGGATTTGTTATAATATTTTAAGAATATTTGGATCAACATACAATTATATAAATTGTAACATCGAATATTTTATAGCGCAATTGATGAAATTGGTTGGATCGATTATATTTTTTGATGTTTTCTTTACTTGAATTAGAGCAAATAATTGTCCAATTACCCAATGCAATGCACGGATAAATTTTTTTATTATATATTTAGATAATAAAAATAAAGATTGAAATTATAAAAAATTCTAATATTGAACGTATAAATTTATTTGATTATAAGATTAGTGCGAAAGTATTACTCAATTAATTGAATAATATATGACTTGTTTGTCAACAATTATCTTAAAAATCTAACAACCCATGTTTAGTTAATTTTTTTAAATTTAAATAATTTAAAGTTTTCAAAAGAAAAGTGTAATTAATTTTTAATGTTTTTAAATAATTTTTAGTCAATTAGTAATATCCTTTTCCCTTTTTCCAATTTTCCTAATTTATGTTTCCTTTTTCTAGGATCTTTTTATATTGTCAATCAATTAGTAAAATCAATTTTCTTTTCCATTTTATCTTTACTATTACTATTGTTTGGGTGGAGATTTCACAAAGAATGATTTTATTTTTATTAATAGTAGTATATATATATAGAAGTATAGATAATTAGTTGAATTATTATTATTGGTGTAAATAATAATTAATAAATTATTTTTTTCTTATAAAATTACGCAGATTTTGTTTTCATTATTCTCACAAGTATAATGGTTTAATTATTATGAGAATTTGGTAAATAAAGTTTTGTTACCAATTAAACATTATTAATTTTTTTACCAATTAATTAATAATATTATTTTGTGTGCGAAAGTTGAAGGGGAGGATTTTACTTTTATTAATAGTATTGATACGTGAATATAGAAGTAATATTACCAATTAATAGATATTAGTTCATTTTCATTTTACATTTTCTTACCAAATAAGCTTTATTAATTATTTCACCAATAAAATATTTAATTAATTGACTACAAAAATTTGAGCGAAAAAAATGAAATAGGAGGATATTACTTTTATATATAGTATAGATGTTTTGGAATGATCTAATACCAACATATGCTTAGTATATCACATGTTCTTTTCATTGCACTAACTATACCATCAAATAAAGTAATAACACTACATTCTTTTACAAAATTATTGAATTTATAATATAATCGAGCTTTCTATATTTAATTATTATGTAAACTATATATTAATTTGTAATACCATATACTAAAATTGTTAATAAGTATAGTTATCATTACTCTATGCTGTTTTTTCTTTTGTAGGAATGGTATTACAAAATCAAGCTGTTTGGAAACATTACCTGGGAGTCATGGAGTAGGCACTCCAGTGTCTGTTGGTTGACTGCGGAACGTTGATATTCCCGGGACAAATAACAACGAATCAATCGAAGCCTTATACAACTTTTCTTCGTCTTGGGGGATAGGTCGAAAGCAGAGACAAAAACAGACTCCATTAGTGAAAGAAGAAAATTGTTTTCGATTTGTAGAATTGAAAGAAAACAGGCGCATCAACAGAATTTGCAGATTTGATAGTGGGGAGGTTCTGAATAATTGCACTGCGTTTCTCTTTTAAAATTTGTAGTATAGGATTAGGGATTTATATAAGGTTGTATCTTTTTACGATAGAATTGTAGTATGATAGGAATTGTAATGTAGAATTGTAGTACGATAGGAATTGTAATATAGAATTGTAGTACGATAGGAATTGTAATGTAGAATTGTACAACGAATAGGAAAATATGAAATAATCGCATCCTAAATATTGTAGGACTGTTTTGGGCGGGAAGCTTAAAGTGAGGATTTTGTTTTTATATATAGTCTTATTTGAATTTTGGTTATAAATGGTTAGAAATTAAAATACAATAAATTTGTATTTTATTATAGATGAATACATATATGTGCATTATACTTAATGTAATTAATAGATATTGTTCTATAATTTTCAATTCCAATGATATCTTATTCTTGATTTAATTTTCATCTCCAATAATATCGCATATTAATAATATTGCATATGAATAAAATGGAATAAGTTTGACCACGTTAGTAGGATATTATCATTTGAATTTTGGTTATAAATGGCCAGAAATTAAAATACAAAAAATTTATATTCTATATTTTATTATAGATTACTATGTGCATTATACTTAATGTAATTAATAGATATTATTATTATTATTATTCGGTTGTTTATAATAAATTTGTATTTTATTATAGATATAGATTAATAATTAATAATTAATTAATTAATTAATTAATTAATTTTAATTTTAATTATAGATTAATACATATATGTGCATTATACTTAATGTAATTAATAGATATTATTATTATTATTATTCGGTTGTTTATAATAAATTTGTATTTTATTATAGATATAGATTAATAATTAATAATTAATAATTAATTAATTACATTTAATTTTAATTAATACATATAATAAAATTACTCCGTAAGGACTGTAAAATAATTTCAATCCCTTCACCCTAATTAAGTTGATGTGATATCAGCATTAAAATTATATTTACAAACAAATAGCAAGAGGTTTGATTTTTTTTTATTTTTCTTTTATTACCATTTGAATTTTGGTTATAAATGGTTAGAAATTAAAATACAATAAATTGTATTTTATTAGGCATCCTTATCCGGAATTCTTTTTTATTTTTCTTTTATTACCATTTGAATTTTGGTTATAAATGGTTAGAAATTAAAATACAATAAATTTGTACTTTATTATAGATGAATACATATATGTGCATTATACTTAATGTAATTAATAGATATTATTATTATTATTAGGTTGTTTATAATATTTTATTATTGATATAGATTAATAATTAATTAATTAATTAATTAATTAATTTTAATTTTAATTATAGATTAATACATATATGTGCACTATACTTAATGTAATTAATAGATATTATTATTATTATTAGGTTGTTTATAATATTTTATTATTGATATAGATTAATAATTAATTAATTAATTAATTAATTAATTTTAATTTTAATTATAGATTAATACATATATGTGCATTATACTTAATGTAATTAATAGATATTATTATTATTATTAGGTTGTTTATAATATTTTATTATTGATATAGATTAATAATAAATAATTAATTAATTTTAATTTTAATTATAGATTAATACATATATGTGCACTATACTTAATGTAATTAATAGATATTATTATTATTATTAGGTTGTTTATAATATTTTATTATTGATATAGATTAATAATAAATAATTAATTAATTTTAATTTTAATTAATATTTTAATTAATTAATACATGTAAAATTACTCCGTAAGGACCGTAACATAATTTCAATCCCATCACCCTAATTAAGTTGACGTGATATCAGCATTAACATTATATTTACAAACAAATGGCAAGATATTTGAATTTTATTTATTTTTGTTTTATTACCATTTGAATTTTGGTTATAAATGGTTAATAATTAAAATACAATAAATTTGTATTTTATTATAGATGAATACATATATGTGCATTATACTTAATGTAATTAATAGATATTATTATTATTATTATTAGGTTGTTTATAATAAATTTTGTATTTTATATTATTGATATAGATTAATAATTAATAATTAATTAATTAATACATGTAAAATTACTCCGTAAGGATCGTAACATAATTTCAATCCCATCACCCTAATTAAGTTGATGTGATATCAGCATTAACATTATATTTACAAACAAATGGCAAGAGGTTTGAATTTTTTTTATTTTTCTTTTATTACCATTTGAATTTTGATTATAAATGGTTAATAATTAAAATACAAAAAATTTGTATTTTATTAGTCTTCTTTATCAGGAATTCTTTTTTATTTTTCTATTATTACCATTTGAATTTTGGTTATAAATGGTTAGAAATTAAAATACAATAAATTTGTATTTTATTATGATGAATACATATATGTGCATTATACTTAATGTAATTAATAGATATTGTTCTATAATTTTCAATTTCAATGATATCCCATTCTTGATTTAATTTTCAATTCCAATAATATCGTATATGAATAAAATGGAAAAAGTTTGACCACGTTAGTAGGATATTATCATTCGAATTAGGTTGTTTATAATAAATTAAAAACCACATTTCTAAGTTTGAATAATTGGTTAATTAGTTGATAATCTGTATATGGTTAAACAAATACGAAGTAGTTAATTGCCCAAAATTGAATTTATGGTCTGATTTGTATGTTTTTTTATTGAAAAGGTTGCAGATGCGATGCTGGTTGGTGCTTATCCGTTTGAAGACCCTGACGATCCAAGAAATTTCAAGAAAACAATTACTGTTAAATTGTAATGAACTCGACCATTGAATGTGCCATTGTAAGTGTCAAATGTGTATTACATAGGAACAATGACTAATATAAGAAATAACTAATTCTAATAGCATTTTATTTTATAGAATAATAACTATTTCAATTTTAGGATAACTATTTCAAACTTGAGAGGTGTTAACAGATTCCTCATTTTTTGAATCACATTCCACTTTAAAAAAATTGTAATCTTCCCTGTCATAAATATATCTAGGTAAATCTACATCCTTCAATACTCCGACAGTGGTTTTTTTCAGAAAAATTGAGCATATACCTGTGTGTTGTAGTTTTGTTCCTATATGTATTATAAACCACTTGAAATCTACAAATTCGATATACTCCACCTTCTTTAAATTTCTTGAATCACCTTTGAACAAACTTTTCAGGAATATGCATGCGTATAAAGGTTCCCTGAATTTGTAGAGTTAAAATAAAATGTTGTGAAAAAAACTACAAATATGCATAAATATTAATATTATAGTAAAAGAAAATACCTCAAAATCATGGACCACACACTCTATGGAGTTTATTTTTTCAGAATCTCTTGTCTCTGGAAGATGAACGACACTGAGCATATTCCATATGAGCCTAAGGTGAAGTTGACGACCAACAATCTCAGAGTGAAGTGAAGCCATTGCTATTCGGTGTAAATAAGAGAGTACAGGAATTCGATGGCTATTGACAATGCCAAGCAAAATGGTCTATTTATACTATTACATATATTACAAATATATATCACCAATTACATCACACCAATTATATCACCAATTATTCAATCACCAATTATATCACACCAATCATATTATATTACCTATTTATCATTTTACCATAATAATAGTATAGGTGAATAAATATATATATGAATAATTAATAGATTAATAAATTAATAAAATATGAGTAATTAATAGATTAATAAAATAATAAATAAATAAAATATGTGATTTTACCAAAATACCACTAACTTTGGGCGGGAAAGTTTGGGAGGAGGATATTGTTTTTATATATAGATAGATTATTATTATTATTATTACTCCCTCTGTCCCATTTTATCTGTCCTACCTACTAGTCATTGGTCAAACCAACTCTTTCTTCTTTAGTTATTTTCTTTATTATTGTTTTTACTGATTTTTAAATTTGATTTTTTGTGTTTAATAGTAATTTTAGTATAGCTTCTAAATATATAAATTTTGTATATTAATACTGAACTTAATATTATGAAAAATTTAATTAAAAATAACTCCAGTCAAGTCTCGTTAACCGAACCAGACACATCAAATGGGACGGAGGGAGTATTATATTATTATTATTATTATTATTATTATTATTATACAAAAACATTTTAGTCTTTATTTATTTTTTCCCATTCAATTCTCAAGAATTCTATTCCAACCTATCAAACAATGTAATTTGAACTTTCACCTTATTTTTTTCTTAGAAAATTACAATTTATTTTTCTTTAATTCTTTCATTTCCACTAAACGCTTAGTATATTCCAAAAGTCAGAAAGGTTAATTTGGTATTCATATATGGAATTCAATTCAACGTAAGTGTTCGTCAAGTGTAGGACGTCCTCACATGCGCCATGCTTTGAATGAATCTCTATGAGAAATGGTCCTCCCTCATCTTTGACTTACAACAACACTACCCACCCTAATTTTCTTTTAAAAAAAAAAAAAAGTAAATATATATTTTGAGAACCTATACTACGTACCCTACTTCACAAAGAACTTGAACTAGGATGTTTGACCCAACTCAGCGCTTTGAATTCTACCCCGAACAAGTCTAATCATAAGATCACACTTATGTGAGATTGTCTCACGAATCATAATCCGTGAGATGGGATTAGTCGGCTCGAATCAATATGTAAATGTAATACTTATATTAATAAATATAATACTAAATCAGGAATAAATTATTTGTTACTTATAAGAGAAAACGTAATACTTTTATATTTTGATGTAAAAATATTATTTTTTCATCTAAAGTATTATATTTTTCCTTATAAGTAATGTTTAATAATATAAAATATATGTATAAATATTTAAAAAATATATAAATAAAAAAAAATAAAAGATTAAAACGAAATTAACAAAAAGAATTAACAGGTGCAAAACATGAATATAATTTCTTTTTAAAAAAATAGTGTAGATAAACAATGTTGCGCAATATTTGACTTAACACTATTCACTATCAGGAAAAAAAATTGCCATTTTACCATTTCTTGGAGACGAAATTTGCCCCTTTTTTTTTTGCCAATTTACCATTTTGTTGCTACCTTTGGAGATGCTCTTGCATCGTCCCATTCACAGTTTTTTTTATTGGACAATATAAAATGTAAACTATCTGCCAAGGACCTTGTAGTCCAGTGACATCAAATCCTTCCCTTTATATGGGAGGTGGTGGTTCGAGCCTCAGTGGAGGCAATACTAACTCTTGTGCTTCAATAGGTTGAGAAAGTAGTTATGAACAGATATTGCATTCTAATAGAGTTAGTAGTATTCAAAAAAAAAAAATGTAAACTATCTAGGGTGTTTGGTTTGAACATGAGAATTGGAGTGGAAATGACAATCAAATATTTGTAATGTTAATGAGTTTTAATGAAAGTATTTTACATGTTCGGTAGTAGGGTGAAACTGAAATGATTACCAATATTAATGTTTGATTATGCATAACTCTATAATAGGAGTAAAGCAAAACAAAAATCCAAAAAATTACTAATAAGATGGAATGATACCCGTTTTTAATTATGGAATGGAGTTTTTTATTAAATGGGTAATCAAATCCCATAATTGTGTTTTAAAACTCACCAAAAAAAATAGTTGTGTTTTAAAAGGTTATCAACCAAATACTAACTATTATTTTAATATACACATTCCTGGTGTGTAAACTCATCAACCAAACACGCATTAAATTGTTGAATTTTGTAGCATTAGTATAGTGCGCTACAATAGTCATTACAATTACTCTTATGTATTTAATCTACATGAGTCATAATAATAAATTTAATTAAAACTAGCATGCATGGACCCTAAATTATGAGGTTAAATAAATTGAGGAAAATTTTAATTTCAACTAGTACTCTAAATGAAAAGTTGAAAACCAAACTTCTTTCTTATTATTTTATTTATAAAATTATGGCAATTTATATAATGGATCAGGGTCCACATAGCATTATCGACCATTAATTGAAACAACGAGGTATAGAATTCCCATTAATTGAAACAACGAGGTATAGAATTCATACGGGTATGGTACAAAATTTCATAACACAAAACTAAAACAAAAAATCATAATACAAGACACATAACATAGTATCATGGATCGAGCTCAACTGAAAAGACGAGGTACAAAATTCATACTCATAAGGTACAAAATTTCATAACACAAGGCACAAAATCATAACACAAGACACATACACATGTGTTATATATTTACTTATTTTTCAAATCTAATTTAGGTACATAATTTGTGTTCATAGGCACAAAATTTCACAACACAAGACACAAAAATTCATAACATAAGATACAATTACTAATTTGAATTGTTCTCGATACAAAATTCATACTCATAAGGTACAGAATTTAATAACGCAAGACACAAAAAGTCATAATAACACAAGATGCAAACACATGAACCAGGATTCATAGTGCAATGTTAACCCTAATTCATGGTATAACGATAATAAAATTATCTAATGTTATATTTCTACAATTAATGTTTAACAAATTCTATCAGACTTCTTGATTTGAGTCGATCAGCTATGAACAAATTTAGACTAATTTATCTCCTTGTGGCCCTTTAGTGATGGTCACAATATGAGTTTCACCCAAAGCACACATTCAAGTAACAACTATTCGCTTGCTAATAAATCAAAGATCACATTTACTAACAAGTTTATAAAAGATGGTAAGAAGTTAACATTGAAGTCTAATGTTATAATTTAAAAAAATTGTATATATGTACATGCTATTAATTTAAAAATATATTCAATAATATGTAGCTAAAAATATTAAATAAATAAATGAAAACAGCTATTAATAAAGAGCATTGTGGATTTGTGGTGATGCGGAATATACTTTGCAAAATGCGTAAATTGAAGGCCAAGTGGTTCAAACAATGAGGGCCTACTATCACGTTATTAGCCCAACACAATTATTTGATGAGTATATATTACGGTCGTGGTTGCCTACTTGTTCAATGTTTTAGCTTTGACTTTTTAAAAGAAAATTAAACTAACAAAAATCTATAGTATAGGAGGGATGTTACTGTGAAATAAGTAGATGAAAAATAAAATAAATAAATGATGGTAAGTAAAGTAGAAAAGTGTAGTCATAGTCAATAATAGTGGTAATTCGAAGATAAAGAAATAGGATAAACATATACGGGTAGAAGTATATAGATGAGTTGATTGGTAAATTATAGAGGTAAATAAATGAGTTAAACTTTTATGGTGGTTATAAATAAAATTGTTTGAATCTTTATATTTTAAAGAAAGAATGTTATTTTTTAATTTTTTTTAAGTTGAAAAAATGAAACAAAATTGTTTTCTAATTTAAAAAAAAAATAAAAAATAATGGTAAAAACATGTTTTCTATTCTCATCTTTCATTAAAAAAAAAAAAAAAAAAAAAAAAAAAAAAAAAAAAGGTCAATGGACACACCCTAACTACGTAATTAATTTCGCATCAGGACAATTGGATCACCTCGAAAGTTGTATATGGATCTTTCTTCAAATTTACTTGATCCCAATTCCCATATCAATTTGTTTCAATTAAATAAATATAAAATTATTATCTCAATTAGAAAAGAAGTACTCCGTATTAAATTGCAACATGGTCTTATTATATAGTCGTAGCTTGAGTGAAGTGGACTGTTCATAAGGGGAAAATAATGTAGTTGGCACGTCAAGATTATCAGCGTCGTGAAGTAATCGGGCAGCCTACTATGCTAAATCAATGCTACAATCTTATTTAATAATACTCCTTTATATAATTTTATTTAGTTTGATTCTTTTTCCCATTTGGTGGATGTTTCTTCTCCTTAGTATTCCCATTCCGCAATGGACTTCGGAACATGTTCCCAAAAGGAAAGACTTACGAAGTATCTATTTCAGTTTGCCCATTCCAAAGGCTTTAACAAATCTTTAATCCATCGTCTTATAATCTTAAATCTTAATACAGTGAATTAGAACTAATTTCTCCCATATTCTTAGATTCCTCCAAGGGTAAAACCGGGAAATCATTGATAAAGAGCGCCACTGTTCCTTCCATTAATTGCAGGCCTGCAGGCCAACCTGGCTCCAGAATTCTCTACCATATTCCTCATCTTTTCCTTTATTATTACTTCCTAATATTCTTTAATGATATTTTCCCTCTTTTATATTTCGCTTTAACTTTTAAATTTTTCTTTTTAAAAAATCCCAGTCCTTTTTCCTCCAGTGCGACAGCTGTCCTGTATCATTTCAAGGTCTGTTTTAATGGCCGCCAACTGCCATAGACGTGGTCCAAAAGATTCTGCTTTTTTATCGAAAGTCCAAAGTCCAACCGCCATAAATTATTAGCTTTTAGGTCCGCAATTTCAAGTCCAGCTACAAAGCACCAAAGAAACAAGTAACCTGCAACTAACTGATTAATAATTCAAAAATAATAATACGGATGAGAAAATAAAGCAAACAGAAATAATGAATGAATAAACATAACTTACGCACGCAAACAACGCAACGACGATGAACGGGTACACGACGGACGGAAAATGTCAACGGATAACGGCGGACTTGACGTGGAATGCGCAGAAACAACAAACGGAACGGGACGGGACGGATCTCCACCCCATCAAAGAGTATCAAACACAAGTCATCCCTCTCGAAAATTCACAATTGAGATGGTTAATTTTTAGATTTTTTAATGAGTATGATTAGGAGTATTTATTGAATGTCCTTCGATTGCAATCAGTTTGCTGCAAATCGTATGTACAAAGTGAAAATTTCACTGTCCTGTATAAACACCAAAATTGCATCGATAGCTAGGGTTTTGATTCACCATCTTCAACCGCAGCCGGAATCTGACGCCATCGCCGGAGTTTTTTCTGCCGAAAATGCACAATCCTCAAACAGTACCATCTAAACCACAAACCTGTAAAACAAATAAATCTCATAGATCCTCTGCTTTGGACATTCTCGAAAGCCGGCTCGGCCTAGGCTGGAAATCGCCTCTGCGCCTCTGGTGATGCGACGAAGGACGAATCAAAGCCGCCAAAGCTCGCTTCACTAAATCACCTTCTACTGTGCCGATACGGACAAGCGAATTCGTCATTGCCGACCTGCGAGCGTTCAGCCGACTAGGGGAGTACGAAATCGACGGCGCGTGGTTCACGTTCTTGTGCAAACTACACCGGAAGGAGCCGGGATGCGACGTGGGAGAACACATGCACGTCTTCTTCGGGAGATTCGACAACGGATTTCCAATCTTCTGCTTGCGGACCACCTGATCCCTGGACGAAACCACCATAGACCGGCGCGGAGAGATAGATCTACCGATAGAGAAACGCACGGACGGCACCGGAGTGAGAGGCGCAAGGCCGTGAAGGCTCACGCGCGTTGGAGACGTGGAACGGTGCAAGAAATCATTAGACGTGGACCGGTTCAATAATCCGGTCGACGCAGACGAGTAAAAGCTCGAAGCAGTGGACGAAGCGAACGACGTCGCATCTGGCATCATGGATGCCGAGAAACGGCCGGACGGCGAGAGCGACCGTTGAAAGCTCGACCGAATCGGTAGAACCGGTCCGCTTGATCTTCTAGAAGAGGTAGCCATTTTTCTTAGGAAAAGAAAAGAATATAAGAGAGAGAGAAAGAAAACAATATAAACTGAATCTGTTTTTAGAGATATATTTCTCTAAAGGGGCCTGAGGCTCTTCAGTTTCGCAAACTCAGCGTTTCTGAAAGCCTGAATTTATAGGGGGAGGAGGAAGAAGGGTGGATTGTAATTAGACCAAGTCTAGGGGCATTTTAGGAAATAGAGCTTAACCATGGTTAAGGCAACCAGGGTTAAGCAGTTGGTGAAAGTAGGAGATTCTGATCCAACGGTTGAAAAGCGATGTTGAGTACAAAATGACAGATGAAGGAGCCGTTCAAAGGGGTAACGGTTACCGAGAAATGGAGGAAGGCAGTGTGGGGTGCGTGTGGGGAAACGAGCGCTGATTTGGTTGATTTTACCAAACTTTAGTTAATTTAGTCAAACTTATTTATTTGAGCTTTCATGTCTCTCCAGAAATTTTTAGTCAAACATTTTAATTCATTACCTAAAATTCTTACCGGACATTCAGTTAGAATGAAAGAATTTAGAAAAAAATAATTATAATTCCGTGAAAAAATAATAAAATAAGAATTAAAATTTTTTAAGTATATTATTTGATAGGTAAAAATAGGATTATTGACATAGTCACAAGAGTGTTGGAAAAATAGTATAAAATGACATTTTAAGTGGCTATTTTGTGGTACAATTATATGTGGGGTTCAATTCTGATTCTGGTTCTTCGTAGTTAGACGAAGGAATTGATATATTATATGCTTAAAACGGATAATGGGTGAATGAAAAATTAGTTTTCATATTGACATATCTTGATGTCTGATGACTTATCATGCTTGTCAAACAACCAATGATACTAGTCATGCCACCATCAATCTTCAATGCATATAACTTTTTGAATAAACATTGTAAGCCTTCTATTTTCATGTCATAATGTTTTTTGAACGTGAAGCTTTTTCAGAAAGTTTTAATGAGTGAACTATTATATTGTTTTCTTTTCAAAAAAAAAAAACTATTATATTGTTAAACAATGTTGTTGAACATATATTGTAACCATTCATCTCTTCTTCATTTGATGTGCTTCTGATTTCTCCCTTTTTAGCATCTTTTGTCCACCTTTTTAAAATGTAGTGCTTAGGTAAAGAATACAGATTTTTCTTGATAAGAACCATCAACTAGTGTCTTCACAAGACGCGCAAAAATTCAAATATGTGACATAATCACTCTATATATGGTTGTTGATGAACTTATGAATGTCACTATGTACTATGGTTCTTCTTTGTCAAACTCATGCACCCTATATATATAGGCTCATACTCATTAGCAATAAATTTTTCTGCAATAAATTGATGAGAATGAATCAATTTGTCTTTAAACATTCTAAACATCTTTCTTGTATAAACGTTTGAAACTTCTTCCTCCATTGGATACAATGTCTTTAAGATAGGCTTTGAATTCAATGTTCTAAAGGTTTTATCCCTTTCTTTATTATACTTTGCATCAAGAGGCTTGTCATATTGAACAACAAACTTACTTATTGGTGTATTAGCATTTATGAGTTAATTCCTACTGACAGGATAATTGGGCATCAGCACTGACCCAAATCATCAGCAGCTCAGCACTGACCCGAAGGCAATGAATGGATGGTCAGCCGTTCAGCACTTCACTCCAACGACTCCTCAGCATTAACGCTCAAAGGCTCCTCAGCTCCTCAGCATTAATGCTCAACGGTTCTCAGCTCCTCATCAATGCTCAACATTCCTCAGCATCAATGCTCAAACGGTTCCTCAAAGCTCCTCAGCGTTAATGCTCAACGCTCCTAGCATTAACGCTCTATTACTGCGCTGGGGAAGATAAAAAGGATCACAACACTTGGAGAAAGGGACACTTCTTACTAGACAAAAAACACACACTGAACTGATACTGTACTCAAAACATTGTACTCAACATTACACAAATAATACTCAAATACATCCGGTAACTATTATTACTGTCACTTGCAAAGGTCCTCTGACTATAATGATTTTTCACATTTGGTCATTGTATTTTAATTTAGACAAATTTGACAATTGACTATCAAAATCTTTCCAACATTAGTCATTTTATCACTTGTCGTTATTTTGATGTTAAAGTAAAGGGTAAAACTGTCTTTTTATCTATTGAGTGTCTTCTTCCTCTTTGTTCCTCTCTCTATATGCGACATATATCAAAATCCCCAAATTCCCAAAGAGCCAAAGATATTAGAGAGGTCGTCAAAAAAATCAGTCCAGCAGTAAGCTTTCAAAATATATTCAACAAGACAACACACATTCTAAAAAAGACAATAATCACAGGGAAGTTTAGACCAGCAATTAACCAAATAACAATAACAAATAGACCGAGTAATAGACAAAGCCAAACCTCGTCGGAGTTGGTTGAACCTTCGACATTATACCCGACACAGAAAGCAACGAATACCTCCATGAATTTGTTGCCGGAGACCAAAATCATGCTAAAAAGTTTTCAAGACTTACATGCACGAACAAGGAAGTACATGTACACGTTCTCACAGGCCCACTTGCGACAATGAGAGAGAAAAAGCACCCATAGAAGATGAACGCTGCCGGATTTCTCCACCGGAGCTGGACTACCAAGTTGATTAGCCAATGTGCAAAAGCACCTGGAAAACCAAGCTCACATCTAGCCTCAAAGATAAGAATACTATACATCCACAAAAAAACCGCAATAGAGATCGTTAGAGAACTTTGTCGTTGAACTCCAAAGAGACCCAGTTGACCAAAAAGGTCGTTGGAGAAAATTTCAACCTAGAAATGACAAGCTTTTAAACACCGAGGAAGACCATCATAGCCCACCAACAAAATCCAGATGGAGGTTGCCAGAGAAGGAAAATACGGTGCCAAAAGTCAACGTTCTTTACTTCCACAAAAAACACGCCGGATAAAGATGAAGGTAACAGAAAACTAACGTTGAAGAACCGTTGTAGACCACTTAGGGAATGAAGTCTAAAGAGGTTGGAGGTCGCTGGAGAATACTTTTACCGTTGAAGAGTTTCTCGTCGGCATAAAGAAGACACCCAAAACTAAGTATAAAATTTCTTGAAAATGCAACTCCAAGAAGTCAAAATCATTGACTAATTTAATCACATACATAAATGCGTGCAAGATGAATTACGTGATTCATCAGAACGAGAAAACCTATATTGATCGAGAACTAAAAAGCAAAATGTCTAAAGCTTCCTAGGTGAAATGACACTTTTACCCCTTACGTACGTTAACGTCCAAATTATAACCTGCAGGTGGCAAAATGATCAATATTGGAAAGATTTTGATACTCAAGTGCCAAATTTGTCCAAATTAAAAGAAAAAGACCAAATATGAAAATTACTATAGTCAGAGGACCTTTGTTGGAATTAACTCTTTATTTATTTAAATACATTTTATACAGACATGTATGCCTTTAGGATACATGTAGATGCTACTCCACCTACTTTTAGTGAGCTTTAATTACACAATTTTATCAAATTCAAATATCTAATTAAATTTTTTTATAATTTAAAAAATTAATTGCATTATTGCAAATGGTTGAATGGCTTTATATTTTTAACACTCATTTATTCAAATATTGGTACACATTAATGCCAACTTTAATTAGTATGTGTCATTGGTTGCAACTTGCCAAGGTACAACACATTGATGAACACTAATTCTTTAATCTCTATTGTTGAGAGTGATACACACGAGGAAGGTGCGTGGGATCCGCCATACAACTACAAGTGCTAAGGCAAGTCACAACACCATTCAAGCTACGTGACTATATTTGTGGTTGAGATTTCAGATATCAAGGCCATGCATACTTTAACTACTCCTATTTCTAGTATTTCTTTAATGTGGTACTTGGTTCATAAAAAGAAAATATAAGGAATGGGAATATGATTTCAGAAGTAATAGGATAAAGAAGAAATGAAATAGGAACTTTTTTTCTATTTGTTTGATTGGAATATGGTGTTGGAAATTTCAACTAAAACATCATTGTGTATATTTTGTGGTACAAGTATATGTGGGGTTCATTTGAGTCGGGCCAAAGTGGATTAAGGTTCTTCAAAATGGATCCAAAAAAAATCGATATATTGTACGCTCAAAACGATTAATAGGTGAATGGAAAATTGATTATCAAACTAGACTCATTAGAGTTGAAAAGTTGAAGTTAATTGGGAAGACTTAGAAGTAGTATGTCCCACATTGAAAAGGAATATGAGTTTGCACTAGTATATATACAATTCCCTTTTAGAATAAAAATGTAGTGTTTATCATAAAAGCTCTCTCACGTGTAGGGTGCAAATCAAATCATATTATAGTGTAACGTGTTATTTATGCTCAGTTACGAATTAATTGTAATTAATTTCATAAATCATAACCATTGATATTATTTTTATAATTAATTGACAATTTGAAAGGATATAATTTGATTATTATTTAAATCAGATTTATTTGCAATATTAATGTTATGATTATATAAACCATAGTGTTTAGCCAGATTGTTAAGTGATTTGAGAATCATTTTTCTACTCCTACATGCGGTCAATTCTCTCTCGAAAATCTCTACCCACACAATCTGAAAACTTGTGTGTTCATCATGTTGTTTTAGTTCGTTGAGGACATTTTAGTTTGAGTGTTCAAACTATTTTAATTATGGCAATTCATTTTATCTTGAAAAATTAATGTTACAATGCTATTAACACTCCCAAGTGGTGTCGAATCGATTTTACGACTTAAATTTTTCTTAATTTTGTTTTCTTGTGCTTTGAGATTATTATCTAAAATTATAAATCTCGTTATTTTATATTTTTTTATATATTAAAATAATTTATTTATTCGCCTACATATGAAATTATATTAGAAATTGTAATCAAATATTAGATTGGTTAAGAAATATATATATATATATATATATATATAGTCAAATGTCAAAAATACTCATACTCAAAATAATAAATAAAATATATACAATATATATTAATTTATTTTATACTAATTTAATTTTAATAAATAAATATTATATATAAAGACATTTTTGGCATTATAAAATTTTAGTTATTCTTGATGAGGTAAGAATAGCTCTTATCGCCAAAGACCTTGTGGTCTAGTGACACCCGGTGTCCCAGTTTACACTCCTACATGGATGATGGGAGTGGGTTCGAGCCTATAGAGTCAGCTCTTATCGTGGGGCTTAAAAATGATGACTAAGTTATTCCCATTGCAAATGTAATAACCAATTTCACAACGAATTTTATATCGTAGAATTAAAAATGAATTGAATGATAAAATATAGCTATTCCAAAAAATATTATTCCTTTTTAATCTATTTAATAAATTAAGAGTCAATTTTGAAACATGGAAATATATGTTTTCTGAAAAGTGACTCAATTTTCTAGAAAACATTTTCATTTTCTAGTGCTTGGTTGAAAGTTTAAAAAAAATATTTTTCATATAACTTAAAGATAGAAAATTATACTTTAATTTTCTCTTTTTGGTTCACTTTTAGAAACATGAATATAAATATATTACAGATGTATTCTTATAAGATATTAATTATTTTAATCATGATAATAATTATTATTTATATTAAAATAAAATTTTAAATTAAAGTTTATAATATCTATAAAGAACAATAATAATTATAATAAAAATATGTAAATAAATAAATTTTAATTGCAACTTATTATAATAAAAAATGAATAGATAAATTGATAAATATAATAATTTTGAGTTAAAAAATTAAAGTAAATTATTCTTTTTTAAGATATTAGTCAAGTCGGGTCAAGATTTTTATTGTTTGAATTGCTTGGACTCAACATATTTAATAAGGCATTGATAAAACTCATAAAAGTAACAACTCTAAACAAGAGAAATTGAATATTTTTTATATTTTGGGTTGTAGGCTAGTCTAAGATTATTATTATTTGGTCTACCGCAACTTAATCTATATTTTAAGCAATCATTCATAAATGTAACAAATCTAAACTAAAGAAATTTATTTAAAAAAAAAAAAAAGAAAAAAAAAGGCAAGTGTTTCTTAATTTTTGGGTTATGGGTCGGGTTGGGCAAATATTTTTTTTGTTTAACCACCCTAACCTTACCCATATTTTATATGAACTAGCCCAATCTAATTCAAATAATAACCAGACATATGACGGACTAACCTACACATTTTGACAACACTTGGAGAGAGAGAGAGAGAGGATTGTTTTGATGGATCCGTTGAATTGTTTAAGGGAAATTCTTTATATCGAAGTGGTTGGAGCCACCTCACAAAGGATCGCTTAGTGGGGGTTTTGTGTCCCCTCCATTGCACAAAAAAAAAAAAAAAAAAAAAAAAAAAAAAAAAAAAAAAAAA
>NC_044916.1:7822066-7830120 GCF_003576645.1 Ipomoea triloba
AAAAAAAAAAAAAAAAAAAAAAAAAAAAAAAGTCAATAAAAATCTGTAGGGATGTATTTAATTTAAAATTTTAATAACTTTTGCATAATTTTTAAAATTAACAAAAAAAAAAGTTTATAAAAATCATTAAAATTTATGCGATAAATTTTTATAGAGTCTTATAAATTTTACAAAAGACTAAAAAGATTCTGCAAAATTTTTAAAAATCTATTACTTAAAAAGTTTACAAAAAAAAAAGTTTTTTTTTTATTTCAAAAAAAAGTACAAAAAAATATCAATAAAAATCCTAATTGAATGCACCTCTTAATTAGTTTGAAAATATAACTATACTGAATGCTATTTTAAATTCGCCATGACTTAGCGTATTCCATGTTTATAAAAGCTTTTGTTTTTTATTGGATCGCCATATATCATACATGACCTATATTTTCTTTTTAAAAGCTTCCGACATACATATAAGTATATAACATGTCATTGGATACATCAGAAACTTTTTGGACATCCCACCAAATTGGTAAACCAATTAATTATTTTTTAAAGAAAAGTAATTTTTGTAAGAACTTCTTACGTGAGATGTATAATTTTTTTTTAATTAAAATGTACTGCTTTTTTACGTACTTATAAAAAATTAAGTTATTTTGATGAGAATAGATTTTCTGTAATACAATAAACTGAACGTACGAACAAACTATAATAGAAGATACAATCATAGAGTCCTATCAGTATACTACTACAAGACTCCTAACACTCCCCCTAAAGCGGAAGGTTGGCAGCAACATTGAGCTTGCACCGAAGAAATGCAAAACGCGAACCAGAGAGCGCCATAGTAAACATATCAGCTAGCTGATCCTTGGTAGAAATGAACTGAACAAGTAATTCCTTCTTAGCAACCTTATCCCGAACGAAGTGGTAGTCGATCTCAACATGCTTCGTCCGAGCGTGAAACACCGGATTGGCACACAGATAGGTCGCACCCAAGTTATCACACCATAGACGCGGTGGCGAGGTGGGCGATAAGCCAAGTTCAGTCAGCAATGAAACCAACCAGGTAACCTCCGCAGCCACATCAGCCAGGGCCTTGTATTCAGCTTCAGTCGATGAGCGCGCTACAGTCCGCTGCTTCCGACAGACCCACGAAATCAAATTGCGGCCCAAGAAAACAGCAAAGCCACTCGTGGATTTCCTGTCAACTAGATCCCCAGCCCAATCAGAATCTGAGAATGCATGAATATCCGCCGAAGAAGACTTACAAATGCGCAAGCCGAAGTGCAAGGTTCCTTTCACATAGCGAAGAACACGTTTAAGCATAGCCCAATGCTCAGTAGTAGGTGCATGCATGTGCTGACAAAGCTTGTTCACAGCAAAAGATAAGTCAGGCCGAGTGACAGTAAGATACTGAAGAGCCCCAGCAAGACTTCGGTAGTGAGTCGGATCAGCATAAGGAGACACATCAGTATCAGCGGGCCGAGTTAAAGCAACAGGAGTAGCTAGTGCCTTGCAATCAGTCATGTTGGCACGCTTCAAAATATCTGACATGTAGCGCTGCTGAGACAAAAGCAAACCATCACGCATAGAAACAGTCTCTATGCCAAGAAAGAACGTGGGTGCACCCATGTCACGAATCTTAAACTCAGTGCCCATCTTGCGAACCAGACCAATCACAGAGTCCAAGTCAGAACCCATGACCAGAATATCATCCACATACACAAGCAAGAATAACCGAACCGCACCAACAGAGTAAATAAACAAGGAAACGTCAGTCTTGGAAGGACAAAAGCTAACCGAAATAAGGAAAGAATGTAACCGATCAAACCAGGCACGGGGAGCCTGCTTCAGCCCATATAGTGAGCGCTGAAGAAGACACACATGGTTCGGAGCGTCCTTATCCTCATAGCCCGGAGGTTGCCGCATATAAACCGTCTCGGCCAAACTACCATTCAAGAACGCATTATGAACGTCCAACTGGCGAATATGCCAACCATGAGAGATAGCAAGAGATAGCAGAAGGCGGACCGTCGTGGGCTTGACCACCGGGCTGAAGGTCTCAAAGAAATCCTGGCCAGCCACCTGATTGAAGCCTTTGGCGACCAGACGCGCCTTATAGCACTCAACAGACCCATCAACCTTCCGTTTGACCCGGAAAACCCATTTACACCCGACAACATTCATTTCGGGCTCGAGAGGGACCAACCGTCATGTCTGGTTCTGCAATATAGCATTAAACTCGAGGTCCATCGCCTCGCGCCATTCCGGATACACAACCGCTTGGGTGTAACACGTAGGCTCCACCATAACAGTCTGAGACACCAAAGCCACCGGTTGAGCCCGAGTCTACGACCCACTCCGTAGTGCCATAGCATGAGTCCGCACCGTTGGTCGCTTCAAACGACGACCCCGAACCGGCTTAGACGGAGCAACATCACGCTGAACGGGATCGGAAATAGTGCGGGAACTGGAAACAGTGGGAGCCGAAGCAGGGGCCGAAGAGGACCCAGGCAAGCTAACTGCAACGCGAGCAACACCCCATGGCTTAGCAACCAGAGGAGGCGAAACCTGTTCAGACACAGCTGAGGCAAACGGATAAATAGATTCATCGAACCGCACATGGCGACAGATAAATACCCTGTTAGTACTCAAGTCTAGACACCGATAGCCACGAAAAGAAGGTGGGTAACCAAGAAACACACAAGGAGAAGAGCGAAACTGTAACTTGTTTCGATTATATGGACGCAACAACGGAAAACATAAACACCCAAAGACACGCAACAACGAATAAGAAGGAGGAGAACGATGAACACGAAAATGACGTGTGTCATCGTGCAATACACGAGTAGGCATCTTATTAATCAAATAAACTGCGGTTTCAAACGCATAATCCCAAAACCGCGTAGGAACCGAAGCCTGAGCTATTAAAGCAAGCCCAGTCTCAACGATATGACGATGGCGACGCTCTACCCTACCGTTTTGCTCGTGAGTATAGGCACACGACTGCCTGTGCACAATACCAAGAGCAGACAACCGAGTATCCAATTTCTTATACTCCCCCCCAAGATCAGACTGTATGGCTAAAATTTTGCAATTATGGGAACGCTCAACTTGACAACGAAATTGCTCAAAAATGGCATACAGATCAGTTTTAGCACGCATAGGATAAAACCATATATAACGAGTAAAGTCATCCACGAATAACAGAAAATACTTAAAACCAGTTGACGAAAGAACAGGCGCAGGGCCACAAATATCAGTGTATATTAGTTCTAGAATACGAGTAGTAGAAGTACTAACACGAGGTAAGGGAAATCGAGAAGATTTCCCCAACTGACAAGCAGAACATAAAGAAGATAAACGATTAACAGTACTAGAACTAAGAGAACAACTATCTAGTATTTGACGCAAAACACGAAGATGTGGATGACCGAGCCTATTGTGCCAGACCGAGGACGAGACACGAGCAACCAAAGCAGTAGGTTGACGACGCAGAGTAACAGGCCAGGAGTAAAGACCACCCGAAGCACGACCTTTATAAAGAGGCACCTTGGTGGTACGATCCTTGACAACAAAATAATCAGAATAAAATTCAAAGTAAACATCATTATCTCGGGCAAATTTCTGAACAGATAATAAAGGGGCAGACAAACCGGGTACATGTAACACATCAGATAAACGTAATGTACGACTAGGAGTGGCTACCGACGCAGACCCAATACTAACAATGGGCATACCTGTACCATCGCCTACGCGTAGTGTGTCCGAACCGCTGTAGTCTTCAGCAGAGGAAAGGAGGGACGAATCCGGAGTCGCGTGATTTGACGCCCCCGTGTCCGGGAGCCAATGGTGGGAGGCAAGGGAATCCACACGATTAGAAGCTACAGCAACGTTTGCCCGAGGACCTGAAGACGGCGGATTAAATCTGTAACAAGTGAGGGCGGTATGACCAACAGCATCACACAACTGGCAACGAACACCACCGCCCCGCGACCGTCCTCTGCCTCTGCCACCACGACGTCCACGACCGCCGCCACGCTGTTGGAAAGGAGGCTGCTGCTGCGGAGAGGAGCCACCCGAGCGACCACCACCACGCCGAGCCACCATAGCCGCCGGCGGAGTAGCATCAACATAGTCATCCGCAAGGATGAATTCCTGAGAACTGAGATAATCGGACAGCTCCGACAGAGAAACAGGATCACCGCGAGTCAGTCCAGCCACCAACGGGCGATACTCAGCCCGTAGCACCTGGAAAACGTACAAATTCTGGTAATCCAATGACACAGGACGTCCGGCGAGCGAAAGATCCTCCACCAGTGTACGAGCTCGTGCGAGGTAATCGGCTACAGAAGCATCACCTTGGCGCAGCGAGTGCAATTTCCCAAGCAGATTCAGTGCACGAGCTCTGGTTGCCAATCCCATGGAATGCTCGATCGTCTCCCACAGCTGCCGCGAAGTGGCTTTGCCCAGCGCATGGTGCAGGACGTCGTCCGACAAGGAGGAGATCAAGAGAGACAAAACCGTCTGGTCTTGCCGGATCCACAACGCCATTGACGCCGTTGGAGCAGCAGCAGCAGAACCGGAGGCAGCAACAGTAGTTGACGAAGCCGAAGCAGCAGCAGGAACGGCGGGGGTAGCAGCTGGATCGACCGGACACGGGATAGAACCATCCACAAACCCGAGCAAGCCTTGACCTCGGAGAAAAGGGACCATCTGAGCTCGCCAAAACAGATAGTTGTGCGTAGATAATTTTAGAGTCACATAATGATGCGCGGACGATAGAGATCCGGCGGGTGGTAGAGGCGGCATGGCCACATCGGAAACAGTCCGTTCCGAGGAAGCTTCGACAGATCCGTCACGAGAGTCGACGTTGGCCATGAATGCACACCTGAACTACTGATACCAGATGAGAATAGGTTTTCTGTAATACAATAAACTGAACGTACGTACAAACTATAATAGAAGATACAATCATAGAGTCCTATCAGTATACTACTACAAGACTCCTAAATATTTTAACTAAAAATGTATTATACATTTTATGATGAAACGATCTCACACAAGATTTATTCTTTTTTTAAAAAAAAAATATGTTGTAATATTTTTATATTATTTTTATGTTGTCTGATATACTTAAATGTTGAAAACAAAATTATAACACTTTATTTATTTTTCAATGTATATGTAATTTGTTTAATTTGTCAGAAAAATCTTTTTCTATGGTATTTTTAACATATGTACCTTTCAGTATGTTAAAAAAATATTTGTCAACTTGTCAGTGGCCCCTCGTGCCACTCCCTATCCTCACACGCATTCAATTATTTTTTAATCTTTAATATTTCTTCTAAATTACACCTTTAAATTCAACTTTGTCTTTAAATTATGCTATGTATTTTCTGTTTATATGCATTTTACTGTTATCCTTAGGGTTTAATTCAATTTTGTTGTTATTTTGGAATCAAATTTAGGTTCATGAAAATTATTGTAATTTAATTGTCAAATTATTCTTTCGGATAATGATTGGTATTGTATATTATTATTATTATTATTATTATTAATATTAATTATTATTATTATTTATTAGAAATTAAAACATGTAACTAAATTAGATATTTAGGTGGATAGAAAAATAAAAATATGATGTTAGATCATTATTATTTGTTATATTTTATTTTAACTATTTTGATTAATGATGATATTCATTGTTGTTTGACCTTTAAAAAAAATCTTATTCTGCCATTTTCTAAACAGTAATGTATGTGAAGTAGTTGCATGTGTTTCCAGTAGTGCCACTTGCGTCCTTGTTGACAGCGCATTTAGTTGACAAAATAAATTTTGAGGGAATAAAAAGTTTATTTCATCGATAGAATATAATAAACAAAGAATATAATGAAGGTGTTTGGAACTTAGCTAATAGCTATTTGAGTTAATTGATTTACCTTGTTTGGTAAATGACTGTTAGTTGATTGGGTTAGAAGGCATGATTAGTGGATAACATTAGCTAAATGTAGAAAGGCGTTTGGTAAATTAACTGTTAGTTGATAACTGTTTGAAATAATTTCATTTCTCAAAAAGTTAATTGAAAATGTTGCTTTCAGTAGCCTTTTGAATTTTAAGGTGTGTTTGGAAGCCCAAAAAAATGATTTCCAAAAATCATTATCCGGACTATGGGTGTTTGGCAATCACTGGAAAACCCAGTGAACGGAAATGTTTTCGTTGACTGGGGAAAATAAGCCCCATATGGCGGAAAAATGACTTCCGCCAAATTTGGGCGGAAGTCATTTTCCGCCGACGACACAACACACACACATCACCGTTTCCGGCGGAAACCAAAGTGCTTTGGTTTCCGGCGAGAAACCAGAGCACAGTGCTCTGGTTTTCGGCAGAAATCAGATCTGGTTTCCGCCGGAAACGGGGGGTTGTATTGTTTTTTTTTATTTTATTTTTTGTTGTTTTTTTTTAAATTTTAATTATTATTATAAATTATAAATATTATTATAAATATTATTATAAATATTTTAATATTTTAAATAAAATAATAAAAATATATAATTATACATTTATACCCATTTTCCAGAAAATGAACCAAACACACAAAGACAGTTTTTCAGAATGCATCTAAATACTGGAAATGAAACCATTTTTCGGAAAATGACTCATTTTGCAAAAAATATTTTCTAGAAGTCATTTTCCTGCTTTCCAAACACACCCTTAATATTTTAGAGTTACAAAAAGCTTATTAACCAACCACTTATATTGATTTTTTAACCAAATCAAACAACGAATAGTGATCAAATAAGTCAAAATTGGCTGATATACTAATTATTTACCAAACAGGGCCTTAATTAATTGATAGTATTAACGGGTTGTAGAAAAATATTTTGTAAATTACTTTATTCTTAACAGATACATGTAAAATGACCTAAAAAAACATTACAATAATAATAATAATAATAATAATAATTATTATTATTATTATTATTATTATTATTACGGAGTATTATTTATTCTATCTTATTTTTATTTATTATTACAACACAACAACAACAACAACAAAAACAAAGAAAGGAAAGAAAAAAAAAAAAAAGAGATAAAAGGTGATGTGCGGTATCTTTGAAAATTATAGAGGAGTTCAACGCCCCCCTTCAAATTGTCCCACATCGAAACCTTATGGATTTAGGTACGATGAGCTCCTCTTCAAATGTTGTTGGGTTCCTTTCAGCACAGATTTTTTTTTTTTAACTAATAGGGCGTTTTGAGGGAAAAAAATGAACTCTTTTTTCAAAATGTTGAATTACCAAACACTATAAATGTCATTTTGACTTCGTCAAAGCATAAAAATGACACATCAGTCAAAATTTTGGATGATCAATCATTTATAAAACACCAGCAATATATGCATATATAATAATAATAATAATATTATTATTATTATTATCATTATTATAATTATTAACATTATAGTATTAACAAAAATAAATAAATAAATAAACCTGAAATAGCTTAATATCAAGGTCCATCAGAATAAATAATAATAATAATAATAATTATTATTATTATAATTATAATTATTATTATTATAAAATACATATATAATAAATAACAAAAATAAATAAAAATGAATTAAGTATTACTAAATTAAGTTATTTCTAAAAATTCATGAATAGTCTAATACCAGAGTATCCTCTAAATAGTTATTTTCTTTGTAAGAGGAATAGATCACTCCAGAAAATACTATTAGTAAATAAAATGACATACCAAACAACAAGACGTAAAAGTGATTGCTAATTAAGGAGGGAAATACTGAGTTGTTTTACGTGGTTTAAACGCTTTGCTTTTTTTTTTTTTAAGTAAAGGTTCACTTCCTCTTGTCCCCTTGACAAGGTTTTCCTCTTGCCCGCATGGATATCTGAACTGGTCATAGGGGTGAAGTTCGGGACCAGGGATCGAGACACTCACCAATTTGTTGGGGTTAGAGATTCAACCTTTTGGGGGAAGGTTTTCCATTTGTCTTCTTGACAAGTTTTCTTTTATCTTTTTTTTTTTTTTTTTTTTTTTTTTTTTTTTTT
>NC_044916.1:7830305-7845565 GCF_003576645.1 Ipomoea triloba
TTTTTTTTTTTTTTTTTTTTTTTTTTTTGCATTTATTATGGGTGCATTTACTCTTGTTGGTTGGAGTGGTTGTGTCAAGGTTTTATTGCATAGATTTTGTCCAGGTAGTGGTTATTAATCCACCCTCACAGGCAGGTCCAAGTTACGTTGCTTTGAGTCCACAAGCTGTGCTTATTTTCAGTTTTCTCCCTTCTGAGTTGTTTGGTTTTCTTCTTTCTCTTATGTGTTTCCTCTCGGCTTTCACTCATCTTACATGGATTAGAATTGGTCATGGTAGTGCATACCATGAACTTTACTTGTCAATCTGATGCAACAACCAAATTAAAGATATAAGCCTTCAGCAGCATTCTTTGAGCATTCTGTAGGAAATTCCTTTATAAAAAGTACAAGTGAATAAACGGTGACAAAAGAAATTCAAGTTATGTGTCATAGACATTTTTCTTAAAATTAATTCACTATCTTTCAAGAGTACTAAGAGTATTGTAGCGTCAATTTTCTAAGATAATAAATTCTAACATTATAGTTGATCACTCAAAGTATATTATTTTTGGCAAACTTAGGGTGTGTTTGGTTGGGGGGTTTAGGGCATAAGGTATGGGTATCAAAGTGATTGTTAGTGTTTGGTTGATAGGTTTTGTGAATGTTACTATGGGTTTGGAATACCACATTAATGGCAAAACCCATACCCTTATTAAATAAGGGTTTCATCTTCCTTCATCATTTCTTCCCCAACTATTAATAATCATTCCCATTCCACCCAACTACCAAACATGCTAAATACTTTCACCAAAACCCATTACCCTTACCAAGTATTTGATACCCATTCCGATTCTGATTCCCATGTGCGAACCAAACGCACCCTTAGTTTGAACAAATGAGCACTTTAGAAATTGAGGAGAGGTTGGGAAAGATTTTCTAGAAGCTTAGGAGAGAATAGAGAGAACTAGAATTTTTAGAAGCTACAAACTACATTCTACCCAACCATATGTTTTTATTAAAGATTAGGAAGTCATTATCAATAATAATGACATTTAAATTTGAATATAACATTCAATTTTTGTAACTCCTAATCATGATGTTGTGACAATCATTCAGAGCGACTCAAGATTGACAATCAATCATGAAGACTTTTTGTGTGCAGAGTGTATAAGCAATAGTGAAAATTAAGAACTGATTAGACGACTCACGATTTATCTCTTCCAGCGCCCTTGGACAAAGGTTCCGAGTGCCTAGAATTAGTCTAGTGTAAAGTTCTTGGTGCTTAGAATTAGTCTAGTGTAAGCTGAGAAATCTAATGCATAAAAAACAATTGAAAATCAATCTTTTTGTTGCTAATTATGGTTGTTAGATGTGGTCCTGCTTTCCTGCACTTTCTGCATTCTTATGCCCACTATCTGTTTCAACAAAACAATACAACTATTCTTATACAATTAGTGCCAAAGACGGTCGATATAGCTGTGACTTCTCAAATGAGAGGTCTCAAGTTCGAATCCTAATATGAGGGTATTGACTTTTTGTAGTACTACATTGTAACAGAATCACCCGTTCTCAAAAAAATTCTTATACAGTTAGTAATCCACAAATAAAGGTTCAAGCCCCAAAGATAAAGATGCTAGAGAAGAGTAGCTAAAATAGTGTATATGTCAAGGCCTCTACAAACTTTCCCCTCAACATCATATGCACACAAAACCCTGCTCACTATTCCCCAATGTACTTATCTCCATCAAACTCATCTTCTGCAGGTTTTGGCCTATGCGCTTTTGTATACACCCGGTGCCGCCTTTCTCTCCCATATATCACCCAAAACGTGAGCGAAAGCATTACTGAAACTGCAACAATCACCAGGCCAATGTACACCCATTGGCTGTAGCGCCGTAGACCAGGACAGTGAGTTGTGTGTATTTCGGTGAATGTGTCTCTGACAAAATCGCAATCTTCCAAATCGACCAGGAACTGCCCGTAATTGTACAAGCCATAGCTCACGTTTACGGAAGCCATCATCTGGCTGTAGAAATCTGGAGTCAGTCGCCCGGGAGTAACGCACAAGCCACTAGGAGATACTTGGCACACGTACTTACTCCACACCTGCACGACGCGAAAGTGAAGATCAATTTCTCCTCTGAAACGACACAAATTTCCATATAGACGCTGAGAGGAATTGAAGCATTGCTCCATCCCAACTAAAAGTCTAAACTGATAATTTAATTGCACATATATTATATATATATATGCTCAACACACCCCCTCACATGTGCAACTTGGTTACTTTTTGACAGACTACAAGCAACACGTGGACCATAGTTAACCTTTGGCATGGGGTTGGCTCTTATGTATTCTATCTCAACTAAAAGTCTAAGCTGATAGTTGGATTGCACATTTATGTTTATATATTATATATGCTCAACATTTTAAATGTAGTACCTGTGTTGCATTGTTGAAATCCACTTCACCGGGACTGCATGCTCGATCAGTCAGGTCACTATTATATGGATTGCAAAGTTGTGGCACCAGTGGACCAGATTGGTTGTAGTAAAACGGAACAAAAACAGGAGCAAAATTATTGTTGGACACATTGGTTATGACCTGGTTAATGACGATAGTTAATTGGGACGTGACTTCCTTGGTTTTCGTCAAAGTCTCTTGTGCAGTGGCATTGTCTACACAAGGCAGTATATCGTCCAAAGCCGTTTGAGCAGTCGGGTTTTGGACCCACTGGTTCATCGCTACACAAGTGTCTCCTGTGACGCTGCATATCAAGCATCCAGCACAAAATGAATTCACCAATGAACCATGAATTCAAGAAAGCATGACAGCACAAGTTGCTAATTAGAATATGAGAAAAACAAAACCAAAACAAATATCTTACTTGTGTAGAAGAAGAAATATGCCACATAAAATGAAAGTCGCTGTTACAAGAAACCATCCAACAATAACCAAGCTGCAGGAAAAACAAGCAAAGCTTCCTTTTAGAGGGAAATGCAATGAAACATCAGAAATAACACGAGAATAAAGAGAGAGAGAGAGATAGAGGTATAGAACAATGATACAAACTGCCTAGCTTACATGTAAACGAGAAACTGCACTCCAAAGATTGACAACACTGGAAAAAAAAATGAAGAAGATTAAATCGAATGAATCGGTAAACAGAACTGTGAAAATGTTGTCAAGCACCGGCCTTAAAAATCTTACCAAATCCAAGGAATGTCAAGGCAAGCATAACAGCCGATAGTACAATAAGCGCAATTCTCCTGCATTCATGCTTGTATATCAGTATTGTTAGGATTAAGCATTTACCATTGCACCAAAAGCTATGGCTCACAACGAAGGCGAAACTTTATTTCCTTATATACCGCCACCACATTTTCGAGAGGGGCAGGGTGCTGGACTTGGCCCTTCACCAGCCTGACCTCTGCCCAACAATCTCCTGGCCACCAATTGCCAGGCTTGGTCTTTCACTGGCCTCCGCCCAACAAGTATGTTCTTATTATGACTGAAAGAAATGAGCTTCTTAGACAAAGCAGAAAAAGAGAGATTCCTATTTATATTCACTTACACGGACTCTATCACGTCTTTTATATCATCTTTATTGTCGGCTGCTGTCTGGGCAAGGTCACTAGCAGAAGAATTGATTTTACTTTGAATGCCATCAATATCACTTTGGACATTAGCGGGGAGAAAGACTTTATCCACCGAAATCTGCTTGGCTGCTGAAAAATAACCCGAAACATCCCTAAGACTTCCAGCAGTGCTATTTGCCTGCTTTACTACATAGTCCAAAGTGTTTATTGTACTACTGTGAAATTTTCCCTGGCCAAAGTATAAAATAACACATCCAACTCTGAACACCAAAAAAAAACCAAAGAACAATTAGAAATGAAGGAAGAAATAAGATATTTGGCAGATTTATTTCTTTCTTTATTGTGGTCAGTGTGAGTGTATATGTGTGCACATGCAAGAGAGCCGATAGCGAGAGGGAGGGAGAGAGGTACATTGCAACTACGGTAAACAGAACAAGGAGAATAAGCGAAAGAGCATAAGCTATTCGAGAATATCCATAAGGTTCCCTTCGGCAGCAACAGTAGCAACAGCAAATGAACAATAAGCATAGTCCAAAGATAGCAAACCAGATCAGGGCAACTATGAAGAACGGAACTGCAGTAAAAGCCACAGACTGCACGAAAACAGATTCTAGCATCAGAACAGGCCATTTAAATATCAATGTGCAGAACTAATAAGAGGGTTACATATACATATGGTCTTTATTAGCTAAAACTTAAAATTCCAGAACAAAATGGTTCTTGCTAAGATATTTACATCTTAATTGTACATTGCAAACAATGCACCTAAATCAATACTTTCCTGAACAAATACTAAGAGTAGAAAAACTGTATTGTATAAATCTCATATATGGTCCCCCTCTTTGCTTTAATTTCTAGGGGAAAAATCAATCTGTAAAGGCATTTATTTGAATATAGCAGTAAATTATTTGGCCCACATATCCTTCAGTAAATTCAGAAACAGCACTATAATAACACCAACTGAGATTTCATCACCCAACTTAGATATGCTTTCTCACTTTTAAAGCAAAGTTCACACTTTTAAAGCAAAGGTCTCAACTTTTAAGGCACCCTTAGCTACAAAGATGGTACATGCATACCAAAAAACACACATATGCAGCACCATAAGTACATTCTTCACAATAATCATGGGTGTATGAGAGTTAATTTTGAAAAAGTCACAAAATTTACTAGTTTATCAGACAGAAGGTAAAAGCTTTAGCACTTACAGCCCAGTAATGGCGGTTGCTAATGTTCCATCCACCTGTGTATCTCTTGAAATCATCGAGAGGGTCTTTCCTATATGTCCTCTTAGCAGCCAGGATGAGTGATGAGTTCAGTGGAGGTTCAACATCATTGGGTTCTTCATCAAGAACCCTTCTTCTCTCCCCAAAAATCACTTCATCACTACTATAAATTTCCCCTTTTTAAAATAATAAAAATTAAAATTAAGTGGGTAGCTCAAGAAAGAAGAAGAAAAAAAACCAGGAAAAAGGTAAAGTAAAGAACCTGAAAGGGGAAAGTGGGAAATGTGCTGTGGTTTTGCTTTTTCTTCTCCTCCAAAACAGAGAAGGGTAGAGGAAGAGAAAACCAAGGAAATAGTGAGAAGAGAAAAGAGGAGTGACCCTTTGCACAGCATTGTGTTTGTAGCAGCTACTATGGCAGGAAATCTCCTTGGGGGCACTGGAGAGGGAAAGTTATCAAGAATCTGTGATGTACTGATGTCTAGAGTTTAAGGAGAGAGAGAGAGAACTAAGTGGTGAAGAACATGTGTAGAAATGTGAGCAGAAACAGATATGACGACAGAGACAGAAAGAGAGCTGGGTGGGCAGTGGCTGTGGAATTTTGAGTTTGGACAACAATGTGCAGAGTGAGAGAATTGCGAGTGTGATAGTGTGATGGACAGTGGCAAAAGGACAAATGATGCAGATGGCATATCACATCTATTTCGGTTGATATTTTGTCAACTACAATTACGCACTATAATCAGTGGGATTAATTATGCTTTGTACTGTAACTTGATTTTGGGTTGGATGATTGAGCCATCAGCCATTATCTGGAGGGCGATGGAAAATATTTAATACGGAGTACTAATTTGGGCCCCTAAAATGTGCAAAACTTTTGTGGTCACATTCTCCAAGAAATTACAGCACTACCCGCTGCTGGTAACTTTTTGACTTGGATGCTCTAACGTAGGACCCACCAGTGGCCACACAATAATATCCTCCTTCTTTTATTTATTTATTTTGAAATCAAAACAATTCATAAGTCACCATTCAAAGATAAAATAGTACATAAGGATTTAGGAGGGTTAAAAAATCACTTGTGGTAATTGAACATATAAACGGAATACCTTTTAAAGTATGGGCAACCTAATTCGCAAATCACTTTACAAAAGAAATAAAAAATTGAGAGAAACTACACAATAAGTTGTTGCTATCATGAAAGATCAAATGAAAGGAAGAGTCCCCTACACAAGACATAAGACCTTGAACCACTGATCACTAGGTTTCCTAGGATAAAACGAATTACGACTTATGGTTTAAGCACTCAAACAATAAAATCCCAACAAACTAGAACAACGATTTGGACACAAAAAAGTTTGGAAGAAGGAAGAACATAGTTTTCTAGAGAGAAAAATATAGGGTAGTTGATTTTCTTGGTATTAAAATCTTCTTCTTCTGCTCAACCATACGTATATATAGGAGAGATAGAATTAAATAGGATTTAGTCATGTTAATATTGGTTTAGAAATCAGTTTGTAACCTTCATAATAGACAAATATTTATTTTGTAAATTAATTTTGAAAATTAAAATTAAAATTAGTTCAAAATTATTAATTCCATAGTATTAGAATTGGTTGACTTGTTTAGATTTTGAAATTTAAATTATTAGTTAAATAAATAAGCAATTATGTGCGTAAGAGTACTATGAAATATTTGGATTCACAAACTGATTTGAACTAAATTTGAGTCGAAACTGAATCGAACTAGAATTTTAAATCGAAAAGTTTTATTTTTTCAAAACCTAAAAAAAGAACCCGGACCAAAACATGAAATGCCACCCTAGGCCAAAGCATACGGTTGTTATGCCGTGGACCTAGGTCCAATACGACGTCGTTTCACAAATTAAAAAAAAATAAAAATTAACGGCGTTAACGGCTCCTCATCGCAACAGAACACAAACTCTACATTCACAGATCCTATACTCCATATTCACAATTTGAAAACTCCACATTCTCATAATTCTTGATCAGTATTGTGAGTCCCTCATCTACTAGAATGAATATGTAAGCGGAGAGTGGATCGATCACCTTGCTTGAACCCATGTTAGGGCAAATAGGTCCAAACTTTTCACCATCAGTGACAATAAAAATACTCAATTAAAGACGCACTCCATAAATAACTTCACCCACATCTCATAAAATTTCAATTTGGTCATAATATCTTTAATCATATACCACTCAATGTGATTGTAGGCCTTGTCCGTATGCAATTTAAATATTGCGTAACTATCAATACCTTGTCATTTCCTCTTAAGAAAATGTTATGTTCCATAAGCAAGTATCATATGTGGTCACATTCTCTAGCACAAAAGCACTTTATTCTCATATATAATCTCATCTAGTAGTGATTTAAGTATGTTAGCAAGCACCTTAATTTTATTTTTTTTTGATAAATTCACCGGGTATTAGGTTCTATAGAATTTTTCCCCATAAAGAGAGCTCATTTGCCACTTGAGCTACCCCACTTGACCTTAATGATAAGCTCATCCTTCTTGTGTTTTCCAAAAAAAAAATCCTTATTCTTGATCTATTTTTTACCTTTAATAAAATTAAAATATATGACAAAAATTTATCATAAAAAAATACACTTATTATTATTATTATTTGAAAGTAAAAATACACTTATTATTAAAAGGGAAAAAAAACTAGAAAAAGAGTATGAATTGACAGTGGATTTAAATTTTAACCCAACATACCAAATTCAAAGTTATCTTCATTATTGGAAAATATATTTTTAAAATGGTATTTGTTCACGCCTTTTTAAGTACGAGAATCAAATACAATTTTGATATTTATGTATTTATCTATTTTTCATAGTCATATATGTCATTTAAACATCTTTTGAAATGATAGAGTTTATTCAAAGTTAAACTCCACTATATGCTTGCTAGAATGAAAAATAAAATAAAAAATAACTTCATGCACTTTTATGTGTTGAAGTCCATGATGTAAGATTTTAATTTTTATTTTTTAAATTGTTATATTGTATTTTATACTAATATCTTATTGATGGATATAATTAGAATGAGGCATGAGTTAATTACTCCAAAATAATAAAGATAAAGTATTTGAATGAATGCAATAACACTAGAAATTTGCTATTAAATGCTCACTAGTACAGATTTGAGATGTTTGTAATAAAAATTGTGTTTCCACTTCTAGACAAAGACTTTAATTAATTATACAATGAGCTCCTAATAACATTTACATTATTTTATCATCTGATCTTCCAGTTCTATGCAATTGGGCTTCGTTGTTTTGACCTTGGGCTTATATAGAAGGAATAAGCCCATTGGATTGGATAAAATAGGCCTATAATTTACACTAATCCAAAGCCCTAGCATATTTTAGGGTTTGGAGTTTAAAGGCAACCCTAGCTTCAGACGCTTCTGCAACGCCTAGGTTTTTAGCTGCTCCGTTTCACGTCCATAGCACCTCGCAGCCTCCAACCATGGCAGAGCAGGTATTCCCCCTCAAATCTCTCTATCTGTGTGTGTATGTAAATCAATGTGCTGTGAATTTACGGTGAAATTGAATCTATTTGCTTTGTGTTGCAGACGGAGAAGGCTTTCTTGAAGCAGCCAGGAGTTTTTCTCAGGTATGATTATGCGATCATATACCTTCCTAGTATGGTACCAATATGCACTATTATATGTGAGTGCACACTGATTTATTTATTTTCATTTGAATTGGCAGCTCGAAGAAGACTGGTAAGGGAAAGCGGCCCGGTAAGGGAGGAAATCGTTATTGGAAGAGCATTGGTCTCGGGTTCAAGACACCCCGTGAGGCTACTGAAGGTACACATATACTTTTCTGAGTTGGTTACTGAATAAATTTAGCACATATATGGATGTTGTTCTAGTTTCAGTTCTTCTCGCTTACTGCCATTTTTTTTTCTTTTTTTTGTTTGCAAATTAGGTTTTGTTATTCTTACTCTTACATGAGTGCAGCTATTGTATTGAATGTCTTGATTTCAGCAGTTTGTAAATGAATTGTGTTTTGTTGTTGGATGATTAATCTTGAGACCAGTGTGGGACTGTTTTACTGTAACTATGCGATTGATTGTTTGGAAATTGTTATCTTGTGGCAAATGAGAAATCTTGGGGAATAATGCTGCTTGGTAAGATTCTGTGTAAATTCATTTAGCCATCAATAACAAGTACCTGATCATGGAAAGTAAAATGTATAGAGGGTTATATGATTCCTCATTCAATTGGTAATATAAGGAATAGATGGTAGTAGAATTAAATTTAAATGGTTATATTATGGCCCTAATCTTAAGCTAAATCTTTAAACTTTCTTATGAAACCAGATGTATCACTAGTTTATTCTAAAGTGTGTTATTCAAGATTTCTCATTCTTGGAAACATTATGTTTTTATTTATCCAAGTAATTCTGATACATTGACCAACAAATGCTCTTCTCTTCTTTCCAGGAACATATATTGATAAGAAATGCCCCTTCACTGGTACTGTTTCTATCAGAGGTCGTATCCTTGCTGGAACGTGCCACAGTGCAAAGATGACCAGAACCATTATTGTTCGTCGTAACTACCTTCACTTTGTTAAGAAGTATCAAAGGCAAGTGCTAGTTATGATTTGCTGTTTTGAATATTTTGCTTATTTTCATATTTCTAAACTTGACAAGTTTGCTGATTGGTCTTCCAGGTATGAGAAGCGCCACTCAAATATTGCTGCTCACATTTCACCATGCTTCCGTGTCAAGGAAGGGGATCACGTAATCATTGGACAGTGCAGGTAAATATCTTAGCTTTTAACCCGTCTTCTAATCTCTATCCTGTTATAGGATTTTGTCTAGAATGATGGACATGTCTTTCTTCATAACAGGCCATTGTCCAAAACGGTTCGATTCAATGTGTTGAAGGTGATCCCCGCTGGATCTGCTGGTGGTGGGAAGAAGGCATTCACCGGAATGTGAACGCGATGTGACCCTTTTTGTTAAAAAGTTTGTGCTAGAGCTGTTTTTATTGTTTTCGTTGAACACATTTTTATTTCATTGGAATCTTATCTATAATACTACTTGCAATTGATTTTGTGTACGTTGAATTTACAAATTGCTTAACTGAAATTAATGTTAACAGGGTTTTCTATGTTGGGAGTTTTGTTTGTTGGTTGTGAAGATTTGTTATAAGGAAATGAGTTTTAAGGGCGGCTTGAAAATTGAAATGCAGTGTAGGGTGGTTTTCTTGAATTTATTTTGATAAATAAATGCTGATACAACTCTAATGTCACATGGGAATGTTTTTCGAGTCAAGAGCTAAACTTAAAAAAGTGGAGGAGAAACATGATTGCTTTGAGTGATAATTCAACTTCAAAATATAGTGTTTTCTTCATTTACATATATACGTATTTTAGTCCAAGACGGCTTTTAGTTGGCTAATTGACTAATTGGCTGACTAGGTACGTTGAGTGTCTAACTTGATTGAGTTGAGCGCTTAACACGATTGAGTCTGTGTTTAACTCGTTGTGTGATTTTTTTGTCTACTTGACTATTCTTTTTCTATATTTTCAGTCATGTACTTAATAAAAATCATTTAACATATATGTAGACTAGTTTTGGAGATTATAAATATACTCAAATTATTAGGTAATTTTAGAGATTATAAATATACTTGGATTTTTTAGGTTGCTTAGGCGCTAGGCGTGCCTAATACTAGTGATAGTGATTCCAATACATCATGGGTGTACCAATTGTGGTTTCTTTTTACTCTATCTCGTTTAGTAAAAGATTTTAACATCACAAATTATTTTATTTGTTAAAAAAAAAAGTGAGAGTGATGTACATAAAGATATTTTGGGAATTGTCGCAAAACCACTCAAAACACCATACTTGTAAGGTAACCTTTAATTTGTTCATTCATTCATATATGCAATGAATTCATCCCCTCCGCTCTTTTCCCAACAAAGAGGATACATAAACAACGCTCTGTTTCGTTTCGTTTTCAAGTAAAAAAACAAAACCAAAAAAAGAAAAAATTAATGTTAGTTTGTTGAGGCAAGGATAATGGGGGATGATCACGAGACTTTTTCTCTAAGCTCTAGGAAGAAGAAGTCATTCTCATTCTCCGTTAACCTTTCTTGTTGCTTCCATCGCCGGCGCTCCTTGTCGTCGTCCGTGGCGCCAATGTCCCCTTCGCGATGGATCAAATCCAGAAGAAATTGCAGACGCCAACGCTGCTACTGCTCCTCTACCGATTTCACCTACGATCCTTTAAGTTACGCTCGCAACTTCGACGATCACCACACCTCCAATCCCCGCGATAACTTCTTGACCAGGTTACGCATGCCGCCGCCGCCGCCGGTGCCGATGGAGGATCCCAACGCTCAGGATGAGTCGGCCGCTAGGGTTCCGCACTTTTCAAAGAAAGTATTGATTCAATACGCACATTAATTCTACATCAAATCCCTAATCCTACTTCTATTTTTTACTCCACATACTTTGATTGCATAATTTAGTAGGGAGATTATGATTTTTATACATTCTTTTTTTCTTCTTCTAATTAAATTTAAACACAAGTGAGATTAAAATTTTTTTGAAAGTATACGAAATATTTTTGATTGTATTATATATTTCTTGTTAGAAACAAATTAAATTACCCTGTATGCATTGTAAACATTCATTTGTATAGATTTGTATTTTCAATGCCCCTATATTTTGTAATGTATAGTTTTTTTTTTTTTTTTTTTGAGAATATGTAATGTATAGGTTTTAATATGTAGAAAAAAACTGTTTTTCTACATGTATAGGTTTTAATATGTAGATAAACAAAAATATGGCTGAAATGTAAATATGTTTTGTTTGTTCAATTAATTTTTAGAATTATGATGTAATTTGGGTTTCTCATTCATTTTCTTTCCTTACAAAATTATGAACAATTATATTAACTATGATTGGATGAGACTACCGAGCATGTAACCTTCCTTATGTGGAAAGTACGAATAATTTAAGTATATTAAAAATGTACTTTTTGTTATGGTCGACAAAATACTGTGTTAGATCATGGTTCAGACAATAATTTGCCATTTAGACTACTTTATTGTGAACTAAACTGTACCCTATTTCCCTACTCATCTTCCTTGCCATTGCAACCTCTCTAATCTGCACTGAGGTATCAAAATCCCCAATTTCACAGTAAAAGTTTGAAACTTGCAACCAAACAGCAGCCTCCTCTGCTTCAAGCTTCATCAATTTCTCTGCAACTCTCCTTCCCACTTGCTCATTTTTATGAGTTCGACAACTCCGTAACAACGAGCTCCACATCACAGCATCTCCCTCAACTGTTGCAGCACAGTTCATCAACTCTTCGGCCTCACTCACCAAACCTCGGCGCCCGAGAAGGTCCACCATACATGAATAATGTCGCCTGTCAGGGTTGATCCCGTGATGTGTTCTCATTGAATCGAACACTGTTCTTGCCTCTTCCACCATACCGGAGTGGCTGCACCCCATCAATACACACAGAAATGTTACCTCGTCGGGCTTTAGGCCTTGTTGGATCATAGCTCCGAACATCTCGAGGGCCTCGGTTCCCTTTCCTAGCCTTGCGTATGCATTGATCATAGCGGTGAAACAGATGGCATTAGGTGAAGGAAGCTCTATGAAGATCTGATCAGAGTGTTCAATGTGACCGGATTTTGAATAAGCATCGATCAGGGAACATGAAACCACAATGTTATATTCAAACCCGACCTTTATTGCACAGCAATGCAACAAAGCACAGCTATTCAAGCTCACTGAGGCCGACAATGATAATGCCTTTAGCGTCGAGGACAAACTCACTTCGTCAAATCCAATACTTTCGTCAACCATAAAACCGAACAGTTCTAATACGTCTTCTATAACGTTGCAATGCAGCAAAGACGTCATCAACGAGTTACAACTCTCAAGAGATGCCTCGGGGGCATTCTCGAATAATGACACCAAACTCTCAACGTGCCCACATTTCCCATACATGTTAATCAAAGCAGACTGAATAACAACATTTCCATAATCAAATCCCAATTTTAGGACAAAGCAATGAATTTGCTCTCCAAGCAGCAATTCTTTTCTCGCACTCGATAAACTTAACAGTCCCAAGAAAGATTGAGCCGACGGCCTCTTCCCCCAAGATTGCATCTTTTCAAACACTTTCAAAGCATCCTGCAAAAGTCCATTGGCAGCATACACAGAAACCATTGAACTCCATGATATCACATCTTCAGGTGGAATACCTTCAAATGATTTCCTGGCATCACTTAGAACCCCACAAGCAGAGTAAAAATCAACCAAACCATTGGCTAAAAACAGATTTGTTACTAACCACCCATTCTTCAACACAAAACAATGTATTTGCCTTCCTTCAAGAAGAAGTCTCCCACTACCACAACCACTTAGTAAATAACAAAAACTAAGTCCATTAGGCTCAACACCTGCCAATTTCATGTCAGTGTACAATCTTAATAACTCCTTTGACCTTCCTAAATCACAAATTCCACGCAAAACAATATTCCACAATGTTAAATTCCTTTCAGGCAAGCCATAAAACAGTTTCAATGCAAATTCTATGAGACCCACTTTCATATACAGATCAACAAGAGCACTAACAATGTATATGTTCATATCCAAACCAAAGACTATCACTCTACATTGTATCTCAAACCCTTTTCTGTAAAAACCTGCATTGTTACATATACTCAAAACAGATGAGAATGTGGAAGAGTTCTCAGTTATTCCTTGGGAGACCATACTTTTGTAGAAGTAGAGAGATTTTCTGGGAAACCCAGATCGGTTTAGCCCAGAAATTACAGTGTTCCAGGAGATGACATCACATTCGGGCATTTCACCGAACAGTTGAAGGGCAGAGTCCAAAGACCCACATTTTATGAGATTATCTATGGCTCTGTTGTATGAATATATGGTGGCATGACCATTTTGTAAGTACCCTAAAGGGGATGAAGAAAGTGGTCGGGGCAGGAGTTTGAAGTGAGGGGAAAAAATTGTGGCGGTCCTGGGGAAATGTGACAGTATTGTTTTGGTTGTCATGAGAATGAGAGTGAAAACATAGAAATAATTAAGGGTAAGGAATTGGGAAGATTAGGTGAGAAGAAGATTGATAAGAAGAGTTTAAACCCATTTTCAGTCACTATTGTAATGTGATTATGTTAAAGCATATGTTGTCCAATTCAACAGGCTCTGATCTATGTATGATTACTTCAGCTGCAGCTGCTCCTCCTCGTTCCGAGAGTCACTAGAGGACATAAATTCGAGCATGGATAAGTAATTTTTCAGTCCGTCTTTGATGTGTATAAAGATTGAGTTCAACCCACACCTTACACCAACTTTTAGAGTTCAATTTCAATGATGTTTGATATAGGGTTTGAAGTTTGAACCCCACTCTGTTACCTTCTGTTGTAACTTGAAGTCAGGTGATCAACTACTATACTAATCCGGTGTTGTGATTGATTGCATATTTAGAGCTCAACTTTTTTTTTTTAATAAAATTTTTTGGGTGTTGGCTATATTTGTTTATTGAATATTTGAAATGTACCCAATTTAACCCTCACACCATACTAAATTTTTTGACATTCACTTCACTACTCTAATCTTTGTTCTACTTCTAAATATGTATTACCAAATTAATTTTCACCATTCACTACCCAACCTTTGTTGTAACTCTAATTATAATTTTTATATGAACATTATTTTTATAGAAAATTGTGCACTTCGTACTATTTACTTTATGTGAAAGACATACAATACTTGAATTTATATTAATTTCTAAACGATACTATGTATTGTTTTTAATTTGAAAGAATTTTACTAAATAATGTCATTTTTCCATCTTAATATTTATTCAATATATTTTTTTATTTTTTTTGAAAACCAATATATTTTTTTTATATTCATTAATTACTCAATTAGTTGCAATGCTCACAATAATGATTTTGAAACGAAATAAAACATCAATGAATTTTTAAAGTTATGAACATTGATAACCATGTTATATAATACACCTTTCAATTTCCAGTTTCAACTATCAGCTTTTTAGCTTTCAATTTTAACTAGTTTTTTAGTTGTGTTTAAGCCTTAAATATATGAAAACTTATAGAATATAATATTTGTACAAAAAATTTTGTTAAAAAATTATGTAATAGACTAATATATGATAAATGTTGTAATTCTTTGTGTTTACAAGCAAGGAAGGGTTTTAGTATCTGACAGGGTAATTGGGTACCCGACCCGGAACCATTGTCATAACCAAGTTGCCGTTCAAACTACCCGACACCTCACTCCTCAGCATCAAGGCGCAACGGTCCAACTCCTCAGCATTGATGGCCAACGTTCACCTCCTCAGCGTTGATGACAGACGTTCAGCTCCTCAGCATTCAATACCTCAGGTATTGATGTCCAACGGTCAG
>NC_044916.1:7847724-7859940 GCF_003576645.1 Ipomoea triloba
TTTTTTTTTTTTTTTTTTTGAGAATATGTAATGTATAGGTTTTAATATGTAGAAAAAAACTGTTTTTCTACATGTATAGGTTTTAATATGTAGATAAACAAAAATATGGCTGAAATGTAAATATGTTTTGTTTGTTCAATTAATTTTTAGAATTATGATGTAATTTGGGTTTCTCATTCATTTTCTTTCCTTACAAAATTATGAACAATTATATTAACTATGATTGGATGAGACTACCGAGCATGTAACCTTCCTTATGTGGAAAGTACGAATAATTTAAGTATATTAAAAATGTACTTTTTGTTATGGTCGACAAAATACTGTGTTAGATCATGGTTCAGACAATAATTTGCCATTTAGACTACTTTATTGTGAACTAAACTGTACCCTATTTCCCTACTCATCTTCCTTGCCATTGCAACCTCTCTAATCTGCACTGAGGTATCAAAATCCCCAATTTCACAGTAAAAGTTTGAAACTTGCAACCAAACAGCAGCCTCCTCTGCTTCAAGCTTCATCAATTTCTCTGCAACTCTCCTTCCCACTTGCTCATTTTTATGAGTTCGACAACTCCGTAACAACGAGCTCCACATCACAGCATCTCCCTCAACTGTTGCAGCACAGTTCATCAACTCTTCGGCCTCACTCACCAAACCTCGGCGCCCGAGAAGGTCCACCATACATGAATAATGTCGCCTGTCAGGGTTGATCCCGTGATGTGTTCTCATTGAATCGAACACTGTTCTTGCCTCTTCCACCATACCGGAGTGGCTGCACCCCATCAATACACACAGAAATGTTACCTCGTCGGGCTTTAGGCCTTGTTGGATCATAGCTCCGAACATCTCGAGGGCCTCGGTTCCCTTTCCTAGCCTTGCGTATGCATTGATCATAGCGGTGAAACAGATGGCATTAGGTGAAGGAAGCTCTATGAAGATCTGATCAGAGTGTTCAATGTGACCGGATTTTGAATAAGCATCGATCAGGGAACATGAAACCACAATGTTATATTCAAACCCGACCTTTATTGCACAGCAATGCAACAAAGCACAGCTATTCAAGCTCACTGAGGCCGACAATGATAATGCCTTTAGCGTCGAGGACAAACTCACTTCGTCAAATCCAATACTTTCGTCAACCATAAAACCGAACAGTTCTAATACGTCTTCTATAACGTTGCAATGCAGCAAAGACGTCATCAACGAGTTACAACTCTCAAGAGATGCCTCGGGGGCATTCTCGAATAATGACACCAAACTCTCAACGTGCCCACATTTCCCATACATGTTAATCAAAGCAGACTGAATAACAACATTTCCATAATCAAATCCCAATTTTAGGACAAAGCAATGAATTTGCTCTCCAAGCAGCAATTCTTTTCTCGCACTCGATAAACTTAACAGTCCCAAGAAAGATTGAGCCGACGGCCTCTTCCCCCAAGATTGCATCTTTTCAAACACTTTCAAAGCATCCTGCAAAAGTCCATTGGCAGCATACACAGAAACCATTGAACTCCATGATATCACATCTTCAGGTGGAATACCTTCAAATGATTTCCTGGCATCACTTAGAACCCCACAAGCAGAGTAAAAATCAACCAAACCATTGGCTAAAAACAGATTTGTTACTAACCACCCATTCTTCAACACAAAACAATGTATTTGCCTTCCTTCAAGAAGAAGTCTCCCACTACCACAACCACTTAGTAAATAACAAAAACTAAGTCCATTAGGCTCAACACCTGCCAATTTCATGTCAGTGTACAATCTTAATAACTCCTTTGACCTTCCTAAATCACAAATTCCACGCAAAACAATATTCCACAATGTTAAATTCCTTTCAGGCAAGCCATAAAACAGTTTCAATGCAAATTCTATGAGACCCACTTTCATATACAGATCAACAAGAGCACTAACAATGTATATGTTCATATCCAAACCAAAGACTATCACTCTACATTGTATCTCAAACCCTTTTCTGTAAAAACCTGCATTGTTACATATACTCAAAACAGATGAGAATGTGGAAGAGTTCTCAGTTATTCCTTGGGAGACCATACTTTTGTAGAAGTAGAGAGATTTTCTGGGAAACCCAGATCGGTTTAGCCCAGAAATTACAGTGTTCCAGGAGATGACATCACATTCGGGCATTTCACCGAACAGTTGAAGGGCAGAGTCCAAAGACCCACATTTTATGAGATTATCTATGGCTCTGTTGTATGAATATATGGTGGCATGACCATTTTGTAAGTACCCTAAAGGGGATGAAGAAAGTGGTCGGGGCAGGAGTTTGAAGTGAGGGGAAAAAATTGTGGCGGTCCTGGGGAAATGTGACAGTATTGTTTTGGTTGTCATGAGAATGAGAGTGAAAACATAGAAATAATTAAGGGTAAGGAATTGGGAAGATTAGGTGAGAAGAAGATTGATAAGAAGAGTTTAAACCCATTTTCAGTCACTATTGTAATGTGATTATGTTAAAGCATATGTTGTCCAATTCAACAGGCTCTGATCTATGTATGATTACTTCAGCTGCAGCTGCTCCTCCTCGTTCCGAGAGTCACTAGAGGACATAAATTCGAGCATGGATAAGTAATTTTTCAGTCCGTCTTTGATGTGTATAAAGATTGAGTTCAACCCACACCTTACACCAACTTTTAGAGTTCAATTTCAATGATGTTTGATATAGGGTTTGAAGTTTGAACCCCACTCTGTTACCTTCTGTTGTAACTTGAAGTCAGGTGATCAACTACTATACTAATCCGGTGTTGTGATTGATTGCATATTTAGAGCTCAACTTTTTTTTTTTAATAAAATTTTTTGGGTGTTGGCTATATTTGTTTATTGAATATTTGAAATGTACCCAATTTAACCCTCACACCATACTAAATTTTTTGACATTCACTTCACTACTCTAATCTTTGTTCTACTTCTAAATATGTATTACCAAATTAATTTTCACCATTCACTACCCAACCTTTGTTGTAACTCTAATTATAATTTTTATATGAACATTATTTTTATAGAAAATTGTGCACTTCGTACTATTTACTTTATGTGAAAGACATACAATACTTGAATTTATATTAATTTCTAAACGATACTATGTATTGTTTTTAATTTGAAAGAATTTTACTAAATAATGTCATTTTTCCATCTTAATATTTATTCAATATATTTTTTTATTTTTTTTGAAAACCAATATATTTTTTTTATATTCATTAATTACTCAATTAGTTGCAATGCTCACAATAATGATTTTGAAACGAAATAAAACATCAATGAATTTTTAAAGTTATGAACATTGATAACCATGTTATATAATACACCTTTCAATTTCCAGTTTCAACTATCAGCTTTTTAGCTTTCAATTTTAACTAGTTTTTTAGTTGTGTTTAAGCCTTAAATATATGAAAACTTATAGAATATAATATTTGTACAAAAAATTTTGTTAAAAAATTATGTAATAGACTAATATATGATAAATGTTGTAATTCTTTGTGTTTACAAGCAAGGAAGGGTTTTAGTATCTGACAGGGTAATTGGGTACCCGACCCGGAACCATTGTCATAACCAAGTTGCCGTTCAAACTACCCGACACCTCACTCCTCAGCATCAAGGCGCAACGGTCCAACTCCTCAGCATTGATGGCCAACGTTCACCTCCTCAGCGTTGATGACAGACGTTCAGCTCCTCAGCATTCAATACCTCAGGTATTGATGTCCAACGGTCAGCATTCAATACCTCAGGTATTGATGTCCAACGGTCACTGAACTGAATGGAATAAAAGGGCTCACAACCACGTAGCGGGGGCTCTCTGACACTTCTTACACTTCTTGCTAGACAATACATATCTCTTGTACACTGAGCACTACGCTCAACATTGTATTCAGATACTCAATAATACTCAAATAATATATCCGGTAACACGTTATTACCGTCATTGGTGCTTTCATTGAGAGCCGAGACCAGATCTTAGGCTAAATTTACAAAAATCTCAAACCACTCAGTCCATCTCATCACTATCAATGGCATCCGGATCCAGCAGCTCGCATACCCCTCGTCAGGTGAACAAGGGTCACCCCTCAGGTGATCTTCGTGAGCAGCTCAATAGTAACCGCGGTGGTGACCTTCGTAGCCAGCTCAACGACAATCACCAGCGCAGAGAAGGTGACCTCCGTAGCCAACTCAACAACAACCATGGTGGTGGCCGTACTCCCCTCCCAGCAACCGCTGCTCCCGCCCAGGTGGTGGACCTTCAGGCGGCAGCGCAGATCATCCAACAGGCGGCGACGACGATGGCCCAACTAGTCGCAGGAATGCAAGGCCAGATCTTACCGCCACCACCCCCTCTGGAGGAAGAAGTGCAATCTCCGAGGCAAAACAGAACTCAACGGCACGAGGGTGGAACTCAACCAGTTTCCAGATCTGTTCGAGAACGACCGGCGGCTTCTAGATCTATCCGAGATCGGTTGGGGGTGCAAGGATCCTCCAATAGAGGTCCCCGTGCCCAAGCGGGAAACGTAGTAACCAAACGACCATCCGGTGAAAGGATGGGCGAATCTGGTGGGTTGGCTCCGCGTCACTCCACTAGACACAAAACACCGCAGGAAGGCCTGGTGGAAAGACTCCAAAGGCAGATAGATGATTTGGAAAAGAAAGTAGAAGCAAGAGAACACTCACCAGAACCGGAGGTAAGAATGGCCGCTCCATTCTCTCCTGACATAATGGAAGTTCCTCTTTCAAAAGACTTTCGATTACCCACCATCAAGGCCTACACTGGCACTTCAGATCCACGTACCCATATGACAAGATACAAGGCAGCCATGGTCATGATTGGGGCAAGCGATGCCATAATGTGTAGAGCGTTCTTGTCCACCTTGGACGGGACTGCTCAAGATTGGTTTAACACAATCCCAGACGGATCAATTCAGACCTTTGCAGAGCTATCCAAAAGTTTCTTGTCTTATTTCTCAGGGAGTATACAACATAAGAAACCATTCTCACATCTTGGTGGGGTAAAACAGGATAAGGGAGAAAGCCTGCGAGATTTCTTAAGCAAATGGAAAAAAGAAGTCAACAACGTATATGACTTCGATTCAAAGGCAGCGATTCTCATCTTCATCCAAGCACTAAGGTCAGGTGATTTCCACAAACAAATGAACGCCCACCACCCACGCTCTTATGAAGAACTCATGAGAACAGCCAATCGGTACGCAGACGCTGAGGAGGCTGACAGGAGGAAAAAGGATGAGGAGGAAGGACGAAAGAGTGGGCGACCTGATAAAGCTGGTCCGCCCAGCCAGGCACCACGACCAAACCAACCACCCTCAAAGAAGGGAAGAGATGACCGACCTCGCCTCATCCCGTTGCGACATCTGACACCGCTGACTCACCCAGTTAGCGTAATCCTAAATCAAGCCGAAGACATGGGGATCGTGCAATTTCCGCAGGAGTGCATGAAAGTCTCCCCAAATGCGGATCAATCCAAGTATTGCAGATTCCATAGGCAGGTGGGCCATGATACCGATGAATGCAACGTGTTAAAACGCCAGATTGAGGAGCTCATCCAGAGGGGATACTTCAAACAGTTCGTCAAACGGTCAGGCCAGCAAACGCCGGGCCAAAAGTCAAGCCAACAACAACCTCCGCGTAGTTTACCAAAAAATGTTTGGAAGAAGGATGACAGCTCCGAACCGTCATCCTCGAGTGGTAAGAAAAGGGAACACGACCAAGTTACAGTAACTGATCTCTCTGACAAAGACACAGAAGAGCCTAGGAAACACAAGAAGCAGACTATACACTTCATCTACGGAGGTCCTGCAGGCGGAGACACACAGGCAGAGAGGAAGAAGTGGAGTCGCCAGTTATATGTCGGTGAGGTGGTCAGCCTTCCAAAGGGAAAAAAGCAGAGGAGGGAACCCATTACCTTCTCTGACGATGACCTCCCAGAAGGTCCACTGCCTCACCGAGATGCGTTGGTGATCAAAATGGAGATTAACGACAGCATCGTGCATCGCATACTCGTAGACACCGGAAGCTCAGTCAACGTGATGTACTACGACGCTTTCACCAAACTGGGACTCCCCAGAAATCAACTCAAAGAGGTACGGACTCCACTTTCTGGTTTTACGGGAGATTCAATAGAGACGGAGGGATCCGTGGTACTACCGGTAGAGATAGGCGTGAGCCCCAACACCTCCAAGATAAACATGGAGTTCATTGTTGTGAAACTCACATGTGCCCATAACATCATACTGGGGAGGCCAGCTCTGGAAGACCTGAAGGCCATAATTTCGATGGAGCACCTATGCATGAAATTTCCCACGCCATACGGGATAGGAGTTGCGAGAGGAGATCAAAGGGCAGCTCGTAGCTGTTACGTCAAAGCGTGCAAGAAAATTGGACAGAAAGATCTGCGGGTCCACACCATCGCAGAAAAAGTGCTGAGAGAAGAGGAGGGCTGGCCCCGCGCCGAGCCTGCATCTGAAACAGAAGACGTGGTGGTCGATCCCGCACGAGCAGATAGGGTCGTAAAGATTGGCACTGGATTGGCACCAGAACTAAGAGCCCAGATAGTCGAAGTCATCCGACAGTTTAAAGAAGTTTTTGCGTGGGGTCCAGAAGACATGCCAGGTATCAATCGAAACATTATAACCCATAAGTTAGCCGTGGACCCTACCAAGAAACCAATACAACAGAGAAAGCGATACATGTCGGCTGAACGAAGGGACTTTGTGAAAAACGAGGTGGTCGCGTTGACACAAGCAGGACATCTCAAGGAGATCTATTATCCCGAGTGGTTGAGCAACGTAGTCCTGGCCCCAAAAGGTTCCACGTGGAGAATGTGCGTGGATTATACAGATCTCAATAGAGCCTGCCCTATGGATCGATTCCCCTTGCCAAATATTGATCAGCTGGTGGATGAGACGGCAGGATGCGAATTGATGAGTTTCATGGATGCCTTCCGTGGGTACCATCAGATATTCATGCATGAGGAGGATGCGGAGAAGACCGCGTTCACCACCCCAGAAGGTATTTTTTGCTACTTGGTCATGCCGTTCGGCCTCAAGAACGCAGGCGCAACTTACACCCGGATGGTGGCCAAGTTGTTTGGGAAAGTACTGGGACGAAACATGGAGGCATACGTAGACGACATGATTGTCAAGAGCCGTAGAGGTGCCTCTCATGTCAAAGACCTTAACGAGGTATTTTCTATTATGAGAAATTTCAATTTACGCCTGAACCCTAAGAAATGCACGTTCGCAGTCAATGGGGGCAAGTTTCTGGGATTTATGGTTACTAGAAATGGGATAGAACCAAACCCAGAAAAGGTAAAAACCATTCTGGACATGGAACCCCCGCGGTCCATCAAAGAAGTCCAAAGGCTCAATGGTCGCTTAGCGGCTTTGGGTCGATTTCTATCTAAATCGGCCGAACGATCCCTTCCCTTCTTCCAGATACTAAAGAAGAATAAGGGGTTTGAATGGACCCCAGAGTGTCAGTCGGCCTTCGATGATTTGAAAAAATATTTGCTATCACCGCCACTGCTTGCAAAACCAGAGGCGGGTGAAACCTTACTCTTATACCTGGGTATATCACAGGGTGCGATCAGCTCCGTGTTGGTCAAAGAGCAAGAAGGGACTCAGCGTCCCATTTACTATGTGAGCAAGGCTTTACATGACGCAGAACTACGGTACACTGCCGTGGAGAAAACAATGTTTGCTGCGGTCACCGCCTCTAAAAGGTTGGCCCATTACTTCCAAGCTCATCCCATCCATGTACTCTCACATCAACCATTAGGGAGTTTCTTACGAAACACTAACTCTGCTAGGATGGCCAGATGGGCCATGCACCTCAGCCAGTTCGACATTGAATTCAAACCAAGGCCCGCCATCAAAGGTCAAGCCCTCGCAGACTTCATAGTGGAATGCACAGCCCGTGAGGTGACGGAGCAGGTGGAAAATGAAGATGGGGGATGGTGGACCTTGTCTACGGATGGCTCATCCAACAGTAAAGGTCGCGGTGGTGGAGTAGTGCTCATCACCCCGGAAGGATTCCGCGCTTACTATGCAATCAGGTTCCACTTCAAGTTATCTAACAATGAGGCAGAGTATGAGGCCCTCCTCAACGGACTGCGGTTAGCAGCAGGACTGCGAGCGGAAAAAGTTCGCATCCGGTGTGATTCCAAGTTAGTAGGTGACAGGGGAGTACGAAGCCAATGAAGGGAACATGCAAAGGTACAGGGACGCAGTGCTGCGAACCTTGCGATAATTCGAGGGGTATGAAATCCACCAAGTACCTCGAGAACAGAATGCTGACGCTGACATGCTCTCCAAGCTGAGCACTGGGATCCCTGGCCACATTCGTAAGATTGCTCGGGTGGAGGATTTGGAGACATCCAGCATCGATATCTCATGGGTTTGCCCCGTGCAATCCAGAGAGCCATGTTGGATTGACCACATCACAAAGTACAAGAAGGAAGGCACTTTACCAGTGGACGAGCAAGATGCAAAGCTAACAAAGTTGCGGGCACCCAGCTACGTGATATTAGAAGACAAGTTGTATAAACGATCCTATAATGGCACACTCTTGAAGTGTGTGCACCCTGACGAAGCAGAGCTGATGATGCGAGAAGTCCACGAGGGAGTGTGCTCCGCGCATCAAGGAGCATATACCATAGCTCGACGCATCATGCTGCAAGGTTTCTTCTGGCCAAAGATGTTAAAGGATTGCGCAGAATACGCCAGGCGATGCCCTAAGTGTCAAGAGTTCCAGACATTGCCAGGACGACCCGCAACCAACTACACTCCGGTGAGCACAGCAATTCCATTCTCGAGATGGGGAATTGACTTGGTAGGAGCCCTTCCCACGGGCTCGGGAAGCCGGAAGTACATTATCGTAGCCATTGACTACTTCACCAAATGGGTGGAAGCTGAACCGCTGGCTAGTATCACAGCGGCCAGGTGTAAAAAGTTCGTGGAAAAGAACATACTGTGCCGCTTCGGCATCCCCATCCAAGTAATCACGGACAACGGACGTCAATTCGAAGGCAGAGAGTTTTCAGATTTTTTGACGGAATGGGGCATCAAGCATAGTCGGGTGGCGGTATCATACCCGCAGGCAAATGGTCAGGTAGAGAATGCCAATAGAACCATCCTGGATGGTTTGAAGAGGAAATTAGAAGCAGCTGGCGGGGCGTGGGTTGAGGAGCTGGATAGCATCCTTTGGACTTACCGCACAACCCCAAGGAGGGCTACTGGTGAAACTCCTTTCGCATTGAGTTACGGGTTCGAAGCTCGAGCCCCAGCAAAGGTGATGATACCAAGTAGAAGGATGGAAGAGTACGATGCAGAGCAAAATGAGATCCAACAGAGAACTGATCTCAATTTCATAGAGGAAAAACGAGAAACTGCGTTCTGTAGGATGGAAAACTACAACAGACAGTTGAAGTCCTATCATGACGCCAAAGCTAAACCCAGGTACTTTCAAGTAGGTGATTATGTTTTGAGAAGAAGGGAAGTCAGTCAACCCTTGGAAGGAGGCAAGTTCGCGAAAAAATGGGAGGGTCCGTACATCATCGATGAAGTGATTCGCCCGGGAACTTACAAGTTGACGACAGTCGGTGGCAGGTTGATTGATAGGATATGGAATTCAGAACACTTAACAAAATTTTATCATTAAGAAGTCAAGTCCTGGTCTGTCCAGGTTATCTTGGTCTGTCCACAATGTTGGTCCGTCCAACAAAGATGAATAAAACTCTATGTTTTTAAAGAGGGGCATCATATAAGAAAAAAAAAAAAAAAAAAAAAACCGTGCACCGAGACTTCGGCCCAGCGCCGAAGTCACACCACGGGACTTCGGCACTTGACCGAAGTCACGCCACGGCACGACTTACGCCACGCGCAGCGTACTTCGGCGACTCGGCCCGAAGTCACGCCAGACGATTCGCCAGCGCCGAAGTCCGCCGTAGCGCAACCTCGCGCCCGTGCCGAGTGCAAAAAAAAAAAAAAAAAAAAAAAGTGCTCAAAACAAAAAAAAAAACAACAACTCGAATTCAATATTCAGACAAAACAATACAAGTGTTCAACACACGAATAACTGCGAAACTAGTATTCAAAACACAGTGCGGATGCAAGATGAATCAGGTACGCTAAGCATCCTTCGTAGTAGTGGTGTGATCCTCAGCATTCTGGGCAGCGATATTGATGTTGTTAGGACGATCAGACACCCCCTCCTCATCAGGGGATAGGTCGTACACCTCGGACTCAGGGTCGGGATTCTCCATAAACTGGGGCAAGCCCATAGCCTCGGGATCAAAATTAGGATTCTTTTCCTTAAGCACCGGATAAATCTGTTGCTGCTTGGTGAACATTCCAAGGTCGAATGCTAGCTGAGTTTGTGCCTCGAGTGCAGACCGACCAGCCGGGGACGCAGTAAACTCCTCTACAGCTTCTGGAGTGTTCATGAACTTCCAGACGTCATCCTTGAACTCAGATGACTGCTTGTACGTCTCTCGTGCCTTTTTCAGCTTGGTAACAGTCGCACGAAGCTTCTTGTGCCCCTTCTGCTCATCCTTCAGCTTCTGCTCTAACTCTGAGTAATCAGTTTTCAGCGTTTTGATCTCTTCCCTCAGTTCCTTCAACTCGGCATCATGGTCTTCTACGAGTTTCTTCCTCTGCGAAAGAGATTCGCGGAGCATAGCTTCGTACTGCGAATGAAGACTGTCCCCTATCACCACAGACTCCATCGCCATTTTGCAATATCGCTCCCGTAGCGTAGCCAAACCCAGACCTTCAAAAATTTGTGCATCTCTTGGGGTGACGAGGGTACGAACGAACTCGGGGGCGTCAATAGTACCTTCTAAGAAAGATTTCCCGGGGAGCACATCCATACCAAGCCGGATCAAGTTGGATTTCCCGGGGAGCACATCCATACCAAGCCGGATCAAGTTGGTTCGAATGCGTGGAACTGGCAAGGCTTCCCCTTGCTCGGGGGGCTGGGCGGACAATCCCTCAGGCAAGGGATCCATATCTGAAGTGGGGGCTGGGGGCTGCTCAGGCAAGGGATCCATATCTGAAGTGGGGGCTGGGGGCTGAATTGAAGATTCTGGCTGAGTTTGCGGTAGCGTCAGGTTACAAGCTCCTTCACCAGATGTGGAGGCTTGACTCTTCTTCCCTTTTTTATCGGTTTTACTTTTCTTAGAAGGATACCGCCCGCTTTGCGATAAGTACCGAGCAGCTGTTGACGATATACCACCTTTCGACGACATGGCACCTGCAAACAATTTCAAGTTATGACGAACAGTTACAAGAAAACAGCAGGCAAGAAATAGCTGAACACCGAGAGGGGTACCAGGTACGTCAAGGGTAGCTGGCCGGATCCTCCTAAACCCCAAACCTGAAGCCACCACTCAGAGGTACGCTCGACAACTTGAAAAGGGCCACCCTTCAGAAGTTTCTTGACCTTCCTACGCATATCTGGACTCTCATCTAAAGGTGGGTGGCATCTAACTTGGGTACCCCACGCGACAGCAAAAGGAGAAGGAGTGCCTAGGGTGACGAAGAAGAACCTAGACTTCCAGTCCTTATTGAAGGAGGGACGATCATCGAAAAGCGGCATATGGGGCATAGACGAGATACACACGAAACCCTTACCCTCTCTAGGTGCCCTCATGACTCTAAACAATGACTGGAAGAGACCTAAGGAGGGCGTCATCCGTTTTTGGCGACACACAGAAAGGAACCCTGCTATAACCTGGTGACCGTTTGGGGCAAGCTGACCCGGGGCTATTTCATAGAAATCCAGGAACTCAATCAGGAAAGGGTGAAGGGGAAACCTAAGTCCCACCTGCACAGACAACAGGTGAACACCAAAGAAGGAGGGCTTCGGGGGATCCATGATGCTAACATCATGCCCAGGGATGACAACTCTAACATTCCCACACACTAGACCTTGGATATCTTCTAAATCGCCAGGTTTTAGACGGCGATAGGTTTTCTCGATAAGTGAACTATCTATGGGGGAATACGAGGTCCGACGCCTCTTCCTCTTACGATTAACAGAAGGGGCAACAGGATCCAGATCTACGGTGTCTTCTTCCGAAGGAGAGGAAGACAGAGATGAGGTGTCTTCGGGGTCATCACCATGGCCCAATGCCTCGGTGTCACCACCATAGGTCAATGTATCTTCACCATCGTAAGATGAAGTTTCATTGTCA
>NC_044916.1:7860019-7875670 GCF_003576645.1 Ipomoea triloba
AAAAAAAAAAAAAAAAAAAAAAAAAAAAAAAACACCTCGGCGCAGACCGTGACTTCGGCGCTGGCCGAAGTCACACGGTGCCGTGACTTCGGCAAGCGCCGAAGTCACGCGTGGCTTCGGCGCTGGCCGAAGTCGCGCCACGGCGTAACTTCGGCCCAGCGCCGAGGTCACGGGACCTCGACCCCGTGCCGAAGTCACCTCGGCACAAGGCCGAGGCGAAAAAAAAAAAAATTATTTTTTACCAGGCTAGTTGGAAGCAGGAAGACAGTTGGTAGGTTGGATGTTTACGAAAGAAGGAGATGAGTTTTTATACAAAGCCCTAGGGTTTTGTATAAGGAAACCCAATATTCCTGGTATCATTGGGATTTCCTAAAAACAATCTTGGCATATATTTTGCAAGTGGCATATATTGTGCAAAATTCCAGGGATTGTCTAAGGAGGTTATGGTGATTCACATCCTGAATTATCCTGGATAATTAGGAAAGATAACAAAAAAAAAAAAAAAAATTTCGAANCCAACTTCGTGCCCACGCTCCTTCCTCAGCTTCAACTTCTCACGTCTGGCCAGCTCCATCAAGCGGAACGATCGGCGCCTCTTCGTACCAGCACTTGTTTCAGCAGCACTTGCTCTCTTTGGACCCATGATGAAATTGAGCTAACGTAATGAGGAGAGGTGAAAAACACAGATTCGGAGAGGGTCCTTATATACATACGAAAGCCGGCCCATACAAGGAAACAAAATCGCAGAGAGATTAGGAAATATTCCGCAGATATGCAAATTTCCTTCCAGAATTCAGCATACCCAATCTTCTTCCACAAGTTCCAAGGCCGATCCATTCAAACACCAGTTGATACTCCCTAACTACCTCAGCCATTCTCGCTAGCTAGGGAGTGGGGGGCTGGTGACAGGGTAATTGGGTACCCGACCCGGAACCATTGTCATAACCAAGTTGCCGTTCAAACTACCCGACACCTCACTCCTCAGCATCAAGGCGCAACGGTCCAACTCCTCAGCATTGATGGCCAACGTTCACCTCCTCAGCGTTGATGACAGACGTTCAGCTCCTCAGCATTCAATACCTCAGGTATTGATGTCCAACGGTCACTGAACTGAATGGAATAAAAGGGCTCACAACCACGTAGCGGGGGCTCTCTGACACTTCTTACACTTCTTGCTAGACAATACATATCTCTTGTACACTGAGCACTACGCTCAACATTGTATTCAGATACTCAATAATACTCAAATAATATATCCGGTAACACGTTATTACCGTCAGTATCCATGTGTTCATCGTATATCATTTCTATCATGGAATAACATATCAATTCCGTTTCAATTCATTTAGTGACATTTTAATGAAGGCAAGAGAGAAAATGCGATAGCATGTTGTGATCAAATGCAATGGTATTCAATATAATGAATACAAAAATAAGAATTGCTTATTATTAAATAGATATGATGTATAAATAGTAACATGGCATTTTAAGATAGAGATGAGCATGGGTTGTTATGCCGTGGACCCAGGTCCACCTTGTAAGGTGGACCTGGGTCTACATTCACATACATTATACTCTACATTCACATACACTGATACACTATACTATACATTCACAATTTGTAAACTCCACATTCACACATTACAGGATTATATATTTAGTAACTATATTACCATTGTTATACATTCACACATTCAAAACTCTATATTCACAGGTCCTATACTCCACATTCACACATTACAGGGCTACAAGTTGTTAGAACTTCTTAACTCTTTTACAGATTCACACATGCATAACTCTACATTCACGGTTTCTATACTCCATATTCACAATTTGAAACCTCCACATTCACACATTTCTGGGCAACTCTACATTCACACAATCATAAATCTACATTCACGATTTCTATACTTTACATTCACACTTTGAAACCTCTACATTCACACATTTTTGGACAACTCTATATTCAACAATATGTTTACTAATTAAAAAAAAAAAAAAAAAAGAGACAAAAACGACCTAATTTTGGACCCAGGTCCACCTTGCATAATTTGCCGGATGAGCATGAAGCAGATTGGAGCGAACCTGGAGTGAATCCACACCCAACCAAATAAATGTGGATTTAAAAATCTCATCTATATCTATATTCACTACCGGCCCAAATCTGATCTAATCGATATACTAATGGTGGATTTGACGAATTGGATGCAGATAGGAGGACTTATTTTAAATTTAAAAAATGAAATAAATTATAATATAAGATTTCAAACACTCAAAAATTAAAATCACAAATTTTCGAACATCCAATTTAAAAAACAATCAAATATCTAATTTTAAAATGTAAATAATTAATTTAAAATTTAGAAAAACTTAAAATACAAATCTTCATTTATTTTTAATTCATCTTCAAAGTAGTGTTAAACTTGTGGTTATTATGCCGTGAAGACGAATAAATCTAATTTAAAGAATGAAGAAAGCGGAAAATCGAAAATGACAATTGAAAATGAGAAACCTAAAACCTTATGCTATGTATAGAAAAATTTAAAAAATTATAATTGAATTATAATTTTTTATTTGGGCTACATACACCGACCGTGGTAGACAGTCAACAGTGGGATACTAGACTTTATATATATATATATATATATATATATATATATATATATGACTGCGTTCAAATGAGAACGCACCGCCCAGGAGAGAACTATGAACCAGTCGTCACGCGCCACGTGTCCAGATGTAGTTGCACCTAAGGTTATAACTAGGTGCACTTAGGTGCATGAATGCTAACAAAGTAAATTACTTACATTTGTACGTTAAAATAGGTGCACAAGTGCATGTAAAATGTATTACATGTGCAAGTAAAATGTACATTGAGCATCAATACTAAGTGCACCTAATGTTATAACTAGTTGCACCTAATGGTATAATTAGTTGCACCTATTTGCACGAATGTTAACAAGGTAAATTACTTGCACTTGTAAGTGAAAATAGGTGCACTTATAAGTGATTTTACTTGCACTTTTTACTTGCAACTATACACAAACTACTTGCACTTATAACACATTTACTTGCACCAAAGTTCGAGATATTTACGAAAATGTCACCGCGTCGTTTTTTTTAAAATTACATCTTATTCGTTGATCTGGACACGTGGACGGCTGTGGATCGTTCTTATTTCTCTCCTAGGCACCCGTTCTCATTTGAGCGCGCCCCTATATATATATATACATATGTATATATATATATATATATATATATATATATATATATATATATATATATATATTCCAGGAGCGACCATGCATACAACTCTCGTGCATTTGGAAATGTTTAACAATGCATTCAAGGATCTCAATTTACAGCCTATGCTGAGTTGAGTTGAGAATTTCTTCTTCTCTTATTCTAAATAATGCCTATTGAACTTGTGAGCTAAGCCTGTGTGGGCTGGGTTTAGAATTTTCTGCCGCACTAAAAGATGGTTATTTTTACTACGACCATATATCAAAGTAAATTACTTTATGTATATAAATAATGAATCTTATGTATACAATAAAGAATCTTGATTTACTGAATATTAAATTTCTAAGTAAAGGGGTGTAGTGTGCTGAATAAGTCCAACTATGTTCTACAAATAATGAACTTCATGAACAACATAAATGAGCCTAAAACATACATGCCTAAATAATCTACCTTCAATCAGTTTATACATTATCAAATAATAAACCTTATGCACACAAATAATGAATTTTATGTATATAAATAATGAACCTTCAAGTTGTTTTTATACTATTTCATACACATTCAAATAATGAACGTTACATATAAAAATAATGTACCATATGCATACAAATATTGTACCCTATACATAGAAAATAATGTACCTATACTAGAAAATAATGTACCTTAGGCATAGAAATAATGTACCATATGCATGGTCCACAAAGTTGTGTGGATCATGGTCCACCTAATAAGCATTGATGACGGGTTATGCGAGGTTGTAGGTTAACATGCTATACTTCGATTTAATAGCTCTACTACAACTACCACTACCATTGTTTGCGGATAAAGGTTAAACATATAGTTTGAAGAAGGGAAAGTTGTAATTTTTTTTGTCCCTAAGTTATAGGGTAATTGTTGGATACATTTCTACTTGTTAGTTGTGCTCATTCACTTTCTTAAGTTATAACTGATGTTAAAAATTTTTTCATTTTTCTAACAGGTTGTGTTCATTTCTCGTCCTTAAGCTATAATTGATGTACCAAAATTCGTCCTTAATGTTTATTATAAAGTGACGAAATTTGCAACATCAGTTATATGTTAGGGACAAGAAGTGAGTACGGCCAACAAGTAGGAATGAATCCCATAATTACTCTATAACTTTAGGACGAAAAGTGTAATTTTTCATTTAAAGAATATAATGAAGATTAAAAATATTTTTATTTGTAAATAAAAGTAATAAATTATTCTTAAAAAGTATAAATTTTAAAGAGCAATTGGAGTGAGCTAACTCTCTAAATATTCATTTAGAGAAATTTAGTAGAAATTTCAATAGTCTTTTTCATTATTTACTAATGAATTACTAGAAAATTGAACTGTCGTGGATAATTTATTAAAAATTTCAACTAAAATAATAAAGATTCAAGAATGATGTAATTGTAACACTTTAAACACTCAAATTTAACCACTTTTTAAAAGAAACCCCAAGCTAAGGAAAATTATTGCATTTTCAATAGTAGTGATTTTTTAGGTGTCAATTAAGAAAGAGATAAGGAAGAGAGAATAAGAAAAAAGAGAGAGGAAAAAAAAAAGGAGAATTGATGCTGAAGAAAAAAAAAATAGACCAGCTGACGCACTAGCAAGCGTGTGCACTGTACGCGCTCAGTTGAGCGCGGTGCACAATATGCACAGAACCCCACAAAAAATCATTCTTATAGGAGAACCTTAACTCTTCTCTCTCATCCTTCTTTCTCCTCCACACAAGCCATGTCCTAAAAAATTATTTTTAAAAAAACACTGTTCTAGATGCTCTAAACATTTCGAAAAGGAAAAATATTGAAAGAATACCACGTGAAGGGAGCGCTGATATATAGAAAAGAAAGGGTCAAGGTGAAAAATATATGTAATGTAAACTCCATGCAGGCATGGACAGCACGCTCATGTTGGGGGTATGAAAGTGATTTTTTTTTTCTTCTTTTTTGTGTATATAAAATATAATTATGATGTAGCAAAAAGCAAATAGAAATTAAAAGTATATTAATGAAAGATACTATATTTATTCCATTCTTTACCCATAATTTTTACTTTCACACTTAAAATTATTTGTGTAATCATAAATAAAAATACATTTTTAATATACTCAAAGACATTATTTGTATACATAAAATACATTATTTGAAAGTGCATAAATTTTTATAAGATTATCAAATAATCTACATGTAAATAAATAATGTACTTTTAATATATTAAAAATGTATATTGTATCTATGATTTGCAAATAAATAATGTACTTTTTAATATATCTACTATACTAATAAGAGCCAAAGAGAGTTAGGCCTAAAATGGGTAGAAAAAATGGCGGTCAAATTATTTAATCAAATGGATGGTTCAGATGAATTATTTAATCAAATAGATGATTAAGATAATTCAGATTAATATTATTAATAGTGATTACCTAATTTAACCTTACTTTTATGATTATCCGTTAAGTTTTCCGTTAAATATTCTCTTTTCCGTTAATATCTCGTTAACTTTTAACTTAGCCATTAATTTCTATAAGAAAGATCTTAGGTTCGAACCTCATCTCAATTAAATTTGACATAATTAAATTTCTCACTCTATTTACTCTTATTAAATTAAATAAATTAGTAGCTACAACAAAAAATGATACATATGTATTTCTTTAATTTAGAATTATGTGTCTACAATACCTTTATTTGAAAAAATTATTCATTATCAAAAAATTAAATTAAATAATAGAAATAATTTCATTAGTTATATTGTCTTTATTTTCTCTCATGCAAAGATTCTTTACATTCAAATTTATCAATTGATATTCATTACATTGTCCATTATCTTATTTTTACAATATCTTGTAATTAAATATCAAAGTTATGTACAAAATAATGTTATATATTTATTTACCAAGTATTTTATTAATACTATGAAAAAAAAATTAAAATAATTTGAAGCTAATTATATTAACTACTTGGGGATTGGTACGGTTGACAAAGAGAGTACTCAAATAACCCAACAAATTGAAGCGGAATCACTCTATTTTACTCTTATTGAATTAAATAAATTAGTAGTTACACCAAAAAATGATACATATGTATTTCTTTAATACCATGAAAAAAAATAAATAAAAAAAGAATAGTTTGAAACCAATCATATTAACTACTTGGGGGATTTGTTGACAATGAAAGTACTCAAATAACCCATTACCCAGCAAATTGAAGCAAAAAACAAACTTTTAATATCTTTGGAATATATAATATTTTAAATTTTCAAATTTTTATTAATTTATTTAATCTTTTTTCTTAAACTAGGGATTTCTTTATCTACAATAACTCATTCAACAATAATGGTTGAACCAAATGAACCCCAAGCAGAACACCTAAAGGAAAGTCCATAACTCCTATATCATAATCTTATTGTATAACGTTGTCATCTATGCTACCAACAATAACTGAATTGCAAATAACACACTACCAACAAAAAGGAAGAGAACAAATAGTAAATATGAAGACAATGACAATGTTACTCAAAAGAGAATTAAGAACACTTAGAAAAATTCAAATGAAAAGTAATATTTATTTAGACTATCATTTTTAGACCAAATATTTAGACTATCGATTTTACAAGGTTGCAAACATTTATTTTAGTAATAATTATAATGAATTTTCTATATTATCTTGGATTCATATACTTTGAGTTAGATATTTAAATAAAAAATTTCGACATTCAATTACTCATGTATAAACTTCTCCTATATAATTTTGTATTGATATACTTTCAAATATTTATTTAAATATAAACATTGGATATTAACCCATACGCGCAATGCGCGTATAAAACTAGTATTAAAAATGTATATTGTATTTATGATTTGCACAGTTATGTAGACCTTGTTCCAAAGGATAATTTGTCCTATCAGTGAGAATAAATTTAATAGAGTAAAATTTGAGCATCATGACATCATGTAGTAGCAATCAATATTAATTTAGTGTTATGGTAAGCAGGAAGAGAGGAGGAGCCCACACGGAATGATTAGAAGGCTAAAGTAAAATATGAAATAATTATGATAGAGGGGGCAAGGGAGGGAATAGGTTTCTTATGGTTGGGTTGAGACCTTGGGGGGTGTTGTAAGCGCAAAGCTAAAGAAAAGAATAAAGAAAAGTTCCATTTCATGTCCCTAAAAATGGCAACAAGAAATCAATCAAAAATTTAAAAAATTTGATAAGAGCTTTCTACATCTAATTAGACCTACTCTTCTCTTCTCTACACTACCCATAACCCCACCTTCATCTTCTTCTTCTTCTTTCTTCTCCTTCCCAATTCACCAGAGCTCCTCCAGGAGGGTAGTGAGGCTCTACACCTGTGACTTGGTCACAAATGAAAGTACTAACTACTTGATTTACAAACATCTCCTCCTTCTCAGCCACGATCCCGGCTGGTCTAGCCCCCATATATATCACAGCTCCGATCCACATTCTTATTCTTGGTTAATTCCATTCGTCTTCCAGGGGAGTCATGTTTAGATCGGGGAGGATGAAGCCGCCTCCTTTGTTCTGTGAAGAATCTGACAATACAACCTCCTCCTCCTCCTCATCATCCGCTGTGTGTCTTTGTCTAGACAAAACTTGCATCGGGTTGTTGCATTGAGTGGAGGATTCATCAGCAGCATGGGGGCCTACACCCCGATCACAAGCCGTTTGCATATTCAAATCAATCTGCCAAATCAACAGGTGATTGATTAGCAGCTTATTCTCATGAAGGGTAAGATATTGTGTTCACAGAATTCCAATGAATTGCCTTTACCTTGATCCTCTTCAAGTCTTGGCTCCTAGCCTTTTGTTGGTTCAGCGTCACGTGCAGGGATGCCAGCTCCTATTCACCCAAAACACAATCAAACCAATCCTAAAATCATATCTCTCAAGTAAAAGTTGGGCAGGCAAGCAAATGGAGTTACCCTTTTCAAGTGTACTCTCTCCTTCAATAGTGAATTCTCTTCCTCCACAAGCTCACCAAATGTCTGCAATCAAATCTCTATCTTTCAGTAATTGGAATACAACACATATCTATCTATCAATTCATCCTCTGTTCAAAAACCCCAAACTTACCTTTTTCCTTACACACCCTTGGGCTTCCAAGGAACTTTCAAAATTGCTGGGTTCATTAACCTGCAAGTGCACATGTAATCAATCACACATTCACACATTACCAACGCTTGCTTTCACACCTATTCCATGAATCCAAAACCATTAAATGAGAGGGTAACCCCATCTTAAGTTGGTTAAGGATACAAATTGGTCACAAGTTTTATCAAATGTCAACTAAGGTCACAAGACTGGTTGAACCGGTGCAGATCCTTTGTCAACTAAGGTCACAAGACGGGTTTAATCAGTGCAGATCTTTTGTCAATTAAGATCTCAAGACTGGTTTAACCAGTGCACACCGTGATTACGAGTTTCCATTGACACCCAAAAAAAGAAAAAAAAAAAAAACCATAAAGTGAGATACCAAGAAAGAAATTAGGCAAGTTGGAGACCATTGCAGGGCTAAGTACTAGTCTGTCTAGACAAAAATAGAGAGTGTATAATGTATATCACACTCATTCAACATTAGAAATTGTCCCTCCCCAGTCCCCAATTCCACACACCCAAAACTCTCAACAAAGTAAATGAGCTTTTCATTCTCATTCATTTCTCTGCCTCTCACCTTCTCCCACTCCCAAAGTGAAAAGTAATAAATAAATAAAGGAGACGCAACCACCAAAGTAAACTGGGACCCACTCCCCTTTGGAGGACCATTAAAATTCAACGCCATGACTGGATGGATCTTCTTGGACTTCACATATATAAACCAAAAAAGCCCAGAATAATATGAACACACAATTCCTCAAAACAAATATCCACCCCTTTAACCCAAGCAAATTAATTATTTTTTTTAAAAAGGAAATTAATTTATTAAAAATAAAAATCGCCCAAAAATAGATGAGAGAACATTTTTAAAAAGACAATAAAAATATAAAAAGCTGAAACACGAAACACACACAAAAAGAAGAGAAACCACTGGGTGGGACCCCTCACGACAAAAACAGATGGAATCAGAAAGAAACCTCAAGATAAGTCCATGCGACCGCGGATACGACGGCAACGCCCTAAACCTCCGCCCCGATGGGACCCACACTCCTAACTGTTGCCCTTATTTTATTTCTTTCCCCACTTTGCCCCTTCAATTAGGTGACCCACTTTTACTCCCATAATACTCGAAGGAAATTTCCAACAAAAATTAAAAAAGAGAATATATACATATATATATATATATCTTACGACAAAGAAGGAATCGGAGGAGGTTTTGAACAAGTATACGTGGGAAATTTCCCTAGATCCGAACCTTCTGAGAGTGTATTTGCAAGGAGGCTATTTTGGTCAATTTACCAGACTTTATTTTAATTTATAAAAAAAGAAAAAGAAAGAAATGAAATTAATTATCCGTATCGGGAACGCTAGAAGGTAGCCGGAAGAAAACGTGAGGAACCGTTAAAACTCCATTTTTAACCGGAAACTGCCCCTCCGACCATTTCTTCATCCAAAAAAGCGCAGAATTCAACAATTTCACACAGGCACGGAAAACGACATGGCAAAAGAGGAGCGAAATAATCGGAAACCAAAACAGTCCGACCAGCGGCAAGCAAAAAAAACAACCGACGTTTACAGATCGGGCCGGGCTTCAAAAGTTGGAAAGTTTTTTTTAATAAATCCAAAATTGGATTATCTCGCTGCCAGTCGAAACCGTAACAATATAGAAATGGAAAAAATGAAAGCGACAACGTGAATGCAGTGCAGAGAAGGAATTGATAGAAACCAGGGTTTAAACGGAAAACCAAATTGGACTGAAATTGTCATTATAGTACGATAGAGTTTTCGCATAGTTGAAAATAGACTGTTCAGTTGACGGAAAACAAAAACCGCGGACTTGAAAACCAGAGATTTGGAGGTTTTGGAAGGTGTCCTGTTTAACCTAAATGGGGAAGAACGTCAGATCAGTCCTTCGTGAAGCCGACGTCAGAGCCGGAAAACCGGATAACTAGGTTGCGATTAACGGTTATGGAGGAGTCTCCAAAACCGCCGTGAAAAAGGAATTGAAGTCATTGAGAAGTTATGTAAGAGATGAGATGAGAGATGAGATATAGAGGGGAGAGGGGATACAAACCTTGGATCTGAAAGCGGATGTTAGATCCGACGAAGAAGCGAGGCGGCTGGACTCGTCAAAGCCGCCGTCGCTGGGCGAAGCGGCGCCACCGCTCCAGGAGAGCGGAGTGGTAGGGCTAAACCTGGCGGAACTTCCAGCGGCGGCGGCGGCGGCCTCTTTCCGGCTGGCCGTCGGTTTCGATCTCGGCTGGCGATGGCCCCAGCTGGGAGAAGGCAAGCGCATATGCAACAACCTCGTCACGGCGGGAGGCGGCGGCGGAGTGCACGCCTCTGAGAACGGCGACTGCTTGAGGCGGAAGAGAAGGTCCACCACGACGGCGTCATCGGTCATCGCCGCCGCTAACCAATCGTCGTTCATCATCATCATCATCAATCGCGAGCGAGCGAGCTGGGGAGAGCAGAGGAGGATGTGGTGTGGGTAAAAGTGGGTGCAGAGCAGAGAGGGTGGCGGAGAGAGACACAGAGAGAGATAAATGATAATGAATGAATTGTGTGTGTTCAGTGTTGTCGTATATATATGAACGTATATATATACGATCCCGGTATAAAATGTATAAATACGTACATGTGCCGTATGCGTAGATTGGGTTCTACGGTTTTGAGCGGCGAAGAAGTTGTAGAAGATTGGTAAAGATTCGAGCGAGCGCTGCAGCCTGCAGCATTCCTTTATTGGGCCCCTTTCTTTTGGTCTTCGGGTTTCAATATCCTTTTTTTTTTTAAACACATTTTTTCTACTAATAATTCACACCTTTGGGTAGATATGGCTTTGTAGCATCCTTTAACCGAAAACACATCTTGTTGATCATCGTTCCATATCAATTTATAAGTACGAATGATAGAGCACAAGCTCACACCGCATTCCTGTTGACGCAATGACATACAGAACAAATCAAAATCAACCATTGATGAGGAAAAAACTCTCAAAATAAATAAATAAATAATACAAACATAATAAATGGAATGAGGAAATCTCCGATTTTTCATATGAAATGAGCTTTACATATACAGAAAGGACTAATTTGCCTCTAAATGATAATCATTTTTTTTAATGCTAATTACATGAAATTAATGATGACCATTGATTTTTTATTTTTATTTTTTAAATGTTATATGGCTTAGATATGTTCTCATGTGAGAGTGTTTTTATAAGATCATGCCTCTCTGTGTGTCGTGTTGGTAGAGGATTAGTAGAGTAAATATAATATAGTGGATTTTGGAAATTACCTTTGTATCCAATTCACTAGTGAGATATTTTGACTAAGTAGAGTCACATTAGTTTGTCCACTTCAAATTAATACAGGTTGGATGAGAGTGAATTTGATGAATTTGGCAAATTTGAACATATTTGGTGAATCCTTACACACCCCTAATTAGTATATTAGTGATTAAATTATACATATGTATTTGAGTTTTGTTATATTTTTCTATTAAAATTATATTTATTAATAAGTAGCCAACAAATCAGTAATATTTTAAAAACTTTACATTTTTACGGTGGGATTAGATATTTGACAATCGTTCTAAATTTAAAGAAGAAAACATATTTCTAATTTTGTCAATATAAATGAACTAGAGATTCCAAATACCTTGTGGTCTAATGGCATCACTTTCTTTTAACGAGGTTTTCTCGTCGCCTTGTGACCCTAGCCGGCAAAGAACCACAAGGATGTAAACCAACCTAGGTTACCCATAGCTTACCGGCTCAAACCCAAGGGTTTGAAGATCGAACCTCTAACCTCTCGGCTGTAGGTAGAGCACTCTTACCATTACTATTCCAAACGGAAGTTCTCAGGTTGTATATGTTAGATTGTAGTACTCAAAAAAAAATGAACTAGGGATTTTTTTTTTCTTAATAGCATAATACTTATACTTTAGTGATTTTTTATGGTTAAAGTGATTAGAGCCCGCCAAATAAATGAGGTAAGCCACAAGTATATTTAGGCCATGTTTGGTAATATAGTTAGTTTATCAATCAATTTTGACTTATTTAACTACTATTAATTGTTTGACTTGGTTAAACAGTCAATATAAGTGTTTGATTAATTAGCTTTTTGTAAGAGCATCCATACCTGTGATTTTTTGGGGGATTTTGGCAGAGAAAAAACTAAGTGTAAAAGATCAAATTTGATAGGAAGGCAAAAATTTAGAGAGTTTTTTCTCCTAGATTTTGCAGGAGAAGAAAAAAAAAAAACATCGCAGCCTGTACGTTTGAGGTGCAACATCACGCCGCAACGGGCGCGTGTTGTCAAAGCGCCTGCTGGGACGCGTCAGAGTGGCCGCCAGCCGCCGGCCACTCTGACTTTTAGACAACTTTTTTGTTTGTTTGTTTTTTTTTTTTTTGTTGGTGTTGTCAGAATTTTTTTTTTCTTTTTTTTTTTTTTATCCTTCCTCCCATATTCTCTTTCCTAATCATACTTACAAAAAACTCATCAAAAAAAACTCTACCATTACCGATTCTCTAACATCTTATTGCTCCAAAACGCTAAAATTAAAAAAAGCTACTTAAAACAATTTTTTTTCAAACGGTTTTTTTTAGAAAGTTATTTTGCATGTAATCAGTTATCAAGTAACAACTAATTTACCAAATATGTTTCTACAATCAATTAATGTTATCAATTAGTAAAACATACTAACTCAATCAGCTAACAATATTTACCAAACACCCCCTTAGTCTACTAGGAGAGATCGACTCAAACTTATCTAAGAAAATCAAAACAACTCGTCTCATCTCAAATGACTCCAATGACCTAACTTATCTTCAAATGAAAGATTCTATTCCCCTTACTTGTTTAAAGGCATTATTACACATTTACACCTATAGTACCCGGACTTGTTTCCCAAACAATACACACAACCAACCTTTGTGTCTATAACGTATCTTGTATAAATAACCTACTAAGTATAATAAAGGATACTTGGTACTAATCTCATATGACATAAAACACAATGATAGACCTAGAATTATAATCGCCCGAGTGGGGGTGAAATTAAGATAACTAAAAACAAGATTAAAATTGACAAAATATAAAACACTATTTATTAGATAAAACATAATGAATACACCACACTATAAATTAAAATATTCATGAAATACTACAAAATAATACTTATCAACGTTATTTCCTATTGTAAAATTGTTGTAAGATTATCTTATCCAAAAAAATATTTTTGTTTTTTTAAATGTACTACAAAAGCAATCATTTAACCTAGCTATTTCATATCAGCCAATGACCTTGTGGTCTACTGGCATTCGGTTGCACCCCCATGTGGAAGGAGGTGGGTTTGAGCCTCAGTGGAGATGATGCTGTCGTAACAGAGTCAGTAGCACTAAAAAAAAACCTATTTCATATCAATTAGTTAATTTAAAAACTTATTATCACATATATATATAGTAAGAACAATAAAATTTTAAGAGATAAAAGAGTAATTTTCGCAAGAATGCACCTTTCTTTTTCTTTTTCTTTTTCCTTTCGAATGTTTGTGTAGAACATTGGCTGTTGGCATAAGTATTGGGGCCTACCCTTCCCACGTGGTTTTTGGACTTCCCCGTTTTGCTCTGACTAGGGTTCCTATCGCGGGGTGTATTTAGATGTGTTACAGTGCATGCTACATTCCAATACACCTGAATGTCTTCACATTCTAAATCCATAATTTTCAAATGAAAAAAAGATTCAAATTGCCTACTAACCACACCCATAAATATATGGATTAAGATACATCTAGCCGGCTGCGTATTCTATCAAATCCTTCCAATGCCAAGCACCTTGTACTCAGATGGCAGAGCAGTGGCTCTCTCATATGGGAGGTCATGAGTTCGAGCCTCAGTGGATGTGATACTGACTCTTTGTATTCCAATAGGTTGAGAAAGTATGTTTGAACAAGTCCTATAATGTAATAGAGTTAGTTGTATTCAAAAAAAAAATAATAAAATCAAAATCTTCCAATCGGCCTCTTTGAACAAATCCTATAATGTAATAGAGTTAGTTGTATTCAAAAAAAAATAATAAAATCAAAATCTTCCAATCGGCCTCTTCCAAATTAGTTGGCTTTGCCACCTTCAAGATTTTCAGAAGATCTTGTTATGCTAACAAATTCTTAACCCTAAACTTTTATAGCTCGAAATTTTATATATCATCAAACTTTGATACTTTGAACTTTTCACTCGAACTGGCTATCTCAACGATAATCTAATACTAATTTTTTGAGATTAACAAAAACAAGAAATGATAACAGTGACAGAAAATAAAGAAGACAAGATTTACATGGTTTAACGATGTGCTTATGTCCACATGAGCGAAAATTTTCTTTTATTAATTATGATGGTGATCAAACATCTAGGGTTACAATAAACATATTTATATGGGTCATTAGCGTCAATGAATGTAGTGACCGCTTACTTATATGGATCATTAGCGTCAAACTACAAAGGTAAGGTAAATCGGAACATGTATAGCATCAAACTACAAAGGTAATTATATGGCTTTAAATAAGGATATGTTTATATATGTTTGAAAGAATTATTTGAAATGAAAGACTTGGGAAAACCAAGTTCTATCTCGGCTTGCAGATTGAGCATCTCCCCGAAGGAATTTTTGTACACCAGTCTAAATATATAAATAAACTATTGGAGATATTTTATATGGATAAATCTCATCCACTAAGTATTCCAATAGTGCTTTGATCCCTTGAAGTTGATAAGGACCCATATAGATCGAGAGAAGATGACCAGGATTTTCTGGGACTAGAAGTCCCTTACCTAATTAAGTGTCATTGGGGCTCTTCTCTATCTTGCTAATTGCACTAGACCTGGCATTGCCTTTTCAATAAACTTGTTGGCTCGATTTAGTGCTGCTCCAACCAGAAGACATTGGAATGGTGTGAAACATATCCTTAGATATCTTCAAGGTACAACAGTTCTTGGTCTTCTATTTGAGAAAAACCAAGATGCCACATTAGTGGATATTCAGATACTGGTTATATCTCTGATACTCACAATGCTAGATTCCAAATTGGATATGTATTTCTTTGTAGAGGTACTACTATTTCATGGAGATTTGTTAAACCGACAATAGTAGTTACCTGATCTAATCATTCAGAGATCATTGCTCTGTATGAGACCTCATGAGTGAGAGTGTGTATGGTTGAGGTCATTAATATATAATATTCAGGGTTCTTATGGATTAGCAAGTATAGATGGAAACCCCCCCCCCCCCCT
>NC_044916.1:7876270-7895186 GCF_003576645.1 Ipomoea triloba
CCCCCCCCCCCCCCCTTCCATTGTCCTGTATGAGGAAAATGCAGCATGTGTTGCACACATGAGTCGTGCATATGTTAAAAGGAACCTTACAAAGCACATTGCATCTAAATTATTTTACCCGCATGAACTCCAAAAGAGTGGTAAAATACTCGTTTAGAAGGTTAGTTCCAATGGCAATCTAGCATATTTGTTCACTAAGGACTTACCTACATCTATTTTTGAGAAATATGCTTATAAAATTGGTACGTGTATGTTAGGAAGATTGTTGTCTGAAGGGGGAGCAACAACATCTACGTAAAATTGATTTATTGGTCCTAAAGATCAAATACTCTTGTGATCTTGAAGATTGAACCCTAAAGGTTTACGGTTGTACTCTTTTTTCCTTGACTAATTAAGTTTTTTCTCATAGGGTTTTCTTACGGTAAGATTTTCACAAGGAGAATGGATCTCACACAAGGAGGAAATCCAAACTCAAACTTAAATGTCCAATGTTCGTGGCAGAAATTGAATCCCTGCCCTATGCTTTAGCCGGAACTCCAAGAAGCAAATCATAAATTATTTATATTTTTTTTAGCCCTAATAAAATTTATCCTGTCTTTATATCTTTTGGTCAAGTCTACAATAACTTTATGTAATTTTGTCAATTTCAACCCTTTTTCAACGTTTTGTTAATATCAATCTTTCGAAGTGTGTCATCCAAGATCTGAAACTCCAAGTTAGTAATAATATTATAATTTGAAGCTAATTAATCAGCACAATTATTATTTGTCTCTCAGTGGACATATTATACCCAAAAAAAAAAAACGTAACTTTTTTATTGCTTTTGGTAGGTGGCAAACCGGAATTATAATAGTTGTTTTAGGTAACGGAAGTCTAGGGGGAGGAACTAATTAAATTGATAGTAATTACTTAAATTTATTACAATCTTGACAAGAACTAATAAAGATAAAAGAAAAATGATGGGAGAAGAAGAAGATGATAGAAAAATGAGGAAAGTATAATTATGAAATAGAATTAGATATTTTTCTCCATTCAAAATATTATCCAATGACATTGATGAGTGATGCATGTTTAGGGGTGTATGTCTGCATGATACACCACCACAACTCCCTGTCACCCAATTATATTAATATATGTTTGTCTTTTTTTCTTCGCTTCCTATGTGACAACCCCATCACGTATATTCATATAATCATGTGAGAACCATGTCTCAGGTGAAAATCTATGGATTAATTCAAATAATTGATCTAGTAGATTTAATGGTTGAAAATAAATAAAACTTTGTAATAATTATGAAAATGGTTCCACTCATTTTTTACTTGATTTTCCATCTATCAAATCTTGCAGAACAATGGTTTTAATTTGTTCACAAGTTTTGGTTAGGATTTTATATATATATATATATATATATATATATATATATATATATATATGGGCAAAACTCAAATATACCTACTATCATCTGTAATTTTATTAAGCAATTGGCCTAGCTAATTGCATCAATTTATCAATCTATCAACTAAATTGAATCAAATTGAGGAGTTGATGTATTAAATTATAACTTTTTAAAATTTATGGGTCTAATTACATTTTTCATGTAAAGTCAAGCAAGAGCTATATTTTTTTAATTATAAAAAGGAATAAATTGCACTTTTGGTCCTATGACTATAGGACTCTTGTTAATTTCAACACTTTACTTTAAAAGCTAACAAATTAATCCTTTAACTATACTTTTTTTAACGGATTTGGTCCTCCCGGCCAAATCACCCGCCGGAAAAACTTAACCCATTTCTAATTACAAAATAATGAGGGCATAACGGTCATTTTGCAAGGTCTTCTTCCCCTTCCTTTCCCCTGCTCGCCGGTTAGATTCAAAGGAGAATGGATCGATGAAATGGAGAACAACATTGGAGGAAGCAAGACAACCAAGGTGATGAAGATGGGCAGTGAAACCTTGAAATTAAGAGCAATAACCGGACGGAGCTACGGACTGGGCAGTGAAACCTTCATCGTTCTTCTGTATTCCCAGTCCAAATCCAACCCAGAAAACTCGTTAGCTCTAGCTACGGAAGACCGCCGCTCCAGACTCCATCCCCAAGCCCATTTCATTCCTCGTCAAACCCAGGTTTTTCCCGTTCACCGTCGCGCATAATCCCGGCCACCCCTACCAGTCGGCGGCCTCGTGAAGACCGTCAGAGATTCAAGATCCGATGGTCGGTGGCCCACTGTTATACCTTTCCCTGCCGCTCGTCATCACATTTGCAGAACATATCAAATCTAAATATTAGGTGCTAAGAAAAACAAAATGCTATTATGGTTTAGCTTATATTTTTGGTAAAGGGTTAAACAAAGTTGGAGAACAAGTATTCAACAATTATATTAGATTTCAACGAATTTTAAATCAGAAATGGAGAACAAGTATTCTGTACTAAATATTTGTTGAATTGAAGAAGCGAGACTGAAGCAGAATAAGAGGAAGATCTCACAGGGTTAAACAAAGTTGGAGAAGAAAGTGATATGAAATGACATATTTACCCCCATGATTTAATAATTATAAATGGGTTAAGATTTTCCGGCCAAATTTGGCCGGAAGGACCAAATCTATTAAAAAAAGCATAGTTAAAGGATTAATTTGTTAGCTTTTAAAGTCAAGTGTTGAAATTAACAAGAGTTCTATAGTCATAGGACCAAAAGTGCAATTTACTCGTATAAAAAGTTACTATATGTGTTTTTAAATATAAAATTTATGACTACAAAAAATTTAAATCCCATTTTTAATGACCATTGTATCTTCCTATACCTATTTTTTATTTTTAGTTTCAAACTAATCATATATATAATCTTTGACTTTAAAAAGTGTCACATTTAGTTATCCATTGCAATTAAAAATAGCAAATTTTAGAAGTAAATATAGTACATTTTTAATATATAATCGAGAATCAAATTTGGTTAATTTTAAGATCAATAATAATTTGAATATATATTCTAGTCAAGATAATATAATTATATATAATTGTCATAAAATGTGAATGTTTTGTATTAGAATTTTGTAAATAATAATCATATATAATGTGTAAAGATTGGATGTTTATTTTTCACAAATAAAACTATATATATTAATTTTATTTCTCATTAAATCTTATCTTAACCAGTAACAACTAACAAGTATAATAATATAGTTCCCCGCACGAGCATCTCAATTGGCACTAGAGTGATAGACTGAAGGTAAGGACTTAGGATTGAGCCTTGACAATCTCAATCATATATGGTTGGCCTCTAATGTAATGGTATATGCTTGTCAATCCTTCACCTACTATATCCTCAGGGAAGGTTTTGTTGGGTTGCTATGAATAACTCCTAAATACCTTTGATTATGGAGCACTCTGACATTCATTTATTTATTTATTTCAGAAAATGTAAAGAAAAATTAAAATTGAAGCCTTGAAATCTTACTAAAATAGTAGTTCTTGCTGTTACTTCAAATCGACCATGGCGGGCAGAATCATCAGGCCTATAAGCTTTCACCTACAACAAACGCTTTCATTACCCAACTAGAAAAAAGTTCATAAATCAATCAAACACGTAGGGAAAAAAATCAAAACTTATCCACATGCTAATTGCAAACACATTATCAAGGTTAGAAGAACAACAACATTAGTAATTATCAAGAATTTAGGGTTTATTGAAATTATGATTTTGGGATAAATGAAATTAGAAATTTAGGGATTATGGATTAAGGTATGAGTAATAGAACTAACTTGTAGCGCACGGAGACGGCCATGACGATAGAGACGACGGTGGTAAAAATGGTAAAAAATTCCCTGACTTTTTCCCGTCCAACTTTACCCTTCGTCAAAAAATTGAAAAAAAAACATTTTTTTTGACCATTTTTGTTGGTGATTGGAAAAGTGGTCAAAATTTTAAAGATTTTCAAGTGTGGGAGTTTCACCAAATGTGATGAACTTTTTGTGAACATCAGGCATTGATTTTCCCACCTAATAGGCCTCCTAGTCACCATGATTTACCTCTTTACAATCCGGTGGAGACAAATTATAGTAATAAATTTTGGAATAATTGCCACTTTATGTGATGGATAATTTTTCTCCTCTTTCCTAGTCTCTCAAAACAAGATAAATTCATATCTACAATCCCATCATTAATATTCAAATCAAATATAAAAGGAATAAGGTTCAAATTAGCCATTAAACGTAGCCTCAAAGTGCAATTAGGCCACTAAAAGAAAAAAAAATGCAATTAGGCCACTGAACACTCCAAATGCATGCAATTTTACCTTATAGCAGGTTACCTTCAATTTCATCAGGTTGTTGCGTACATAGATGGTAAGTTAGCATTTTAAAATATTTTTTTGATACTATTTTAAAAATAAAAATAAAATAAATAAAAAATTTAAAAATTTAATTAAAAAAAAAACAAACAAACAAGCGCATTTTATTTTTAATTTTTTTAATTACTTTTGTTTTTTAAAAAAACAAAGGAAGCAGGCATTTAATTTTTTATTTTTTTATTTTTTATTTTTAATGTTATTAAAAATAAAATATTTTTTAATACTAAACTTTAAAAACAAAAATAAAATAAATAAAAAATTAAAAAAAACAAACAAACAAGCGCATTGTATTTTTATTTTTTTAATTAATTTTTTTTAAAAAACAAGGAAGCATGCATTTAATTTTTTATTTTTTATTTTTAATGTTATTATTATTAAAAAATTATTTTAAAATGTCAATTCACCATCCACATAAGCATGCAACCTGATGAAATGAAAAGTAACTTGTTATCTGGTGAAATTACATGCGTTTGGAGTGTTCAGTGGCCTAATTGCACTATTTTTTCGTTCAGTGGCCTAATTGCACTTTCAGGTTACAGTGGCCAGTTTGAACCTTATTCCAATATAAATGAAATAAAAGTTACATTCACATCTAAATTTACTTCATATTATTCATCTCATCATTTTATTTTCATCCGCCATTCTTGATTTGGTCAATCTACCCATAATTAAAAAAAAAAAAAACTCAACTCAATAATAAAATAACAAAAAGTATCAAATAATGCCACATAAAGTAATTAATTTAAGGACTTTGTTATACTCCCCTTTATTTACCATCCACTCACACACCTACATTTACTCCATGATGTGGTATTTTATGGTGAATTGAAATTTAAAATTCTAAAAATAATTAACCACAAAAAATAATCACATCACAAAGTGATTATAATAAATTGTGTGACTTTTGTTGGAATGGGAAGCATTTTCCTTAATTTAATAGAATATATCACCGTTAGAAAAGAATTGCTAGTTTATCAAAGCTCAGAATTTCCCCAATGTGGACTTTGATCTAATTTCAAAGCAACCATATTGTATTGACTTTTATTTATTTATTTGTTTGTTTATTATTATTATTATTATATTATTATTATTATTATTATTATTATTATTTAACACTAAGGGAGTGTATTCTTCCCTGACTATTATAAATTTTTAAAAATAAAATTTGAAGATATTAATTTAATTTTTTAAAAATATTTAAAAGTCACATGGTATTCTATTCATACTTGAAGATCAATGTTTTTTAGTTTTTATTGTTGGTATAATAAGTACAATTCAATAAGATAATTATAATGTGGAAAGTTGGAAATTCAATACCAGCATACAAGATTATGTTCAAAGTGAGTAGATTCTTTATGCGCACCAGTATTTGACCATGGCGAGTCACTAAATTACCTTGATTTTTTTAAAGGAATTACCATAATTTATATCTTCTCAAATATTCCATCGAGTTAAAGTGTGGGGCCTTTTGGTTGGGAGTTTATCTTTGGCGAGGACAATTTTAATGTGTCTAAAGTTTAACTGTTGCATTTAAGTTAGACCATTATTGCATGTTTTAAAAGATGTTGACTGTGCTCTTCTGTGTATTATTCAATTAACTCTGATTTGAATTAAACTTAACAATCAACCATACGAATGAAATGGTTGGACCAATAACCAATTGTCTCTGGATTTTTATGTCTTCCTTTCAACGCCTGTTTTTTTCTATCAGACTTCCACTTGTGGAAAATTTAAAAGAATTTCTATTATGACAAAATAGGAAAATTCTTAAAATATACTTCGTAATATTTTCAAAGTAAAAAAAAAAACTAGTATATTTAGGTGTATGTTTATAAATTTTTCATAAATTTTATGTGTGCTCGAATATACATTATTTTAAAAAAATATATTACATAATTTTAATGTTCATACACAGAGGAGGAAAATGAAAACACAAGAAAAATTAAATGACTCTAGATCTAAAGACCCTCGATGCAATACCAACTTCAGATCGAGGTAAAGTCATATAACCACTCAACATGCTTATTTCTCACTACTCCCATGTTGTAAGCTAGATTAAATTGTTTTCTTGCACTTTCATCAACATTAACTTTAAATGCATTTCCATTTAGCTTAATTCAACGATTTCTAGTCAAAATTTAAAAATTACATATGTTCAATGTGAGCTATTTTTAGTTCAATTTAAAGAATATTTTTTTCCAACTACATATAAAAGTTAGTAGAATGAAAATGGATTTAAGAGTCACAAAATTAAAAAACTTGTTCATGATAAAAATAAAAATATTGTCAAGCTAGATTCTTTAACCTCTTTTTAATTGATAGCTCTAAACATATTGTACTTTCTCATTTAGAAAAGAGCTAGCTTGTGCGTATACTATCAAATCGTCAAATAGTCATGTTAGACAAAAATTACATCTCAATCTCTTTATTATAATATTATTCTACTTAAAAACAAACCGCACTTATTTTTGTTATTAAAAAAATCTTTAAAATAATTTACTAAATTTAAAAATGTTTGGTCACAGATTTAAATCTTTTAAAAGTAATCGTCATTTTTAATTATACATCATTTAAAAGATCTCAATAAGAGATTTTTTAATTTATATTTTTATACATTAATTTTAGAGTTAATACCTATTTTGGTCCCTCGACTATTGCGTAATACTTGATTTTGTCCCATAGAATTAAAAGTACCCAATTTAGTCCTCTAACTTGTAAAATTATGCTCAATTTGGTCCTCCGTTACAAATTCCATCCACCAGCTATTATATAGAGGGGCAAAATCGTCATTTTCAATAGTCGAGGGACCAAAATGGGTACTTAATAGTTGAGGGACCAAATTGGGTACTTATTATTATTATTATTATTATTATTATTATTATTATTATTATTATTATTATTATTATTATTATATTTAATATTGGGACAATATCTCTTAGTATAGTTTTGTATATCAACACTAGGGGTGTGTAATCTATTAATCGAACCATTTTAACCGAAGTATTTAAAACTTTAATCGTTGATCGAGCCGAATTGAAATTGTTTTCGATTAATCGGTCAGTTAACAGATTAACCGAACTTTTTAAAGCTAAAGTTCTAAATCCTAAAAATAACACCTATTATAATAAATCTAATTAAAATAATACATATAATAATAAATCCATAAGAAAATATAGAAAAACAATATCATAAGAACATTACAAATTTATAGAGATTTTACATATTAGATTTTAGTTAAAATTTTAAAAAACCTTTAACCATTAACTAAACCGAACGGTTAACCATTGTTTAACTGAACTTTTTTCGGTTAGGTTAATGGCTAAATGTTTTTTTTTAAATTTCAGTTAACGGTTAATTGGTTTCGAATTTAAGTTCGGTTAATGGTTCAAGGTTTTCTAAAAATTCAATTAATGATTAATATGGTTCGAAAGTGTCGGTTAACCGTTTTTAACTGAACTTTTTCAGTTCGGTTATTCGTTAAAGGTTTTTTAAAATTTCGATTAACGGTTAATTGGGTTCGAAATTGTCGGTCAACCAAACGATTAACCGAAATTTTAAACATATATATAACTAAATAAATAAATATATAATCTAATATGTAAAATTTCTATAAATTTGTAATGTTTTTATGATATTATTTTTGCATATTTTCTTATGGATTTGTTACTATATGTATTATTTTAATTGAATTTATTATTATAGGTATTATTTTTAGGATTTAGAACTTTAGCTTTAAAAGGTTCGGTTAATCTATTAATCGACCGATTAATCCAAAAAAAATTTCAATTCGGTTCGGTTAACGGTTAAAGTTTTAAAAACTTTGGTTAAAACGGTTCGGTTAATAGATTACACACCCCTAGCGTTGATATATAAAACTAAACTAAGAGATATTGTCCCAATATTAAATATTAAATATAATAATATTAATAATAATAGTAATAATAATAATAAATACTCATTTTGTTCCCTCGACTATTAATACCCATTTTGGTCCCTCAACTATTGAAAATGACGATTTTGCCCCCCTTTATAACGGCTTATGGATGGAAATTGTAACGGAGGACCAAATTGAGTATATTTTAGAAGTTAGAAGACTAAATTGGGTACTTTTAATTCTATGGGACAAAATCAAGTATTATGCTATAGTTGAGGGACCAAAATGGGTATTAACTCTTAATTTTATTTGTATAAAAAAATTGAAGTTAAAAAAAAAAAAAGGATTGTGTTTGGGTGCATGTTGTTACATGCACACTGGTCCACGATATAACTATTGAAAGACATATACATGGACCCAAAAAGAAACCCCGGGTGAATGGGATAAAACAAGGAGGCTAGGCATCTACTTCTTTGGTTGTTATGTTCATAATTTTAAAACTCTATATTCACATGGGTGAGAATCGGATCTCTAACCTCATGCTTAAGGTTAGGCAATGTGTTGAACAACCACGCGAACCATATTAGTTTACTAGTTTTCTACTATAAAAGAGCATTTACCGAAAACAAAAAGGCATTCAATTCAATGAAATTCAACTCAATTCAATCTTTATACAATGCGCAGCAGATCCAAACATCTCTACAACTCTCTCTACCTAAAAATTACCTCTCTTCTTCTCCTAAAAATCCAAAAGATATTCCTAACCGAGTGCTCTCTATACGACTATACCAATGTATTTATACAAAATTACTGTAAATATATTGAATTTTGACTTGACACCGCTCAAAAAGATCCGTGATTTTTACCTTTCAGTTCCCACATTAAAAAATTTATCTATTTATTTTCCGCCTTAGCTCAATTTATTTATTTTCTATCTCATCATCAAACCGGTAATGTTGACCGACCAAATAACTACCCCCAATAGTCATAAAACCATTGCCCACAATTATTATACTATAGACTAGGATCCAACTTGCATTATGGATCCTGATCCAAAGTGATATTCAAATTATGTACTAAAAGTTAACATATTATGTATTTTCAATTAACATATTATACACATATAAATGAATTAAAAGTACATAATAGGACACATAATATGTTAATTATAAATACATAATATGTTAATTGTAATATGTAAATAATTTATTAATTGAAAGCATATAAAATATTAATTGTAGTAGGCACACAATTTATTAACTAAAGACACATAATATTTTAATTATATACAGATAATCTAATGTTTTGAACCAGGAACCAAAATGTAAGGTAGACTCTCGTTCATAGCACTTTCTACTTCTTGGCACTGTCTGGAATTGCAAGGAGCTAGGAAGCGAGAGATTGGATCAACTTGACCCAACGAGGCCCTCGACCTCAGCCCAAAAACGACGATTTGGACATAGCTCTACCACAGATCCCGCAATTTGTGTACAATGGACCAAAGTCCATCTTATATTGTGGATCCTAATTTAAAATATTGTACTCCATCTCTTCCATTTTATCTGTCTTATTTACTATTCATTAATCAAATTAACTTTCTTTATTGTTTATTTTCTTTAATAATTTTTTATTATTTTTAAATTTAATTTTTTTTGTGTTTAATAGTAATTTTAATATAGTTTTTAAATATATAAATTTTATATATTAATGCTAAACTTCAATCAAGCCTCGTTAAATGAATCAGACAAATAAAATAGGGCAGAAGTAATAACATTTAGATTATGTACTAACAGTTAACATATTATGTACCTTTAATTAATATAGATTATATATCTATCACAATTAACATATCATATACATGCAATTAATAAATTAGTTAACATATTATGTATCTTTAATTAATAAATTATATACTTATCATAATGAACATATAATATACATTTAATTTATTTAAAGATACATAATATATTAATTGTAAGTATACATTCTGAACTTCATTTAGGATACACAATGCAATGTGAATCTTAATCCATGGTATAGTTTGCCCCTCCTTACTTGCCAAGTGACCCCTCCAAGCCCAAGCAATCTTAAATAGCCCGTGTACTCCCTTTCTCAAATAGCCCATATCACAATTCACAACCCTCTTAAATGGCCCAAGTAATCTACCAAACATCTAAACAAAATTTCATTTTTCTGAACAACACCAGAGCCAACAATTGCTACAGCCTACACACAATGAACTAGTCTATCACACAACTTCCGACTTTGAGAAAACACAACTCCAAATTGGTAGGATAGCATCAACTCCATCACCAATTCCCACACCTATTACCCATTTATCTCAATGTCCTTGCCTTGCTTATTCCAAATACATATTCAAAGCATTCACATAGGGCAAAGCAACCATTGCAAATATTAGAGAAGCAAAGAAGAATTCATACTGTTCAGCCTTCATTTTCCATGGTTGGCATAGATGATTCTGGCTAAACTGCAACTAATGCAAGATACTTACCTGAGAGACCACAACATCCTGCCAAAACCAAATGATTAGAAGCACCATTTGCTAATAGTACTTGGAGGATGGCGTATCAAAAGAGGAAAGGCTTAAGGTTTGTTAAGTAGATATAAGTTGTGTGTACAAAGTGGCAACTCACAAATGATTAACAAAATACTCCCAATGAGCATAACAAGCAAGGCTAGAAGTTGTCCGCATGGACTTAACTCACTGATTCAACAGACAGTCTTTTAGAGCAAGAGACCAAGGTTCAAAACGAAACAAGAAACCAATGTTCAAAACTCGATGACAACAGCTTACAAATTTATCCCTTGTGTGCACCACATTTGGCTTTGGCCTTATGTATACTATGTCGGGCCGGGGATTCAATATGTTGGGGCAAGGAAAGAGGTTCTGCAGCATAGATTGGCAAAATTGAGGTCTCTGTAATTGCAATAAGCTAATTGAACTGGGAATCTTTGCCCAAACTACTCTCAATATAAAAAGAACAATCATTATCATGTCAATCATAATATGACTATGGGACTCTAATTCCAAAGGGAAACTTTGAAATTACTATTGTTTACACACCTAAGAAACAAAGGTATGGTGACACAAATTCAACTAACAGGGAAGGAGCAAGCAAAAAGCTTATAAACAGGCAAAACTGGTTTCTAACAAGTCATTTCACAGAGCATACACTAGGGAATGTGACACAATAAATAATAAACTTCCATAAAACTTAAAACACTTACATATTCATGAAGAGGAGGATCTTAGCATCCCCTTCACATACACACTAAAACGACTATCAGCTAATGCCAAATTATTCTTGTAGAAACCCTACATATATCATTTAGGATAAGACAAATACCTAGACAACACAACATGGGACTATGAAACACTCTATATATATATATATAGTATGGGAAAAGTTAACCAAGGAGCAAGAGCTATTCTGTTACTTCCATTACTACTACTACTACTTGATCAAGGCAGGAACCTGGAAATGAAAGAGAGGCTTGACGAATTGCTTTGCCAATCCGACCTTCCCCTTGAAAAAATAAGGGAAGCAACTGCGAATTGGAGCAATTAACCAAACTTTTGCAACATTTTTCAACCCACAAACCACTAGACTTTTAGCTTTCCAACTGAACCTTCCTTCAAGTCGAGCCGGGAGAGAATAGAGAATAAAGAGAAACCCTTTTTCTTAGGTTCTATACAAACTCACGACGGATCCAGCCTCAGAAGCCGCCGCAAACCGCTAGAAGCGTCGTCGTAGCTCTCGGTGCTCTTTTTCTTAAAGAAAGCAGGCACGGGAAGAGAACTGGGCGGCGGAGAGGAGATGAAAGCCGATCCGGCGTAAAAATCAGCGATTTTGATCTGCTTTGGAACCATATCTGGCTCCGGACCGAGCCGATCCGTGGTCGACAAAGCCAAATCGTCGTCTTCCTCCGGCGCACAACAATTCACCTCGCTCTTCTCGCCCTCCATCATCATAACCTTCTTCTCCAACCCGTTCTTCATCGACACAGTCAACGCTTCGCCGCGCTTCAAAATCTTGACCTGCCCCATGACGAGATGGCGGTTCTTGGCCGGCGGAGAGCTTGACAAGCTGGCGCAGCCGCCTCTACTAGTATTACTATTTCTACTGCTCTTCTGAGGACTCCGCTTCCGCCGATTCGACTTATCGGATCCATGGTTAGGGTTAGAAGAAGAAGAACAAGTCTTCTTTGATTTGGGTGAAGGAAAACTGGAATTAACAAAAGTATTGTGACGATTATAAGCTAGGCGATCCTTCAAAGGATCTTGAGGACGAAGAACTGCGATTTCACCCATCGGAAAGTAACACAAACACACCAGATTGGGATGAAGATGAAAATTATGTATATAAATAAATAAAAATAGAGAAAATTGAGATCTGACGTTGATCTGTGGCTACAGAAAGATAGCAGATCTGAAGACAAAAGAGAGCATTTCGAAGTTAATTTCGTGAGAGATGTGTAGAGAGAATGAGTTTAGGAGATTGAGTCGGGTGGTTATAAAGGGATCGAAGGCGGTGGAAAACGTGGCGATGATGGAGAGGTTGGGGGGTTCCATATACGCACGCTTATATGCGCGTAAAAGCCTTTTTCTTTCACTCTTCTAGGTTTTCTTATTTTATTGCCTGCCTTTATTAAGGCTATTTGGGCATGCCAAGGATCTAGTGGCATCAAACCCTTCCCTTTATATGAGAGGTGGCATGTGTTTCAATAGATTGAGAAAGTAGTTATGAACAGATACTGCATTGTAATAGAGTTAGTAGTATTAAAAAAAAAGGCTATTTGGGCCATGGGCTCTAACATCTCATTTATGATTTTTTTTTCTTAGTTTTTTGTATGACATAGTCACATAAAGGTTAGAAGACAAAATTTTATTGTGCACCATGGTTTATGTAGCAGTGCAGATTATGAAGTATGTATTATTTTAATTTTATTATAATTTTCATTTGATATTATATATTATTATTTGAGCTCTATTTTCTTTATTTTTTACACACTAGTTTAATTATAGTAATGTTGAAGTATTATTTTAATTGCATTTTAGCTCATTTGATAATATATGTTATTGTATGACTCTGAATTTTAGTTTTATTTTTCACACGCACACTAATTTCAGTATAGCAATACAAAAGAATCATTTTAATTATACTATAGTTTCATTTGATAATAATGTGCTCTTTCTTTTACATTCATTTTTCACACATACTAGTTTCATTATAGTAACACTAAAGTATCATTTTTGTTCTACTACACTTTCAATTGACGATCATGGTCCACACATCAATATATGAACCATGGTCCACTGTATAACAGTTAAGGTGAGAGGGATGATGTGGATGAGAGGGGAGAGGGGAGAGGGGAGAGGGGAGAGAGATAAAAAGATGAATTTAGAGCAACATCAATAGTTATAAATTTTTGTGAATTTTTGCAGTCCATGTAGGAGGGAGAAGCAAGAGAAAAGATGAAAAAAAAGAGAAAAAATGAAACAATAAATTCTGGCAGGAAAAAAAAACTAAAGGTATTACGTGCCTTCTAGGCGCGCAGATTGCTGCACACGCGCACCATTCTGCGCAAGTTTTCTTCTTTTCTCAAAAGTGGACTCCACCCAAAAATCATACTGCGTATTTGCATGAGAAAAATCTAGCCATAAGCTAAGCCCTCTTTCCCATTAGATAAAAACAAATTCCTAGTTTTGTCTTCTTCAAAAACTGAGCAAAAACTATTATTGTGGTTGCTCTAAGAAAAGAAAAACTAGTTTATCCTGATGTCCTGTACGCGTACTGCGCACAAAGCGTGCCCAATGAGCATATGTAGTGCATGCGCCCGCTGGGCATGTTAACCATGCATTTTCTTTAAAAAGCTTTTTTGATAACTCTTTTTTATTTTTTCTTATTCCTCTTTTCCTTTTTTTTTTCACTCCCTTTTTCTCTCTTACTTGGGGGTAAAAAATTTGTGAAAAAAATCAATACTAACGGGTTTGCTCTTATAATGGTCGACGCCACATCATTTCATCGTTGTGTAATAGGGAAAAGATAAATACTAAATTTGGTCCTTTGATGATGGTTGTTTTAATTTACTTCTTGTTAAATTTGGGGTGTTTAGAAAATGATCAATCAATTATTTTTTTAATTAAATTTTATTTAATTCACTTAAATGGTTAAGATGGATGTTTGATAAAACAAGTTATTAGCATGACTAATTATCTTATTCAAAAAAAAAAAAAAAAGCATGACTAATTATCTAATTAGTTGAATTTTAAAATGAGGGAGGCTTTAGAGCACCATTTTCATACCAATTGATTGCAATTAATATCTAAAAGTCATAATGTACTCTAAAATCTTCTCCTTCTTGACAAATCAGGAAACTAATTACTCTCTTGTTAAACGAGAAAAATCTTGCTCTAACTATGAAAGTGTTCTGTATATTACTTGATGATCTGAATGTGTACAAGGCTGGTGTATTTATATGCATTAGCGATGATCTAGATCCACACAATTCAAATTCAAACACTTAGGGGCCGTTTGGTTTACGGAATCTTAGATTACCCAGGTAATAGGATTACCTCGAGGAAGGTAATGTGAGATTTTGGGAATGTAAGATTACCTGATGCGTTTGGTTAAAGTTGGAGGAATGTAATATTAACTTGTTTGGTTGAAGGTTATATTTTAGGTTATATTACTTCAATTACTTAAATGCCCTCATAGTAATTGAAAGGTGTAAATTGCGAGCCTCTTTAATTTATTTTTTTTCCATAATTCAAAATTTAACAAGATGCTTCTAATAATAAATTAATAATAATAATAATAACAACAACAACAACAACAATAATAATAAATAATAATAATAATAATAATAATAATAATAATAATAATAATAGAATGCGTACAGTTGAGGTTTAGGCAATACACAGACCAACAATTTTAATTTGGAGTGAGGGTAATTTTGGAATATTGAAAAGTAATCTTACATTACCTAAGCAAAACTTGGTAATCACATTACCTCAAATATACCCTGATTTCCTACGTGGCAGTAATCTTTTATTACCTTCCATCTCAGATTACCTGAACCAAACATGGTAATCTAACATTACCTTTCTCAGATTACCAAGGTAATCTCAGATCCCTTGAACCAAACGCCGCCTTAAGGTTGAGAGGAATTACAAATTATTAAAAAAAATCTATGTGCCTTGGTCTCCAACCAGAGATGTAGATAGAGAGCAGTGAGTTTTTTGGTCAAATTTTTTAATAGGATGACATCCACTTCAGCAATAATAGGGAGAAATGGTCCTGAAACAGTGTTTTTGTTTCCGTTGACTAAATGCTCCTGAATAGTCATTTGACTTTCGTTTCACATTTGAAATGGTCAAATGGTTCGCTGAAACAGTGTTTTTGTTTTTCAAGTTCCTTAACTTGGGGATTTTTTTATTTTTTATTTTCTAAAAAGAGGAAAATAAAAGAAAAGTAAAAGTAAAAGTGGCATTGTAGCAGTTTCGTTTTTACAGAAACACGAAGGCAAGGAAAGCGCGTGTAACTCTGCAATTCAAGCTGGTATCTGATGTGTCAAGGGGATAAAGTTTCCGCACTTTCTCCTTTATGCCCTCCATCTTCTTCCATTTTTACACCTTTGCCTCTCTTAAGTCTTACCAAACTTTGCTTTGCAAACAAATATCAACTAGGCTAAACCAAGTTGCTATTTTTTTGGGATACATAGATAGAGCTGTCGAAACGGATCGGCGGGTCCCGCCTTACCAAAGCCCGCCATATGGCGGGGCGGGCCAAAATACGGGCTTATGGGAGATCGGCCTGTCTCGCCACGCCTTAAGCCCGTGGGCCTTGGCGGGGCCCGTCAAATTTTAAAATTTTAAATTTAAATAAAAAAAAGTAATAAGTGTATACTAAAATAATTTGAACATTTTAATCATATATTAATGCATTTGTAAATTTTTAAACACAATAATAACAAATAAATAATCAAATACATAATGTATTAATCCAGAAGTAAATAACAAATACTAAATTATTTTTAACTTCATAATATATATATATATATATATATATATATATATATATTACTGTTGCATTTTATTTTAATAATTTTTTTATTATATATTTGGCGGGTCCCCGCCAAGCCCGCCTCATCAATTCCACGGGTTAAGCAAGGACGGGCTAAAAAGTCCGTCAAAATACGAGTCCAAAATATTAAAGTCCGTTCTGTCATTTTCGTGGGGCGGGACGGGCTAACCCGGCGGGCTAAGCCCGTTTTGACGGCTCTATACATAGGGGTTACCCGGTGCAAAGAGCATAAACAAATCTACTTTTTTTTTTCATATGAGAGCATATCCACATTTGTTCATCGTGTATTAAAATTTTTAGCTTTGGTCGTATAATTTTTAAATCTTTGCCATATTTGATCTACAATTATTAAAAAATTTAAATCATTACCACATTGCCATATTTGATCTACAATTATTAGGAATTGTATTAATTATAGTAGAAATAGGAATTGTATTATCTTATTTTAGAATATAGGAGTGAGATTTTGTTTATTTATATTAATATAATAATAGATAATAGATTTCGAAACCACAGATAGATAATAGATTTCCACAGAATTCGGATTCGGAGAAGAAAAAAGAGCATTAACAGGCCGGCAAGAAGAAAACCCAGCAGCGAAACAAGAAGATTCGAATAAGACATAAGTTAAATCTTGAGTATGGAGCTATAGCAAGCAAAGCAGCACACAAACCTCATTCTAATTCAAAGACTTCTGCTCCAGAAAATCCACAGAAGATGGTGCCTAAGAACGAGTTAGTTGTTGGTCCATCTTTGCAACCAAAGGATGGGTTCTCATCAGAAACGGAAAGGAATCTTTCTACCACTGCAATAATGGAAAGAATACCAAGTACATGGCATCCTTCCTCTCCCTGGAAGAATTACAGGGTAATAAGTGGGCATTTGGGTTGGGTGCGGTCTGTTGCAGTGGACCACAATAATTCATGGTTTTGTACAGGCTCAGCTGATAGGACTATCAAGATTTGGGATTTAGCAACTGGAACTCTAAAACTCACTCTTACTGGCCATATTCAACAAATAAGAGGCCTTGCTGTTAGCAATAAGAAGCAAACCCACATCTTCTCTGCAGGTGATGATAAACAAGTAAGATGCTGGGACGTAGAACAAAATAAGACGATTCGGTCTTATCATGGACATTTAAGTGGTGTCCATTGTTTAGCTCTTCATCCCACTATTGATATGCTCTTCACTGGGGGTCGTGATTCTGTGTGTAGGGCATGACAACACTATCTCCTCTGTTTTTACTCGACCACTGGATCCTCAGGTCATCACTGCTTCACATGATTCAACCATAAAATTCTGGGGTAGATATGCTAATACAACTCTGGCAACACTCACACACCACAAGAAATCTGTGAGGGCGATGGCTTTGCATCCAAAGGAAGACAATGCTTTTGCGTCTGCCTCCGCTGACAACAACAAAAAAAAAATTCAACCTCCCCAGAGGAGAATTTTTGCACAACATGCTTTCTCACCAGAAAACAACCATCAATGCAATGGCGGTTAATGTCCAGGGTGTTATGGCTACAGGAGGTGATAATGGAAGCTTGTGGTTCTGGGATTGGAGGAGTGGCCACAATTTCCATCAAGCACAAACTATTCTTCAACCTGGGTCACTGGAAACTGAAGCTGCTATCTATGCTCTCACCTATGATGTAACTGGTAGAAGGCTTATTACTTGTGAGGCTGACAAGACCATAAAGATGTGGAAAGAAGATGACAATGGCACCCCAGAAACTCACCATCTTCATTTTAATAAGTAATATATTAAGTATATATATCTTTTTAGTTTTATGCTATTAGTAATATATTTTAAAATATTTTATTTGAACAATTTTGTTACTATAAAATTTAGTGTTCAATATTCTTATGAATTTCTTATGAAATAGTTTCTTTTATGCTTATTAATAAATAATAATATAGAAATTTTGAAGATAAAAATAATAATGTTGATAATATTAATGTGGTGAAAAACAATATAATAAGAAGAATTTTATGATATATTATAATAGGTTTTGTAAGAAAATTATATATGATAAAAATCAAAATCATTGAAAGTTTGTACGGATGTATTTAATTTAGAATTTCAATGAATTTTATACAATTTTTAAAATAAAAAAGTTGATAAAAATTTATGAATATTTTTTATATAGAGTAAGCAATTCCATGAAAGTTAATCAAAGTTTAATATATAAAATCTATCATTTTCAGCCCAAAGAATCTAAACCCCACCACCATGATTTGAACCTATGACCATCCATTTGAAATGATAACCATGATATTATCATACTACATGGTAATTGACGAATATAATACATCCATATTCTTTTCACCATATCGCATTTACTTTTAAAATACACATGATTATCAACATATTTTATATTTTTATTAGAATTTTACCAACATTCACTCATATATAATAGATTAATATTTGATGCACCACTAATGTATAGATGCTATATACAGGCGGTAAAGGAAAAAAAAATCACATCATTTAAGAAAAATCAATATTCACTGGCGGGTCCTTCTTCTTTTTTTTTTTTTTTTTTTTTTTTTTTTTAAAAATTAAAAAAAAAAAAAAAAAAAAAA
>NC_044916.1:7895215-7984152 GCF_003576645.1 Ipomoea triloba
TTTTTTTTTTTTTTTTTTTTTTTTTTTGTAAAATATTAAAAACTATTTTATTAGAAAACTCTTTATTTTTAATTAACAAAATATATTTACTTTCCTAAAAATATTTTTTATTATTAACTATTGTCTATCTAAGTCCATAATCAATTCAATTCTTGACTTCTACTCCAACTAGGCTTTAAATCAATTAATAAACTTTGCACATGACAAAATAAGCAATGTCAAGGGTTCATATTTGGGCGGAACAATATGGAGTTTGATTTGTAGACCTTTGTTTATATATGCATGTGTTTTCCTCCACCAAATTGTTAACAACGTTTGAATTTGTTCTAATAAAATTGTTTATATCTCATTAACCGTAGTACATAGATTGGTTAGTTCGTACTCATCATAATTCATACTTTGAGACGATAAAGAGTCTACTTATTAATTAATTAAATACAAAATAAATTATTTGATAACATTGTTTTATTGGTGTATGTGAGTTATTAGATAGATACGGAGTAATAATTAAGTAATAAATATGTTTAGGAAGTAGATATATTTTGTTAATTAGAAATAAAGAGTTTCTTAATAAAATACAAGTCTTAAATATTTTGCAAAAACAAAAAAGTCTCAGTCAATATTAACCCTTTTTTAAATGATGTGACATTTTCTCCTTTACTACCGATATATAACATTGATACATTAGCCGTGCATCAAATATTAACCAATATATAATTTAGTAGATATTCATGGAGGGCCTCATATCATCATTATTATAGTTAATTCAAGAGTGACATTACAAATGATCAAGTTAGAGATTGTTACTTATGAGTTATACTCATACTGGTAGGCCGCTTGCTCGAACTATAATTAGAGGTAGCTATATGGCTATGGAGGTGACGCTTGACAAGAGGTAGGGACGCAACTGATCCATCACCATGAAGAATTAACATGTTGTTTGGTTGGAATGAAAGAATTAAGTAGGAAAATAATTATAGTTCACTGAAAAAAAATACTAAAGTGTGAATAAACTAGCAATTTAAATTACATTGTTTGGTAGGAAGAAATTGAATTATTGGGAATGTCATTTTAACAAATAGATGAAATTACAATTCCCTTTAACCAAATACGTACTGTAATTTAGATTACCAAAGAATTGTGTTGTAATTGAATTACAACTACATTCAACCAAACAACCCTTAAGGGGTGGCACATGGATTACACATCCGCGAACCAACACAGTATGAACTGATCGCAACACAGTATAAATAGATTGATTAGCTTGTCCCGCTCAATTGATCATTAAGTACTCACTTAATACCATCTCCAAAGAATGCACTAAGGGTGCGTTTGGTTCGCACATGGGAATCGGAATCGGAATGGGTATCAAATACTTGGTAAGGGTAATGGGTTTTGGTGAAAGTATTTAGCATGTTTGGTAGTTGGGTGGAATGGGAATGATTATTAATAGTTGGGGAAGAAATGATGAAGGAAGATGAAACCCTTATTTAATAAGGGTATGGGTTTTGCCATTAATGGGGTATTCCAAACCCATAGTAACATTCACAAAACCTATCAACCAAACACTAACAATCACTTTGATACCCATACCTTATGCCTAAACCCCCCAACCAAACACACCCTAAAATATCATTTTGGTGTAAGAGCATCCACATGTGTGGATATTGGATAGTTATTTCAGAGATAAGAACCACTGCATAATTTTCTAACTGATGTGAGAGTTACTTTTTGTTATAAGTTATTCTTCCTGCAAGACTCACATATTTGTGGGGTCCACAATGTTAGAAAGGAAAACAAGACCAGCAGGAGAGAGTGCGTGTGGATGACAGCTCTGGTTTCCAAGTTTGGGTGACATCATGCGCTAAAAGGCGCGTGAACCTTTTGTGTTTTTTTTTCCTTTTTCTGTTTTCTGTGTCAGTTGTTTTTTTATCCTCTCTTCTTTTTTTTTTTTTTTTTTTTTTTTTTTTTTTTTTTTTTGTTTTGTTTTGTTTTCCTTCCCATCTCTCTCCTAGTGTCACTTAAAAAACCGTGTATAATTCACAACTGATAATGATGCTCTAACCTTCCTCCAAGGAAGAAACCAAAATGGTGTAAATGACGTGTTACACCAACTATGGTATAACACTATTCTTTTACACTTTTTTTTTTTTATAGAAATTTTTAAAATCTTTTTACCAATTGTTTCCTTTTAAAAATTTATATTATTAAAAATAAATTATAAAGATTTAAAGATCTCATTGACACATTTGAAAAGAGATCAATATTGACTATAAAATAATTAAAAATTAAAATACATAAAAACATAAATTTCCTTTTAAAATATTATTATTTATATCAAAATTATATTTTATATTAAAATAAAAAATTAAAGTTTTAAATTATAAGAATTCAGATTTTTTAGTGTATGAATAGAATTTGATGTAAATTGATTATAGATTAAATAAAATTTGGTGTAAATGGGCTGGAGATAAAAAACATTTTGTTTAAGAGTATGCTTTGGAATATTCATTTTGGTATAAAATTTGGTGCAGAATTTGATGTTTTGGGATGGAGATGGCCTAACTAGTTATACTCCACTCAAACCTTGCACTTAGTTGCTTGGTACGCTTTAATTCTCGTTGGACCAACTAGGCGATTGACTATTCTCAATAATGTACCCTTTACTATGTACTTTTTTCATAGCGTATCCCTAATCGGCAAATCTCTGGTTTAATGTACGCTATCGCCTACACTTACCACTCCCTAATGCATCATCTTTTTATTACATGCATAAATTCCTTATTAATTAACTTAGGGTTGTGTCAATCAATTCAATCACTAGTAATTTATGAAAATAAATAATTTTTTTTAAAAAAATTGGGAGTCTCTTACAGAAAATTAAATGATAACTGTAGGGGTGGTAAACATTTCCTCATTACTAATATTTGGTCCGCATACAACAATTCAATTCAAACTTGCTGCAAAGTAGATGCATGCAATTATTCCAAGAGTAATGTTAGATATCCCTCATATTTTTTCTTCAAATTCATTCCTCATGACATGGTAACACCTAATTGGTAATTATTATTTTTAATTAGTGGTGAGTTATCAATTCATGGCAACCAATAAATGAAAGTCACATTATGGGGTAAAATAAATGAGGGAAAATTTTTTAGGGGAATAAAGCATTTGCCTAATTCAAAAGTATGAATCGTACCAGTTAAAACAAACAATTATTTGGGTTCATTACACGCTATTTTTAGATGATGCCTATATTAATATATTCTTCGGTACATTATTTCAATAATTTTTGTAAATTAATTTTATTTGTATAAAAAGAAAAAAAAAGAATAATAAGTTCAAGTAAAACAAAAAAAATAAAGAGTATAGTAAAAATTATTTGATATATTCATATTTTAAATTGTGTATAGCTTGAGAAGTGGGTCAAAATGGGAGGATGACAGATACGCGTCAAAACACTAATTTTTTTTTTTTTTTAAACATCAAAACACTAATTTGATTTGAAGTATGAACAACGTTATGAATCTTTTGCTGTCGTTATTCATTGGACACCTCCGCTGCCTTTCACCCGACAATCCATAAATTAATGCAAGATAACACCTTGCAATTGCGTAACCGAGTTAGCATAATGTCTTTGAAAATAATTCAGGATACTCTTATTATAAATATACATTTAGTTTCACTTTTCTTTTGCCTTATGCTTCTATAGTTCTATGGTGGGTTGTCTATGACATAGTTAGAGCTGTTAATACGGGGCCAACGCGGCCCATAAGGGTTGGCCCATCATGTGGTGGTGAAAAACGGGTTGGCCTGGTCTTTTTTCAAACGGGCTGGAAAAATTTCAACCCAACCCGTTGGTTATGGGTTGACGGGCTAAACGGGCCAGCCCCTCAGCCCTTTTTTTTTTTTTTTAAATATAATTAAAATTTATTAATTTTTGTATTTCGTTGGAATTAAACTCTCAATCCCTAAATTAACAATTATCACTATTTCCAATTAAACACATGAATCTTTTTGAACCAATGCTATGTATGAATATATAAATAAATAAATAAAAATAAACATATATATATGTACGTACTGTGTATTTTTTTGAAAGCCAAAACCAAAGCCAGATATATTAATGCAAAAACGGAGAGATAGAGTCAGGAGGGACCAAGTCCCAGTACATGTTTTCAGAATACACAAAAGCAAAAGAGGCAAGTGTGTGTGCAATAGTATTAGCAGATCTAGTAACCAATTCAACCTAGCAGTGGTTAAACAGAGCAATCGACGCTTTACATGCATCCAAGATGAAGCCAACGTAGGAGCGATATGTAGTGCTAGATGCAGTCAAGGCCGTCTGAAGCTGCGAACAGTCCGTAATCAAATGAACGCTGAGCACCCCCTTTCGTTGCAACCAGTCCAGCACCACGCTGCATGCACTTGTTTCCGCCATTAATGGTGAAAAGCATGTTGGTAGGCTCCCTGCACACGCCGCCATGAACTCCCCATTGTGCGCTAATAGCACTGCCCCGAAGGATGCCTTCCTGGTGGTGGGGTGATAGCTTGCATCGAAAAGCACCGTGGTCGAAACGGCATGTCTTGTGATAGTTCGTCGTTCACAGCAGCATGGACAACCAGCAGTGGTATGGCGTCGTCGGCTGTCTGAATATTGTGGACGCTCCTCCAAGAATGCAGCGAGAGCTTGGCCTGCAGTAAGAGTTTCCTGGGTGACGGCAAACACCTTTCCCATACTGCCATATTTCGTGCACGCCAAATAGAGTATAAAATTGCTACAGCCAAAGTCACCCCATCCTCAGGTAACACAGCCATTACAGACGAAAACCACATGCCAAAATTATCACACATAATGGAAGGCAAGGCCAATAAAGATTCATGCTATACTAGTTGAGAATAGTCACACAAAACTAGAGCATGCATAGTATTCTCATGTGATACCCCACATTTGGGACATGAAGGATCCATCTCAACTTTCTTTATAAGTAAGTTTGTGGTTACGGGTAGAATATCATTGATAGCTCTCCATAAAAATGTCTTCCACTTAGGAGGCACCTTGAGCTTCCATAATGGGTTCCATTTATCAAAAGCAGTGGGGGTTTGTTCCATGTTACCCATAAGCAATTTGTAACCATTCTTGACAGTGTAACAACCCCTTGGGTCGTCGTACCAAAACCATGTATCCTCATATCCTGGGGAGATAGAAATGCCCGAGATACGGGTCACATCCTCAGGGAGGAAAATATCCGTTAAAATAGAATGGTCCCATTTGCTAGTATTATCATCAATTAAACCAGATACCAACGCACCATTTAATGTAGGGGGCATAATAGTTTGAATCATGGGTGAGGGGTCGTCAGGGAGCCAGGGGTGACCCCAAATCAAAGTAGATTTCCCATCACCTATTCTCCGCCTCACACCCTCACATATCAAACTGTGAGCTGCCATAATGCTACGCCAACAATAACTCGGGCAGGAACCCAATGATGCATCAATAAAAGAAGTACGTGGGAAGTACCTTGCTTTATAAATCCTGGCCACCAAGGATTGTGGTTTGGTGAGAAATCGCCACCCCTGCTTTCCCAACATGGCCAGATTAAATGCTCGTAAATCTTTGAAACCCAGCCCTCCAAACTTCTTCGGCACACATAAACGATCCCAAGCCTTCCAATGGATCCGTCTTTCATTCCCAGAGTCCCACCAGTAACTATTCATGGCTCTTTGAATCGATGCACATGTAGATTCAGGTAAAAGAAACACACTCATTGAAAAGGTGGGCATTGCTTGAGCCACTGTTTTCAACAAAATTTCTTTTCCAGCCTGTGATAGCAGCTTCTTATTCCAAGAACCAACCCTCTGACGAATCTTGTCCTCGATGTATGAAAAGGCCGCCTTTCTATTCCTCCCTACAAATGCTGGCAAGCCCAGATATTTCCCAAAATTGGGAGCCTGAACCACACCGAGCACCTGCGCCACCTCCTCCCTCTGGTCCACAGGAGTATTTCTACTAAAACAGACACTTGATTTATGAAAATTTACCGACTGCCCTGACAAGCTTTCATACACCTCGAGACACTGCTTGATAACACCTGCCTCCTGGGAATTTGCTTTAAAGAATAAGAGGCTGTCATCCGCAAAGAATAAGTGCGAGATAGGCGGAGCACCCCTTGCCACTCTACAGCCATGAATAAAACCATCCATCTGAGCCTTCTGGAGGAGAAGGGAGAGCCCTTCCGCACAGATGATGAACAGATATGGGGAAAGAGGGTCACCCTGTCTCAATCCACGAGTTGGAACAACTTGTCCCGTACTGACCCCATTAATCATGAAATTATAGGATACAGTAGTGACACAGAGCATAATCAAATTGACCCACCTGTCAGCAAAGCCCAGAGCTCGAAGCATGTTTGCAGAAAAGACCACTCCATCCGATCATAAGCCTTAGCCATATCAAGCTTAAGGGCACCCCAACCAACCAATCCGGTTTGTTTTCTATTAAGATAGTGCCCTATCTCTGCAGCAACCAGAATGTTATCAGTTATCAGCCTATCTGGAATAAATGCACTTTGGGACTCAGATATGATATCTCCCAACAAATGCTTCATCCTATTAGCCAATACTTTAGCCATGATTTTATACACCACATTGCACAACGCAATGGGCCTGAGATCCGTTACAGCTTTTGGGACACTCTTCTTGGGAATGAGTACTATGTTGGTATCATTGAGACCTTCCGGGAATGAACCAGTATTTAGACAATGAATCACAAACTCAGTCACATCGACTCCCACCACATTCCAATAATGTTGAAAGAATCCCGGGTTTATGCCATCAGGGCCAGGAACCTTATCCGGGAACATAGAGAACAGAGCTGCTTTAACCTCCTCGTGATTAAAAGGCCTAAGCAGGTCGTCATTATGCCCCTGCGTTACTTTAGGCACCACTGAATCGAAGAAGTGATCCATTTGAGCCTCTCCATTTGACCGGAAGACATTATCAAAATAAGTCAGCACCACAGCATTCATAACCTCCCCCTCCACCCACTCCCCTCTATCATTTTTAAGCCTGGACAATATGTTCTTCTTCTTACGAGCAGAGGCATACCTGTGATAGAAGCGAGTATTGGCATCCACACCCTTCAACCAATGCTGCTTAGCACGTTGTCTCCAGAAAACATCCTCATGTGCCTCCAACCGGGCCAATTGATCCTCCAATTGTTGGAACTCAGCTAATGCAGCTGGGTCCCTACGGTCTCGTAGAATCAACTGTCTCGATCGCATGCGCTTAATTTGTTCCCCAAACTTATGAAAGTGGTCCCCTCCCCAGGCCAACAACTTATCTCCGCAAAGCTTTAAGCAGCCCATTAAACCATTCACCCTCCCAGCTTGCCAGGCAGACTCAACAACTCCCTTACAACCTTCATCAAGCAACCAGGCCATCTCAAATTTAAAGCTCCGCCGACTACCATTCCTCCTCGGTCGAGTATCATTAATAGAGAGAAACAGCGCCGAATGATCTGATGACCGCATAAGTATGTTTTCTACCGCCGCACATGGTTGTATCGTGCACCAGCTGTCAGTGACCAATACCTTATCCAACCTCTCCTCAATCCAACCCTCTGTTCCTCTCCCCCTTTCCCATGTGAACCTATGCCCTCTCATAGGTAGCTGCACCAAACCACAGGCCTCCACAACCTCCCCAAATCCACGGAGAAGGGCCTCTTGGTGAGGATTTCCTCTGCGTTTCTCGGATTGGTATAAGAGATCATTGAAATCTCCTAACACCACCCATGGCAGGTCAGACCTACCGGTAAGGGATTGTAGCAAATCCTAAGACTCCCTCCTTCTGCTGCGTTCGGGAAGCCCATAGTAACATGTCATACACCACGATGGTGACTGTGAAACCGTAACCTCCACATCAACGTGATTCTTAGAATAGCTCAACAACCTGGCCGTATAGTTATTGCGCCACAGGAGGGCTAAACCCCCACTCAAGCCAACATTATCCACATAGAACAGACCATCAAAACCAAACTTCAGACGGAGCTTTTCTGCATGAAACCGAGCAACTTTGGTTTCCATGAGAAAAACAAAATCAGGCTTCTTGCGGGACACTAGGTCCACCAACTCGCGAACTGTTCGTGGATTACCCAAACCACGACAGTTCCAGAATAGGGTGCTTATGATGATAGGCGGGTTTGGGAACCTAGACCCGCCGCTCGCAAGTTTTTTGGAACATCAACAACCATTGCATCAGTACTACCCGAACCAGCTGCCCTACCACCGCCTCCCACAGTCCTTCCCCACCTCCAGAACCTTCACGGCGCCGTTTGGACACCGCTACCAGTCCGGCATCAACCTGCTGCTCGGTCGGCTCCTGCATGCTCATCCGCCCGTGCACACCATTCACATCACTTGTGCTCTGCGGCGATCGCTCCGGACCGCTAAGGGGGATCAGCCATGGATCACCAATCACCCTTGGCCCTCTACTCACACCAGCACGCAAATCCGGACCATAAGGATACTCCTCCACCGGCACAACAGCTTCCCTAGCCTTCAAGCAGAATTTATGGACATGACCGAGCATTCCATAGAAAAAACAGAACGAGTGTAACCTCTCATACTTAAAAACCACCCAGCATGTAGGTATACCCCAAAGGTAACTCGTGAACTTGTACCCACATGTCAACAGCATCAAGCACCACATCCCCGGGGAGCTTACCATCACAGACTTGGCGGCAGACAAGTGTGTGATTCTCAAAAGACCATGGTCCACCCTCCAGCACATGAAGCATGTCCGACTCGTGATAAAACACGAATAGGAACAAACCTGGTTGGACTTCGGTAATTTGAACACCTTTGACAGGTTGCCAAACCGAAGCCATAACCTGGCGCATGTACTCCACTTTAATAAGCTTACTGGTCAGGAAGCGTCCAACAACAACCCACGCTTCTTCGCCCCCGACTTCCACCGCTCCGACACCCTCGCCCACTGGTTCGAAGCTCTCCTCCTCCTCTTCGAGCGCCATATCCGCCCAGCGAGCCGTCAAGGCTCCTACACCACCCTCGTTCGTCTGAGACGCCATGCAGAATCAAGCACGAAAGCCAGACAACAAGCAACACTAAGACTAGCGAGAGAAACCGATGAGATCGATCGGAGAAAGGCACTGAAAATTGCGTAAACCCTAGGAAAACCTAGTAGGGGAGACGAAACCCTAGATACACTAGAGAGAGATTCATATCCTTTTAGATCTAGTCAACACATGTACGTACTGTGTATAAATGAATATAAATAAACATATGAATCTAATGTGGATTAGTGGATGTATATAACATTTGAACAAAGTCATGCAACAAACATATATGTTAAATATGCTATGTAAAATATTAAATATGTATGTGTGTGCTGTGTATATATATAATATATTTTATTTAATTTATATTTAATACTAATATAAATTACATGTAACATATTAATCAAAGTCTTATTAACATCATTTTAAAATATTAAAAAACATAATTACACAACAAATTTAAGGGTAGGGGGTTAGGTGGGTGGGAATATGCATTATACGGGTTGGACTGTATAACCCACGGGCCAACCCGCATAACCCGTACTCCCACACGGGTTATACGACCCGAGTAAAAAATGGGCCGGGCTAGAAATTCTCTAGCCCAACCCGTGTAATTAACGGGTTGGTTGGGCCCGTTTTGACAGCTCTAGACATAGTACAACCGGATACTAAAGTTTTTATTCTTATTTTTTGAGTTAATATCTAATATAGTTCTCGATTATAGGCCCTGTTTGGTAAATGACTGTTAGCTAATTGGGTTGGCTGTTTGGGATAGAAGGTATGATTTGTCGATAACATTAGCTGATTGTAGAAAGTTATTTGATAAATTAGCTGTTAGCTGATAGCTGTTTGGTATAATTTCTTTTCTCAAAAAGCTAATTGAAAATGCTGTTTTGAGTAGCCTTTTGAATTTTAGTATTTTGGAGTTACAAAAAGCTTATTAACTTATAACTAATAGTGGTCAAATAAGCCAAAATTAGCTGATAGGCTGATTATTTACCAAACAGGGCCATAATGATTTTACCCAATTTAATCATAAATGACTTTTTATGCTTAATTTTGTCATCAACTTTGATGGTTTTATAAGTGAACGGTTAGAAATAATGTCCTAATGGTAATTTCTCATCCTTTATCCCATTTGGGATGGTTCCTTCTTCTTCCCCTTATTAAGATCCAAGTATAAATGTAAATCTTCATACTCAAATATTTATTTACTCTGTATTTATTTATTTAGGGTTGAAGTTGATTTGGGTACGATGATTTGCATTTCTGCATGGATCTTAATAAGAGGAAAGAAGAAGAAATCATCCCAAATGGGATGAAGGATGAGAAATTACCATTAGGACCATGTTCTAATCGCCGCCAACTAACCAAATTTTTAACAAAAGGACTAAATTGTGTAAAACATCAAAGTCGATGACTAAAATAAATTGAGCGCAAAAAGCCATTTAAAACTAAATTGAGTAAAACCACTATAGCCGATGACTATATTGAGTATTAACTCCTTATTTTATTGTTACTATTAGGGGTAAAGCCAATAGTCATGATTTTTTTTGTAAATTTTTCAGGTCACATGAGAAAGAGAAAATAGAGGAAAACAAATAAAGCTATCAAGGGGAAAAAAAAAAAAAGGAACAAAGGGAAATGGAATTTACACTCCCGATGGGTGTGACACTCGTGAAAATGACGCTGTTTTTTTTTCCATCCCTTTATCTCTCTTTGCATGGTTTTATGACTTTTATCTTTCTCACACATCTCTCTTCCAAATCATCATCATCTCTCATCTCCAACAAAGAAAAAAAAAACTATTGATGAGAATGCTCATTGTTGTTGTTGCTGCTGCTGCTGCTACTACTACTACTATTGGTGAGAATGCCCTTATTGTTGTTGTTGTTGCTGCTACTACTACTACTATTATTATCCTTATTATTGTTATTGTTGTTGTTGTTGTTGCTACTACTACTACTTACATAATTTAAATGTTATTTTAGACCAAAATCAAAAATACAATACTGATTACTATGTCGGACATACTATCAAATAATGTACATTCAATATAAAAATAATGTACTTTTAATATATATTTTTTTGAATGTACTTTTAATATATTAAAAATGTATATTGTATTCAAGGAATGTATATTATTTGTGTACTAGTCTACTGAATGTACATTATATTGTATAATGTACATTCAGTATACAAATAATATACATCTAATATATTAAAAATGTGCTTTTTATTATGATCCATATAACACTATGTGGACCATGGTCCACACAATAATTTGACAAGGCGGACCTGATTCGTAGTAGAATTTGTCAATACTTTTGGAACAGGCCTAAAAAATTCTACTTGTGCAACTTTATAGAAATATAATTGTTTTTGGGCCAACGGCTTAGGTTTTTGATTTAGTGAACCACATTGTGGATCAAACGAACATTGACACTGTAAAAGGGGCAAATTATGCTATAGACATGGGTCTACCTTGCAAGGTAGATCTAGGTCTATGTTCACAATTTAAAATTTTTATATTTAATTTTAAAATTTTATGTTCATAATTTAAAAATTGTATATTGAAAATTTTAAATTTTAATATACAAAATTAAATTATTCAATATTCACAATTTTTAACTCTATATTCACAATTTTGTTATTATAGATTAAAAAATTGTGTTATATTATTGAATATAGAGTTATGAAAGTGTGAATATAGATTTCTGAAATTGTGAATATAAAATTATGTAATTGTGAATATATAATTCAGAAATTATGAATATAGAGTTCAAAAATTGTGAACATAGAATTTAAAAATTGTGAACATAAAGTTCTAAAACTGTGAACATAGAGTTCTAAAATTATGAATATGGACATGGGTCCATCTTACAAGGTGGATCCGGGTCCATGGCATAACAATTGCTATAAAAGGTAGACCCGAATTTTAAAATACATATTTATATATTGTATGTTCCCAATTTACATATTGAATGTTCACATTTTTGTTTACTGAATGTTTACGATTTATATACTGAATGTTCACAACTTACATACTAAATGTCTACAATTTACATACAGGGGGATGTATTCAACCATAACATTCATAGAATTTTAAAGACTTTTATGAACTTTAAAAGTTTGGAGGTATTCAATTCAAACTTTTAGAGAGTATTTAAAAGTCATGCGGTATTCGATCAAGATTTTTAAAGAGTTTTTAAAAGTCATGTGGTATTCAATTAAAACTTTTAAAGAATCTTTAAAAGTCATGTGGTAGTCAAAAAGTTATGAATTTGTAAGGACTTTTTAATTTTAGAACTTCTACTTTTCCTTCTCAAATATAAATAGTTGAAATCCAACCCCCAACCCCAAGATTTCAAAATTTTCTTTCTGCGAACACTGAAGGTTTTTTTTTTCTCTCTCTATTTAAACTCTATTTTTTTCTCCTTATTTAAAATTTTAAACTTTATAAACCTTATACCTAAATTAAATAAATTATTTTTTCTTCATTATCCTATATTTTCTACATACCTAAACTCTACCAATTTTTTCTCTCTCCTAAACTTTACAATCTTCCTCTAAAAATTCAAAATAATATTATTTTTATTTCATTGTTGCTTGTATATTTTGATTTTTTTTTCTAGAAATTTTTATCCCTAACTTCTAAACTTTTTCTCCTAAATACATGAACAGAGTAAATTTTTTATCTATCACCGTTAACTTTTACTATATGTTTCATAATATTCATATGTTTATTCGTAATATATTTTTTCTTTTTTTTTTCTTTTTAACAGCATGCTATTACGAATAGTGAACTATTGTTCGCAATAGCAATTTGAGGCTACAAAGAGAAGCACTTTGTTGTTGTTAGCAGTCTCATATTGTTATTGCAAATAATAGCTCTTTGCTTGATACCTAGCAGTATATCAAATATAATTTTTATATATATTATTAAAAAAATTTTATTTTATGCAACTAGTAATTATATTTTTTTTTAAATATTAATTTCTCAAGAAAAAGTAATTAAATTTTTAAATATTTTATTTGAACAATTTTATAACTATAAATTTTAGTGTTTAATATTGTTATGAATTGCTTATGAAAGTTTGCAAGCATGTATTCAATTTAGAATTTTAATGGCTTTTGTAGACCTTTTAAAATAAAAAAGTTGATAAAAGTTTATGCAAGTTTTTTATACATACTTTTATAGAGTCTTACAAAGTTTTAAAAAGTTTTGAACGACTCTATGAAAGTCAATAAAAGTTTATTAAAATCTATCATTTTAAAAGTTTTTAAAAATCTACAAAAGTCATGATTGAATACACTCCACTCTGTGAGAGTCGAAGCTCCAAAGGGAGAATTGGAAATTTTTCTGATAGGAGATTAGAGCGTTTTTCCTTGGAGATGAAAAATTCGTCCACCGGGTTTAATCAATTTGCAAATTCCCTTAGAGGAAGAGCCAAACAAGGGGGCAACGAGTAGGAGAAATGGAGGTTTGGGCTCTAGAAGGATTTGGGGTTGCTCATATTTTACAAGAGATGTTGACTTATAAATCAGATCATATTAGAGCTCGCCAGGAGGCAGGCCGATTTTTTGATTTGCGGGGCCCTGTGCTAGAACTAAGTAAGACCCTATCAAAGTATAAATGAACTGAGAATTGAAGAATTGCAAAGAGAAAAATGCAAAAAAAATCTAATTTTGGGCAAATATAATCACAAATACATATACTAATTATTATTAGACTAGGGCTGGACTAGGGGCCTCCAAAATTTTGGGGCCCTGTGCGGTTGCCCATCTTGCACACCCTAAAATCCGGCCCTGCCAGGAGGTACTTGGTAAATTCAATTTCTTGATCTCTCCTATTTTCTTTCCAAAAAAAAATCAATTTCTTGATCTATATCTTCAATTTTTGGAAACTTAGAAAGTTCTTCCGTCAAACCTTGATCAATGAACCTACAAAATCCTTCAAATTGTATCTGAAAAATGTTCACAATTTTTGTTTACCGAATATTCACAACTTACATACTAAATGTTACAATTTACATATTGAATGCTCACAACTTTATATACTAAATGTTCACAATTTAAATTAAATCTAGATAGGTTAGAGAACTTTGTCTCTTACTCATGATGTTATTAATGAATGGTAATTTTAAAAATTATACTTCACTAAGTGTCATATCATTGATTAGAAAATCTAAATATATATATACCCAAAAAACATAATACCTCTCAATTTAAGTTATATCATTAATTTGTGTATTTTTAATATGCTAATAAAAGTATACATTTTACTTTAAATATTATATATTTTAATTTTATAGAACAAAATTGTCGCTAGTACATTCTTATTAAACAAAAATATTCTTATGCTGTTATAACTACACAAAATTGTCACCATTTTTTTTTTTTTTTAAGAATAACCACTTATAATATAAATCATATAAACTCCCTCCGAGTCTTTAGTAGACATGTTCCATCCATCACAATATTGGAAATAATTTCCCGACAAAAACACTAGTTTTCAATCAGTCAAATGTATGCATGCACGTGCATATAATTCAAACAATCACATGCTTCTGACTTTTAATTGGAAAATTTTATTTTCAAAGTTGTAGGTACTAATATTTATTTATTTATTTATTTTTTACTATATTTGGATTGAGTTATAAAAAGAGTTTTGAGATGCTATAGTGTGAGTTATCCTACGTGAGATATATAATAATTTTTTTTTTGTTTGTTAAAAATGTAATCTACTTTTTTTTTTTTTTTTTATAAACTCAATAAAAATATTACATTAAAATAAAAAAATATTACATTACTCACGTATAGTGGTTTTTGTAAGGAACTAATATTATGAAAATATTAATTCAAAAAAAATAAACACAAAAAAATAAAGGGTTACAGTTTAAGTTCGAATCGTGTGATATTCACACGCTACTTAAAACCTTAATTATTTGTTATCTTCCTTAGGTGCTAGGAGCTCAAACAAATAAGCTCGGCAACATGCAATTAGTTTAAAATTAGTTTTGTAACCTTTATCATATCAGACAATTTAAGACCACCAATTTGGTATTTGATTTGCACCTTCTTACACACGAGAGATAACCTCTAAGCTATATCTAGTGGCACTCGGTTGCACTCCCACATGGGAGGGGGTGGGTTCGAGCCTCACTGGAGGCAATATTCGCTCTTTGTGCTTCATTTGGTTGAGAAAGTAGTTATGAACATATATTACATTGTAATATAGTCAATAGTACGCAAAAAGAAAAAAAAAAATTCAAATTCCCTCTAAAAGGGTATGGTATATATACTAGTGTAAACCCACTTTCCTTTCTAATGTGGATAAAAGCTTATTTCAAGTCACTTTCACCATAATTTTTTAACTTAAATGAGTCTACTTTGATACTCAATTGCTCATTCATCAATTATTCATTTTGAGCGTACATTATATCAACTTCTTCATCTCACTTCAAAGAATTCGAATCCACCATTGCTAGAAATAAACTAATTTTCGACCACCACAAAATAAATGTTCTGAAAAAAGCAATGTTTTCTCATTTTCCCGCCGAAAGTATGCGGTGGTTAGAAATTCCGACCACCATCATATAGTGGTCGAATATATATATATATATATATATATATATATATAACCAATATTTCTGTGCAAATTGCACAGCTAGGTATTAGCCTGTGCACAACTAGACATTACAAGTTGCCTAATTAGTATCAACAGTTGCACAAGCCGACATTACAACTTGTACAAAGTAGTTTTGAAAATTACTTTACAGTGTGCTTTGATAGTAGTTTTTTTAGTGTACAATCAGTTATTATAAGTTACACAATCAGGTATTAATAGTTGCACAATCGGGCATAATGAGATGCGCAAAGTAGTTCGCATGGGAAGACTAGTTCTCAATATATATATATGTGTGTGTGTGAAATTAATTAAAATCAAATAAGAATGGATGCGTAGGAGAATACTAGGAACCAATCAAAGTCATCCATCTAGAAAGATTTATCGGCTTTAAATTAAAGCAGTGAAAGATGGAAAAACGCGATGGCATTGTTGTAAGTAACTAGAACTTTAAGTATATGTAATAACACTATCGAGTGCACTTAACAATATCATATAGAGTATAACAATATAAAATACACCCGAACAACAATATTAAGTGCACTACTTAATAACGTTACCATTAATTGAAGCGAATGTGAAAGGCAATTACTTATTTGCACTCTAGTTTTAAAGGTTGGAATTTATAGTGATGTTACTTGCACCTTTTACTTGAACATTTACACTTCAAAGTTTGAGTTACTTACAAAAATGCAATCATTTTTTTAAATTACTTCTGATTCATTAGATATTATCAAATGAACGATTTTGATTAGTTCCCGATTCTATTCGAGCCCCTAGTTGACACGAAAGTGCCCCCCCCCCCCCCTCTCTCTCTATATATATATATATATTTGTATTTCCCCATCTTTGCTCTCTAACTCTTCTTTTGGGTATTGCTGAGCAATAGCAGCAATAGAAAATAGTTAGAGAGGAAGTCAAGCTTTACAAAACAAATGTAGTAAGGCTAATCTTGTGATTAAAAAAGGGCAAATAATAAAGAGAAATGACAGAGAATCATCTCCTCTGCTGACACATTTTCCTCCCCTCTTTCCTCCCTCCATGTCTGCTGTGTCTACACCATTGTATGCATCAAAACCAACCTTTTCTCCAGGTAAAAAAATGCAATGTCAATACATATGCATGTTGCTTTGTGCTTAAATGATTGTATATGTTATTGGTTTCTTGTGTTTTACAGTACTAAAATAATGCCATAGGATGTTTATACATAATCACAATTTGTAAAATTCAAGTTCTTGAATGCCATAAAGAAAGAAAGAAAGAGGAAAAGCTATAATTTCAAAAGGTCTGGTTTTCTCCTAATTCCAGGCTGGTTTTGCCTTTCTCTTTAGTCAAAACTAGTTCTCCTGCATTTTACCTTTATGTCTAGACCAGATTGGTTGCCTTTTTTTTTGACCCAAGTTGACTGTCTGAACAATGAATATTGACTGCTTTTGTGCTTGATTCTTTTAATAAGCAGAGGTCCAGATGGCAAGTGAAGGGCACAACATGGAACCCAGAAGGAAATTGATCATAGCACTCATTGCTGCTTCAACTGTACTGGGTTTAATCATATTTCTCATATTTTGCTTATGGATTTATCATAGGAAGAAAGCTCACAAACCTCACAAGGACAGTGTTCATAGCTCAGGTACTGTATGTTTTCTTGAATTTATAGATCTTTTTATTTTAATTTTCTGATATTCTTGGTTTTATTTTGAAGATGTTAGTTGTTTAATGTGTTGCACTGACCCCATATAAATCCAACTCCTTGGAAGGAGAATTTTTGGGCAAAAAGGCGTTTCTTTGATGGAGTAATATGAAAATTGTTAGCTAGTTTATATATGATGTTTATTGTTGGGATGCTTTAATTTGTCTGAGGTTTCTTGTTTTGTTATGAAGATGTTGTTAAAGGTCTTGCATTATCACAATATATTCGCAAATACAACTCAATGAAGTCAAATTCCTGGAAATTAGGGTGCGTTTCTTTGATGGATTACAAGGCACTAGAATTGGGCACAAATAATTTCGAGGAAAGTAATGTGTTGGGGAAAGGGGGATTCGGGTGTGTATACAAGGGGAAGCTGGGAGAGAACTTGTATGTAGCAGTGAAGAAGCTCGAGGGTATAACTCAGGATGCAATAAAAGAATTCGAGGTACCATTTTTTTGCAAAACCTCTGTTAGTTCTCTCTTTAATGGGTTTTAAGCTATCGATTTGATATTGCAGACTGAGGTTGAGCTATTGAGTAAAATGCAGCACCCAAATATAATCTCGTTGTTGGGATATAGCATCCGTGATGATACAAGGATTATCGTCTATGAATTGATGCAAAATGGGTCCTTGGAAAGTCATCTGCACGGTACTTACCAATCTTAGCTATCTATCTCAAGCAATGCAGAAATCGGGATATGAATAACACAAATTAAATTAACTATCTATCTTGTTTTCTTGAAATCACTGGGGATTATATTAGGACCTTCTCGTGGATCGGCTTTAACATGGCATCTAAGAATGAAAATTGCGCTCGATATAGCAAGGTTGGTGTTATTAATGCAGTAGACAGACCATGTGGGTATTTAGTTTTAATAATTTGGTTTTGGGTATTAACAAATTGCAAGTGTTTGAGTAGGGGATTAGAATATTTGCATGAACACTGCAACCCACCAGTTATCCATAGAGATCTGAAATCTTCTAATATTCTTCTAGATGCCAGCTTCAATGCTAAGGTAAGGCATTAATTGAATTGAATTCATCAAGATTTGTTAAACCTATAGTGTGTAGTAATGTTATTAATTGCGGGAAATTAAATTTCGATTCTTCTTCTAACATCCCGGCCTATCTTCCCTGGCCCCTCTCGATGTTTTCTTCAATTCAGCTTTCAGATTTCGGTCTTGCCATACCAGATGGGGCTCAAAACAAAAATAACATCAAGCTCTCGGGAACATTAGGTTATGTAGCACCGGAATACCTTTTAGATGGTATATGATCTAAAATCCTCAATTTATTTGGTTTAATTTTCTAACCCAACAGTGGGAATATTCCTTGATTAATAATATATATATTGCCTTAGCTTTGGTTTAATGAATTAATTATTGTTCATCACAGAACAGCACATGTAATGTCAATGCTCTTCAGGCCTTTAATTTCAACTCTAGCATACTTATACCTACTATGTTCTAATTGTAGTCATTTTACCTGGTTACTGAAGTTTATGATTATGATTCCTTAACCAACAAGGGGCAGTCAAACATTATAAATCACTTATAAAAGTTGACAATCTTGTCTGGTTAGGGGAGAGAAAAGTAATTCATGTTTAGGGATCTATTTCATTTGATTTTCTCACAGAATTTGGTATATATCATTTCCAGGAAAATTAACTGATAAGAGTGATGTTTACGGTTTTGGTGTTGTGCTTTTGGAGCTTCTACTAGGAAGAAGACCTGTCGAGAAACTTGCACCATCTCAGTGCCAGTCTCTTGTCACATGGGTAAGATTCATTCAGATTCGTTCGTTACTTATTTCGTTAAACTTGCTCAACGCTTTAGTATTTATGGCTGGGATGCAGGCCATGCCTCAGCTCACAGATAGATCAAAGCTTCCGAGCATCGTGGATCCTGTGATAAAAAATACAATGGATTTAAAGCACTTACATCAGGTTTGTCGACAGCTGATATCCCAAACTAAGTCTTGTGGCTTGAACATTTTGCGAGATTTCAGAAATTCTGGTTCTTGACTAAGATGAATCATCCTACTTTACACTTATTGAAAATAAATATATAAATCCTGCTTTGCATTGTGGCATTGGCTTACAGAAACCAACCGCGGGTCTTAATTTGTTTTGGGGCTCGGTGTAGGTTGCTGCTGTTGCAGTGTTGTGTGTTCAACCGGAGCCAAGCTATCGCCCGTTAATAACAGACGTTTTACACTCTCTTATCCCCCTCGTTCCCATCGAGATGGGCGGAACACTGAGAATCACGCAACGCGCATCTTCTGCAGCTGTTATGCCTTCAGAATTGAGAAAAGAAATTTTTGCATAGCTGCAAGATACTGCAGATTTTGTGTTTGCATTGCTTAATGTCATTCTCATTGTGGGGGATTAGTGGATTATGGCCTTATGGTTCTCTGCAGCCACCAGTGGAATGTTTAGCATTGCAAGAGTTGATAAGAAGAGGAATTGCCAAAACTTGTAGGAATGAAGCAACACAAATGTTATTTTGTCCCTCCATTAATGTACATATGCCAAATCCATTGTATTTAAAACCCATTTGGATGGGTTGATAATAATACTATTGGATAATAAAAACAATATTAATATTAATTGAAAACCTAAAAAGTAGTTAACACCTATGTTATTAATTACGCAAATTATATTGTGGACCATGATCATAGCTGATACTGCAGTTGTGTTAAAAGGATACTTTCAACACAACTGCAGTATCCTTTCAACACAACTGCAGTATCCGTTCAACACAACTGTAGTTCCAGATGGATGACACGGCCTCTGTTCCGCGCAACTGCAGTTCCCTTTCAACACAACCGCAGTATCCTTTCAACACAACTGCAGTATCAACCATGACCCATGGTCCACAATGCATTGTGGACCATGGTCCATGGTATAACAACTGTATTAATTAATACAAAATAATGTTTTATCCTTTGCTATTACAGATTTAAAAGGTGATTTTCTTGGTTAAATTTTAGCAAAATATATAACTATTGCAAAAACGGGTCTCAATCCGTGAGACAGGTTGGATCTTTGATTAATGAGGTCAAAGATCTGACACATTAATCAAAGATTCGAACCGTCTCACGGATTGAGACCCGTGAGATGGTCTCACACAAGTGTTACTCATAACTATTTGATATGCAATGCTGAATGATGATAACGACGATCTCTTATCGTATGAGTTTGAGGATGTTCTAGAACCTGAAGTTCTTTATCTCAATGTTATTAGGGCTCTATTCTATCTTACTTTTTTTGAAAACCTCTATTCTATCTTACTAATTGCACTAGACTTGATATTATTTTTCGATTGAATTTGTTAGCTAGGTTTAGTGCTTCTCTAACCAGAAGACATTGAAATGTAGTAAACCATATTCTCAAATATCTCCACCTATCTTGTGACTTGCTGGAAGTTAAGCACTCTTAACCACCACAGAGTTCCTTGGCTATCTGGCCGTCATATCCTACTTAAAACCAATTAGTGATAAGTAGGTGGACATTAACCATTTAACCACATCCCTCCATGGTAAGCCACAAAGCCACGTCTCGAATCGAGCAGGGGCTGAACTTGGCCAACCCGGTCGACGTCCAACAATCTCCTCTCAACATCTGCCGCAACCTTTGAACACCAAGCCCAATTGTGCAGCATGCCTGACTCAGTCCTTAACCTACACACCCATCACCCCCCTCATGGGATTGAACTTGGCCCGACCTACACCCACATCCCATCTGGGACTGGACTCGACTTTTTCCTCGCCATCGATTCGAATCGTGACATCGTCTTTGATACCAATTGTTAGATCTCACGCTGCACTGTGCTTACTTCCCAGGGGGTCACCCATCTCGTAACCATGGTTGCAATAGGCGCCTAGGCTGATTTTTGCAATAGTGTTCGTGACTGCTGGAAGTCAAGCACGCTTAACCACAGAGTTCCTTAGCTATTTGGTCGCCATATCCTACTTAAAACCAATTGGTGATAAGTAGGTGGACATTAACCATTTAACAATATCACTCCATGGTAAGCCACAACACCACGTCCCGAATCGAACAGGGGTTGAACTCGGCCAACCCGACCGACGCCAAACAATATTTGTTCACTAAGTCTTTGCCTACATCCAGTTTTGAGAAATATGTTCACAAAATTAGAATGTATAGGCTCAGAAGATTGTTGTCTTCAGGAGGAGTGACTACCTCTAGGTGTACTTGAATTGTTAGTCCATAAGACCCTTATAACCTTGAAGATTATGCTCTAGAAGCTCATAGTTGTACCCTTTTTACTTTAACTAAGTTTTTTCCATTAAGGTTTTCTTAGCATAAGGTTTTTTAATGAGGAAACTGGTGTAACACATGATTACACATATACATGTATTCTTTTTCTCAACTAGGTTTTTCTCATGAGGTTTTTCTAGTGAGGTTTTTAACGAGGCATAAGTATGGTAAGATAATGGCCAAGGGGGATTGCTGTAAATATATCTTTTTATATGGCATTATCCTATTTTCTTCCAATTGTATACAATTTTTCCTAGTTGTATATATACATTTCAGTTATCTAATGAAGTGGCCATTTTTGCATTTCTAGAGTTTTTATTGTTCTATTTTCTCTCTTTATTTATGTATTGTTCTGAGCATAAATTTACAATAGATTTACATTGAAATATTAAACTTAGAAGGCCAACATTTTAACACATGACTTAATTTTATTACAGTGTTGCTATAATTAAAAAATAAAAAATAAATTTCTTTTAAAAAATATAAAATAACTTAGTAGAACTCCTCACTATGAGTTTAGGAGTTGCTCCTTTTAAATTATATTGAATCTTTGTACTATTTTGTAACTTCCCTCAACCTTCACAGTAGTATTCCATTTTCCTAACAACTTCACTCATATCCCCTTATACATTTAACCTCTCCTAAAAATATTCTCATTTCATACTTTTATCACAACAATATCTTACTTCTTGTTTTCATTGCAAAAACTCCCTAAAACCCCATAGATTCTCCAACACGGGGCTGGTTCTCAATTCCCATACTTCTCTCTACGACTATGACATGCTTGTTGGGCTTAAAAGCTTGGGTCAGGTCTAATATCCATCATCAGGCCTCACTCTATAAGCTGCAAGAATTTGACAGTGAAAAGTTTGAGAATCCATCCATGATGGGTGGTCTAGTTAAGTTTGAGTATAGTTAATATCAACCTCTATATATATATATATATATATATATATATATATATATATATATATATATATGCTCATTTTAGCACCTCAGGGTCAACATTAGGTAACAAGTCATGAGGTTAGACCTTGCCTTTGGATTTCGTTACATCTTCCTCACCCAAGAAGTTGGTCATTGTTCCCAATCTCATTGGTTTTGTGAGATACAACTCTTTGACCCAACAAAAGTTTTATTGGGAACCCATACTTTTCTTGCCTTCGACCATAATATCATTGGGATTTTTGTTTTGCTTATTTAGTTTCATACTTTGTTTGAGGTGTCAGTGTCAGTCTTGCTTTCATCCCCATTTTCACCCCTTTGCTTCTTTGAGTTAGTTTTGATGTGTGGTTTATAACGTCTTTATTTCAGTGATTAATAAGTAATGACGTTAGATCTTCCATGCATTTGGATTTTGTTGTGTCCTCCTCGTACCAATTATTTTTGTTGTCAAGATTGATGCTGATTTTGTGTTTAATCCAAGTAGGTTAATTGTAAAACATGAAATAAATTGTAAATTTATATTAGTTCTAATATATTTAAAGAATGCACAATAAATATTTTACATACAAGATTAATGAATGCTGCAACGGTAACTATTTTTTAAATTTCTTCATTTTCTGAATTTGAAAGATTGATTCCAGCAATGTTGTAGTCTCAGCATATTTTCAATGCATCAAGTGTGTCACAATGTTCTATTGTCCTACATTGACATTTTTAATAATGAGTTTTAAATCAATTTATTGGGTTATATGGATGTCTTTTTTGTCAACAAATCCCCCTAAGTAGTTAATATGATTGATTTCAAACTGTTTTTTAGTTTTTATATTCTCCATGTTATTAACATAATACTTGATAAATAAATATATAACATTATTTTGTAGTATAACTTTGATATTTAATTAGAAGATATATAGTGTAAAAAGAAAATAATGAACAATGTAGTGAATATAATTAATTAACAACTTTGAAGGTAAGGAATCTTTACATTGTAAAAAATATAGACAATATAATTAATGAAATTATATCTCTTTTTTTTTTTTGATAATGAACATTTTTGTTTAATAAAGACATTGTAGACATCGAATTATAAATTAAAGAAATGCATATGTATTTTTTTTTTTGTTCTAACTACTAATTTATTTTTTTGATTACTACTAATTAGTTTAATAAGAGTAATAAAGTGGGGTATTTATTTTTGAATAATATACTATAACATATTCGTAGTATATGCTCAACAATATGCCAACTTTGATTGGGATGAGGTTCGGACTTAAGACCTTTCTTATAGAAATTAATAGGTAAGTTAAAAGTTAACGAAATATTAATGGAGAAGAGAATATTTAACGAAAAATTTAACGGATAATCATATAATTAAAGATAAATTAGAAAATCTCACGGAAAAATATAAATCTAAACAATCTGAACCATCCATTTGATTTAATAATTTGACCGTCATTTTTTCTACCCATTATAGGCCTAACTTTCTTTGGTTGTTATATATATATATATATATATATATATATATATACACACTAGTTTTTCACGCACATTGTGCGAATGAGATAATGCCCAATGTTCATTATTAAATAAGTATTTCAAAGTATATATCAATGCAAGATTATATAGGAGATGTTCATGCATATGTAATTAAATGTTGAATTTGTTTATTTAAATTTGTATTCAAAGTTTATGAATGCAAGATAATATATGAAAGATTTATTATAATTGTCACTAAAATAAATATTTACAATTTTCTAAAAACGCTAATCTAAATACTTAGTCTAAAAATGATAATATAAATAAATACTACTTTTTCGTTTGAATTTCTCTAAGCCTATTTAATTTTCTTTTGGGTAGCATTGTTAGCCTTTATCTTTAGTGCTTGTTTTTTTTTTTTTTTTTTTAATTTATTTATTGGCATTTGGTNGCTGCAACGGTAACTATTTTTTAAATTTCTTCATTTTCTGAATTTGAAAGATTGATTCCAGCAATGTTGTAGTCTCAGCATATTTTCAATGCATCAAGTGTGTCACAATGTTCTATTGTCCTACATTGACATTTTTAATAATGAGTTTTAAATCAATTTATTGGGTTATATGGATGTCTTTTTTGTCAACAAATCCCCCTAAGTAGTTAATATGATTGATTTCAAACTGTTTTTTAGTTTTTATATTCTCCATGTTATTAACATAATACTTGATAAATAAATATATAACATTATTTTGTAGTATAACTTTGATATTTAATTAGAAGATATATAGTGTAAAAAGAAAATAATGAACAATGTAGTGAATATAATTAATTAACAACTTTGAAGGTAAGGAATCTTTACATTGTAAAAAATATAGACAATATAATTAATGAAATTATATCTCTTTTTTTTTTTTGATAATGAACATTTTTGTTTAATAAAGACATTGTAGACATCGAATTATAAATTAAAGAAATGCATATGTATTTTTTTTTTTGTTCTAACTACTAATTTATTTTTTTGATTACTACTAATTAGTTTAATAAGAGTAATAAAGTGGGGTATTTATTTTTGAATAATATACTATAACATATTCGTAGTATATGCTCAACAATATGCCAACTTTGATTGGGATGAGGTTCGGACTTAAGACCTTTCTTATAGAAATTAATAGGTAAGTTAAAAGTTAACGAAATATTAATGGAGAAGAGAATATTTAACGAAAAATTTAACGGATAATCATATAATTAAAGATAAATTAGAAAATCTCACGGAAAAATATAAATCTAAACAATCTGAACCATCCATTTGATTTAATAATTTGACCGTCATTTTTTCTACCCATTATAGGCCTAACTTTCTTTGGTTGTTATATATATATATATATATATATATATATATATACACACTAGTTTTTCACGCACATTGTGCGAATGAGATAATGCCCAATGTTCATTATTAAATAAGTATTTCAAAGTATATATCAATGCAAGATTATATAGGAGATGTTCATGCATATGTAATTAAATGTTGAATTTGTTTATTTAAATTTGTATTCAAAGTTTATGAATGCAAGATAATATATGAAAGATTTATTATAATTGTCACTAAAATAAATATTTACAATTTTCTAAAAACGCTAATCTAAATACTTAGTCTAAAAATGATAATATAAATAAATACTACTTTTTCGTTTGAATTTCTCTAAGCCTATTTAATTTTCTTTTGGGTAGCATTGTTAGCCTTTATCTTTAGTGCTTTTTTTTTTTTTTTTTTTTTTAATTTATTTATTGGCATTTGGTAGTGTGTCATGTGCAATTGAGAGCAACGTAATGCAATGAGATTATGATGTAGGAAGTTGTGGATTTGTCTCGTTATATTTGTATATATGACTAAGATCTTAGTTGTACTATAAACTCTTAATCTTGCAAGCGCCTATTGATATTTGACAGTGATAATTTTTCCCCTACATGTTTCATGTGTTGTGAGATGTGTGTCGTACACTTTCATGTGAAAGTATTGAACTAAATAATAATATTTATTATATTTGTAAAAGGTTAATGAGTAGTATATTTTGTTATAGTTTCATAACATGTTTACTTGATAGTAACAACAATAGCTTTGCAGGTAGTTCGAATATTGATGTTGCAATATGTCTAGTTTATCAACAATTTCTACATCCATTTTGCACATGTTTATTTTGAAGTTCATATTTTTGAAATTAGTATGAATGAGTACAGTACTTGATTTTGTGTGTGTGTGTGTGCGTTACTTACTTTTAAATAATATACTTTAACATATTCGTAGTATATGTTCAACAATTATGCCAACTTTGATTGAGATGAGGTTCGAACCTAAGACCTTACTTATAAAAATTAATGGGTAAGTTAAAATTTAACAGAATATTAATGGAAAAGATAATATTTAACGGAAAATCATATAATTATGTTCAACAATTATGCCAACTTTGATTGGGATTAGGTTCGAATCTAAGACCTTACTTATAGAAATTAATGGGTAAGTTAAAAGTTATCGGAATATTAATGGAAAAGATAATATTTAACGGAAAATCATATAATTATGTTCAACAATTATGTCAACTTTGATTGGGATGAGGTTCGAACCTAAGCCTTACTTATAGAAAGAGTAAATTCCTTTTTTAGTCCTATACTTCTTGTGCCTTGGACACATTTAGTCCGCTTTTATTAATTTGACCACATTTTGCCCAAAGTTATCAGAAAGTGGACAATGTTAGTCCATGGTTAGCTTTACCGTTTGATGGCCGTGAAGTGTAAGGGCATTTTGTGTCATTTCATGTTCAATTATTCATGTGCTACGACATCAACGGCTTTTAGAACAAGGACATCGTCGGGATGATAGCATGGGTTTTTAGCGACGACAACGGGTCCCAAAATGATGCCGTCGGAGTTGTATCTAGAGACGCCGGTGAGATAAGGGTGTCGGAGTCCAACGCCGGAGTACTGAATAAACACCTCACTGTAATCCAGCGTTCCCGTTTCATCCAGGCACCCCATCATCGACCTCCCGTCGGGGATAAATATCCTCGTCTTCGTCCTCAACTCCTGCAACTCCGTTCCCCTGATCGTCTACAACATCGAAGACAGGAACAACTCCACGTTCGGCTTGTAACCTCACCGGAGCATCTCGATGAGCACATTCGCGTGCTCTCCCGGCGGCATCAGCTCTAGAAACTCCTGCGCCTTGTTCGAATCGGTGAGCATATCGTCCAGCTGGCAAACAACCTCCCTCTGTTTCTGCTCGAACACTTCATCGCTGATCCCTAGCGTAGACAGAAGAGTGATGATTTGCTCCATGATAGAACATCGAGCTTTGTGTTGCCGGATTCGTATTTCAGCATGCTCTTTCGCAGGGACAGTTTCCTGGTCGAAGTTGGAAGTTTCTCTGGAAGATCCAAAGGATTGGCCAAGTCTGGCGGCGTATTTCGCCACGTTTTTTATATTCTAGAAATCTCCCATCCATGCTCGGATATCGACGGCAGTTAGTCCAGATCTCGAAGCAAACATCTAAGCATGCAGAACTTTCCCTCAACTAACTGGACAAAAACACCAGAAGCTTGAACTTCCGGTCTCCAATCACAATGTCATTTTCAAGCGTGGTCAGAATCCTGTTATAGATCTCAGACCTAGAGACGCCATCGCCGGAAGACTGGCGCGAGCGCAGATCGACTGAGTGCATTTTCTCCCAATCCTCGTCCACGAACGACATGCGGAGAAAGCGATCAATATCGTCGCAAAACTAGCGCAAGACGCGGTTAGACATATTCTCTTCCGGACCGAAGAAATAAACCCTAATCGGAGTAACCGAAACGCGGTGGACATACGCAATCCCTTCGTCCATGCTCCTTGCCGGCTTTTTCCACGACTGTTTAAACCTATTGTACTCTTGCGTCACCAATTTCGTAGGATCGTAACAGCAATCCTTCAATCGCTGCATTTTCTGCAACGCAAATTCGATCCGCTCAATCTCAAACCTCTTCGGATAAACCGACTGGAAGAACTTCTCGTCCAGCGCCAGCCTCGGAATGTACCCATGCTGAACCAGAGAGCAGATCTTGAACACTACTTTGAACGGCAAATCGAGTCCGCTTGGAGGATTCACGATTGGAACCAGAGACGAGTTTGAGGAATGAATACGAGGAACCATTGTGTCCGCAAAACAGAATTTCTGACAAAAATAGATAACATGAAATGACACAAATGCCCTTGCACTCCACGGCCATCAAACGGTAAAGCTGCCTGTGGACTAACATTGTCCACTTTTTGATAACTTTGGACAAAATGTGGTCAAATTAATAAAAGCGGACTAAATGTGTCCAAAGCACAATAAGTATAGGACCAAAACAGGAATTTACTCTTATAGAAATTAATGATTAAGTTAAAAGTTAACGGAATATTAACGGAAAAGATAATATTTAACGGAAAACTTAATGGATAATCATATAATTAAAGATAAATTAGGGGTTTTCAAAAAAAAAAAAGATAAATTAGGAAATCTCAAGGAAAAATATAAATCTAAACAATCTGAACCATCCATTTGATTTAATAATTTGACCGTCATTTTTTCTACCCATTATAGGTCTAATTTTCTTTGGCTCTTATTAGTGTGTGTGTATATATATATAGTAGATAAATAGATGTATTTTCTATACGGTATTATGCAATTATGTTAATACATGAATATAAAAATAATATTACCAATTACTCCGTAATAGATATTCGTTAATTTCCATTTTACATTTTCTTACCAAATAAGTTTTATTAATTATTTGACCAATAAAATATTTAATTAATTGACTACAAAAGTTTGGGCGGGAAAATGAAATAGGAGGGTTGTACTTTTATATATAGTATAGATTATTATTATTATTATTATTATCATCATCATCTTAAAAGAATATATTAGTAACTTGTAACACCCCCATTTCCATATCCAAAATTAAGGGTAAAATTCTTCCCTTTTCTATTAAAATTACCAATATCATTGCGGAAACATAAACGTCTAACTCAAAAGCAAATGGGTATTACCGCCACGCTCAGGTATTTCTCCCATGTCAAACACTAAGGTTAATTTAGAACATCAAATAAATAATCCAAGTCCAACTTAATACAGTAAGTTGAAATAAATACACAACCATGTAATCTTCAAGATAATAAATCTTCCATAGTGTCTGTTCTTAGATAGGCTTAATCCATCCTCATCTTGAGTTCATCCCGAATTCCTACTCATGTTCACCTGTAAAAAAAAAAAAATCATTTCACACAAAAATAAGGTGTTGACAAAATTAGCATAGACTTGGATATTTATATATTTTCAAAAACTCGTATATTCTTTTCCATAGCCTTTCATAATAGCATTTTTCATAATAATAATATACGTGGAGAATACATTCGTTTTTAAATTCCATTTTCGTATATGCACATGAAGAATTAACACTCTTTTTGTATCCACTTTTGGAAACTGGACTATAACCTATGTGCACACCCTTAGGGGATTCCAAGCCAACTGGGTAGTATAATATCCAAGTAGTCAAGATGTTTTATGCCTACTATCCTCAACAGGGAAATAACCTTAGTGAACAATATTCTATTTACTGAACACTCCACAATTGAAAAATTGGATCATAACCTATGTGATACACCCCCCATGGAGTTCCAAGCCCAATGAGTAGTAAATAGCCCAAGCGAAATAGTAATCACTCTATTGTTGACCACGCAAATTTGTGGTTTCTTCAACCCATATCTTTTCTCCAAGATATATAGTTTGTAGGAGCACATAATTTTGATATATACGAATATCATATCATAACCACATTTACACATCATAAAAATATATTTATATACTTTGGAGTGAATAATAAGTTTTGATGAACATGAGAACTTGCCCTTGAAGCCAAACTTCCTATCAACACTAAATAGCATCCTAGCCACTTGATAGAGAACTTGTGAAAATAACTGAACTAAGAGAGATGAAAATTAGTGGTGGTGGTTGACTGGGTTTCTTCTTGTATTTAACTATTTATAGCCATAAAGAGAGAGAGGTAGAACTGTGGATGGAAGAAGAAAACAAATGGTAGTCCTTCACATGCATGGATTAGAGAGGCTATTTCGACGCTACACAATTCTGCCCCCTAATCAACCAAATTAATTAACGGAAGATTAGGTAATTAGGGTGGTTGTTTGTCTCCAACATTAGCCAAAAAAAGAAGAAGACTACACATAGATTAAGGACTTGGCTGCCGAAAACAAAGGAAAGGTGAGGCTCCTCAAAATATATTATGCTTAAGAGAGAAGATGGAGACCGAAGTTAAGGCTGAAAAAAATGAATACTCAAACCGACAAAGAGAGACAGAATTTAAAAGAAACTGTTATATCTCAAAATACTTTTGGGTCACAAAATTTGAGGAAATAAATTTAATAGTAAGAGAATAAATTTTGATAAAGGAATTTTGGAATAATTTTTATCGAATAACCATTTTTGTCCAAATGTTTAATATTACAAAAATAACTCAGAGTTTGGGCGGGAAAGTTTGGCCAAAACACTTCTGTTATTATATATATAGGGGTGGGGGATGGGGGCAGTTGCTCTCATAGTGGCTCCGCCCCTATGTTTTAGTAGAGCTTGACAAGGTTAAAGATGGACATCCAAGGGTGCTTGGAAGCCAACCAAGCGATAGAGGTCCGTATCAACCAATTCGAGAAGAGGGTGGTGATGAACGTCCTCGAAACTTTGCAAGCAAGCATCAAGACGATGCGAGAAAATCTTGGGGAGGACACTACTACCACACCAAGCCCGAGAGTAGATGTTCTAAGACCTACAAGCTTCAAAGTAGTAAGAGAAGCTAAGGAAGTCAAAAACTTCATGTGGCAAATGGAGCAATACATTGAAAACCTTGGTCTCAATTATGAAATAAAGAAAATCAAGGTTGTTACTCCATACCTCACCGCTACAACCATGCTTTCGTAGAGACGAAAGCACGCCAATATCGATCAAGGAATCTGCCACATAGACACATGTGAGGATTTCAAGGAGCAAAAGCTACATTTCTATCTCGAGAACGTGGTTTATGAGGCCTGTAGGCAACTGAGGGAGTTGAAGCAGCAAGGGTCCATCCGAGTTCACGACTCTTATGCTTCAAATCCCTAATCTGTCCTAGGAAGATCTATTATTATACTTTATCAACGGATTGCAACAATGGGTTAAACAAAAGGTTCAATGACAAAATGTTTAGTTAGTAGACGAAGTGATTGTCGTCGATGACTAGCTTTCGTTCTCAAAGCCACTTTGATCCATCGAAAAGAAATGACAATAATTTTGCTAAAGGTGGAGAAACAGTGAGAAAAATAAGAGAGGGACAACCAACGGAGAGCATCAACTAAGAGTGGGGATAAGAGCATCACACGAAGGGAATATGAAGAAAAGAAGAATGCCTTCGTGTTGAAGCTTGCATGCTACGTATGCAAGAGGCCACATCGAATGAAGGATTATCCAAAACTTGGTTCGCTCTTGGTAATAGTAAAATAGGAGTTTATTACCGAAATGGTCCCTCGACTATTGCGAAATTACCAATTTGGTCCTCGACAATTTTTCGTGCCCAATCAAGTCTCTCGACTTTGAAAATTTTAACTAATTTGGTCCTCCGTTTATTTTGCTGTTAAAATCGGGACTAATTGGTAATTTTTCTATAGTCAATGGACCAAATTGGTAATTTTGCTATAGTCAAGGGACTATTTCAGTGAAAAATTAACTACCAATTTGGTCCCTTGACTATAGAAAAATTACCAATTTGGTCCCTTGACTATAACAAAATTACCAATTTGGTCCCAATTTTAACGGCAAAATAAATGGAGGACCATCGGTTAAAATTTTCAAAGTCGATGGACTTAATTGGGTAATAAAAATTGTCGATGACCAAATTGGTAATTTCACAATAGTCGAGGGACCATTTCGGTAATAAACTCAGTAAAATAGCATGAGGCTAAGGCTCATGAGAAAGATGAGGCAAACAAGATGGGATAGCTCAAAATCCTCACTACCCTTATTGCCAAAGCAATGCCGACTACGTCGAGCAATGGTTTGATATACGTTGAAGTGTTGGTGAACGGCAAGCCGACAAAAGCACTAGTGGATACTGGCACTACACATAACTTCATAACCGAGGAAATGGCTTGCACTAGTCAAAAAGAGAAGGTTTGCTCAAGACAGTGAATGTCAAAGCCCAACCACTTATTGTATTGCGTAACACAAGGCTTGGAGCTATGCTTAGGCACTTGGAAAGGCCAAGTGAATTTTTCGATAGCCCCCATGGACAATTTTAAAGTCGTGCTTGGGATGGATTTCTTTCAATAAATCGTTGCATCCTAATGTTTTCATTTATCACAATGTGCATTTTGGAAAAAGAAGCCATATACAAGATCCCAACCATCGAACACCTAAGAGATTAACGAATGGGGTATCGCAATTGTCGACTATGCACCTGAGCCGACATTCCTGATCGTATTAGATATGGACGATGAAGGTAAGGATGCTTCGATCATTCCACCACCCATTCAAGTCGTCCTTGAGGAAAATAAGGACGTAATACCTTAAAAGTTGCCCAAGGAGCTTCCACCTAAACAGGAGGTGGATCACATGATTGAGTTAGAGCCTGTCAAGGTAAACATCGTAGTCGATGCATTGAGTTGAAAATGTGAACTTGCAGCCATGAGCCCAGCCAAAGGAGATGTAATAAAGCGGATTAAGGAGGGGCTTCAACATGACTCGATAGCTAAGGAATTGGTGAAGTTGGCTCAAAGCAACAAGACACAACGGTTTTGGGTAGAGGATGGTTTACTCTACATCGATGGACAACTCTTCTTGGTCCCAAATGGGGAAATTTGAGAAGGGACTTCATACACGAATGCCACAACACCAAGTCGGCGGGGCACCCTTGCCAAAAGCGTAGCATGGTACTTGTGGAAGCTTTGTACTTTTTTGCCAAGGATGTGAGATAGTGTTGAGTTGTATGTGAAGACTTGTCTTGTGTACTAACAAGACAAGGTGGAAAACAAATGTGCTATCGGCTTATTAAAGTGACTGCCTATTCAAGAACGACCATGGGACTACATATCCATGAACTTCATTACCACTCTACCAAAATCTGAGGGATATGGATCAATCATGTTGATAGCCAACCACTTCTCCAAGTATGGGACGCTTATTCATGTACCAAGGGGTGCACAACGGAAGAAGCGGTGAAGGAATTTTTCAAGAATGTGGTGAAACATTAGGGCTTACCAATGAGTAAAATCAGTGATAGAGACTCCCGCTTTACCAGTAAACTATGGCGAAAGTTATTTAAAATATTGGAAACGGTGCTCAATTTCTCAGCGAGCCTTCACCCCCAAACTAATGGACAAATTGGAAGAGCGAACGCTCTATTAGAATGCTACTTACGACACTCCGTGGGCGCCAACCAACAAGATTGGGTTAAGTTGCTCGATATTGCCCAATTTTCCTACAATTTATAGTGAAGTGAGGCCAGAGGGAGGAGTCCATTCGAGATTGTCATGGGGCAACAACCATTGACCTCACACTTTAATCACCTCACTTCAAGAGTTCAAGATACACAAAGATCGAGAGTGATCAAGATGACCAAAGCTTGGGAAGCGGATGGAAAGCGAAGGCCACAAGAGTACAACGTGGGAGATCTAGCCCTAATCAAATTCATTCTGCAACAATTTAAGGCTTTTCGATGCTTACATAAAGGGCTAGTCCAAAGGTATGAAATACCGTTCTTGATCGTTACCAAGGTAGGCAAGGTTTCATATTGGCTTGACCTACCAAGTTCACTTAAAATTCATCCTGTCTTCAAAGTGAGTGTGCTCAAGCCATATAATAAGGATGTAGAAGACCCAAATCGAGGGATATCACAATGAGCAACACCCGTCGTTACCAAGGTAGTTCGTAAGAGGGGAGTTCCGCCTCAATCACACTACCGCATTAAGTGGAAGGGACTGCCAGAGTCGGAGGTAACATGGGAACTCGATGAAGATTTATGGCAGTTCCAATGCCTTTTGAAGGCTTACAATGCGACGAGGGTGTCACCAAATTAGGTTGGGGAGGATGTAATGCTCGAGCCACTTTGCTACGCATTTTCGAGGTTAGCTACATTATTCTAGACTTTTCCACACTAGTACATAGTTTCCCAAAGTTTGTTGATCGATTTTCCAAAACCTTATGCATAACACTTGTGATGTAGAGAACAATAGAATCTTCTAGAACCTTTTAGAACCCTTAGGATTGTAAAGAATTTTAGGGAGGATTGTAGAAAAAGAATTTTAGCTAGTACGTAGATATCCACCACCCGTTGAGGAGGTGGAATGGGTATAAATACCCCTCATTGGCTCATTTTGTAACAACCCAATAATCCGAAAATTCAAGTTTCGAATAAAGCTTACAAGTTCTTTTCTTTAATTAGCATCACCTACGAGGGTTGACCCTATTGCAAGGAAAAGTAGTTAAGGCCGCACGAGACATTGTTAGGTCATCCATACCAATGGTTATTTCATTGGTTTATGTTAGATATTGGCTAACTTGGCATGAGAGAGAAGAGAAGAGAGAGTGTGGAGGTATCATCTGCAAGACATAGGTTCATAGCACAGTAAATGGGAAGGATTTTTTTTAACATTGGTTGTTATGCGTGTTTCGTGCACAGCAGCCGCCCATGCGGGCGCGTTAAGCGCGCCTGACACTATTCTTTTTTTTAATCATATTTGTTTTATATTTTTTTTCCATCCCCTCTCATTTTCGCTTTCATAATCACACTTACAAAAACTTTTCAAAAACCGCGAAATAACTCTATTGATAAGGATGTTGTTAGCAAGAACAAGTCCGTAACAAAAAACTCCCTAGCTAAACTACCCTGCTTGGGTAACAATCCTCACTACTATGCTTGGCGACGCGGTGAGCAGCAACGCACTATTAGGCACCTTGCCAACCACGCACCAACTACCTAGTCCTCGACGCACCCATCCATACCCTCGTCCTTGGTAGCCCGAATACCCTTCTCCAAGCCCAAGCCATTACTTCTTTCTTGGGTCACTAACCCTTCTCAAGTCCAAACCATTATTCCTCTCCTAGCCCATTAGTTGCTTCCACTTTTCACCCCCAGCATCTCAGCACCCTACGGGCCTAAATATCACGGGCCCAATAGACTCACCCTCCGGCCCTAAATATCACGGCCCATTAGACCCATCATTCGGGCCTAAATACCACGGCCCAATAGACCGAGAGCCCGATCTATATACCCGATCTATATATATGTGTGTATGTATATATACATATATCTATATAAAATATTTTGAAACCCTAAATCAGGTTAATTCCAAATCATTTTCAAAATTCCTTATTTCATATTCCTGTTTTCCTCTCTCCGACCAACGTTCGGAATCTTGGATAGCGGTGAAGCCGTGGAGTGTCGACGTGAGCGAGACCGGCGGTGGACTGTGGATGGCTCTGCTGAGGTAGGTCTTCTACTCTTCTACTTTCTTTTCTCTGAGCGTGCAGTCTCCGGGTACACTTCTTCTACTGTATTTTTCATATAGCGTCTCGCGACCTGCGGCTGTGGGTTGCGGCCTGCGGCTGTCAATTTCCCTGTCATCTTCGGCTTTCATTTCTCACATGCACAATTTTTGCTGTCGATATCACTAATCATTTCTGCTAATTTAAGGGATTTGTTATCAGTTGCAGTAGCCCTCTTTGAAAATTTTTCCCAAAATCAATTGGGTTGCACATATCTTCATGCGCTGGCCCTTCATCAATAATGTTCATACTTGTATCAGAACGATTAGAACTTGAGTTGGAACCTTCACTAGTGACAGACTGACAGCACTGCTTGAAATAGTATTTGTTTAATCTTTTACTGATAACTTCACATTGTGTGCATGTGTGCATTAGAGTACTAGGGGTTGGGGTTTCGATTTTCCACACTAGAGAACTAGAACACTGCTTAGCACTTTTAACATTTATAATGATAGAGAAATGTATGATAGGCTAGTTTACATCTCAATTTATGATGAAGTTCATTGCAGCTAGGAGTCTGCCATATTCAGATTATCCAACCTTATACTTTAAAATCTGAACCTAATTTTATATTATTGTGTTTCTAATTTGACCAACAAACAGTAAAAGGTAGATAAAGGTTGGAATTTGGCTGTGTTTAGGAAGTTTCATTTGACCTTTTTTCTCTTGATTGATTCACTTAGACTTCTATTACAAAACATTAGAGATGCTATGTCCTAGGATGTTGAATGTCTAGGAAGATACAAACTTGGGCATAAATGGCACTGTGACTTAGGGTTACAAATAGGGCTTGGCACTTCAAGCAATGGTCTTGATGCGCTCCAAGTCTTCTGGTTGTAATTGCTAGTTTCCATTCACAATCTCAGTATGTTGTCTATTCTAGCCTGAGCCAGGGCCTAATGGGCTATGGTGCATGTCTGGGCCAAAGTGAGGACAAGCTCGGTCACTCAAAATCTGTTCTTGTGCCGCTTTTCATTTACCCCATATATTACCGTTGGAACTTATTGGTTTTGGGTTTGAATATTTGAAATTATGGTATATTTGAATCATAATTTGGTTTTGGTGTTGGATGTGAAAATTTTATCCACACTTGACTTGAAACCCAAATCAATATCAAAATAATAAAGTATCTAATTAAATTTAATATATCTGGATTCTGAACTCTTTTAGAATGAGTTAATTCTTCTTTTGCATTTGGTTAAAACTTAAACTAATCAATGTTAAGCTTTATGTTCAACTATCAAATATTAATGGCCGAATAAATATAAAAAAATGATAAAACCTGCAAAAAGATTTATAACATGGATATATACATACTAACCTGATAAAAGGAACTGAAATAATTTCACCTAAACTGAATTCATCTAAATTGTTATTTAGTTAAGATATTTGGTGCAGGTTTCTTCATCTGAACTAAAACAGTTATGGAGTAGTACTTTTTGGGTTATTACCTGTTCTGGACCTGTGCCTTTCCCTAATTGCACCAATGCTTTAACACTTGACCTAATTATCAATAGGTGATTACTTGCTAAAACCATTCTTAACCATATTTAGTGATTCTTAAATAAATAATAGGGAAAATTGCACTTTTTGTCCCTAAGTTATAGGGTAATTGTAGAATTCGTTCCTAAGTGTTGGTCATACTCACTTTTCGTATAACTCAGGGACGAAAAGTGAGCACGAAAGGACGAAAAATGCAACACCAATGATAACTTAGGGAAGAAAAGTGAGCATGACCAACACTCAGGGACAAATTCTACAATTACCCTATAATTTAGGGACAAAATGTACAATTTTCCCTAAATAATATATTAAATTCATATAATATGCCATATATTTTCCTGGAACTAAAATGCGTATTTAGGACAGAATTTTCCATTTTTGATGTGTTAAATGGTAGACATGGTAAGCTATGCAATTATCCCACAAAAAAGATTGAGTTTGCATCTTTTATAATGTTGAGTTTTAGGAATTTGACATTTTTGTATACTTTTGGCAGGGCAACACACAGGTTGGAGATTCATTTATGTGCTGCACATTGGTGATTTGAATGGTTGATGTATTTTTTGGTACTAGTGATGGAGTGCAATAAAGATGAAGCCATCAAGGCTAAGGAGATTGCAGAGAAGAAAATGCAAAATAATGATTTTGAAGGGGCCCAGAAGCTTGCAGCTAAAGCTCAACGACTTTACCCTGATCTAGAGAACATTAATCAGTTGCTAGCTGTCTGCAATGTTCATTGTTCAGCTAAAAACATGTTGGGATTGGAAAAGGATTGGTATGGAATCCTTCAAGTTGATAGATCAGCAGATGAAGTAACCATTAAGAAACAGTACCGAAAACTCGCACTTGTCCTTCACCCCGACAAGAACAAGTTCCCTGGCGCAGAAGCTGCTTTTAAGCTTATTGGGGAGGCAAATGTTGTGCTTTCAGACCAAACAAAAAGGTCTATCTATGACAGTAAATTTAGAGTTTCAATTAGAAGTACTTCGATGAGACCACCACCTCATCAGGTCAACCCCCCTGCAAGGCCAACATTTTTTACAAATGGTTTCACTTCTCAGTTCAGTGGCCAAAATCAGTATCAAAAGGTACAATCAACTTCATCAGTTCATGAAACCTCTTTCTGGACGACCTGTCCTTTTTGCAGTGTTAGGTTTCAGTATAGGCGGGAAATAGTCAACCGAGCTGTGCGCTGCCAAAACTGCTTGAAATCCTTCGTTGCATATGATTTAGGTTATCAAGGTGTTCCAACTGGAGTTGGCTTACACCAGCCTAGTCAACCTCCTCAGCAGAAAGTGGTTCCAAATCAAGGAACCACCAAAACGGCTGCAAACACAGCTGGATTTCCATCTTCCCATAAAGAATTTCAGCATGGCTCCGGGGTTAATTGGGCTGGGCAAGAACCAGGGACACACAGAGGGAATACTTCTAAGGTGTTTGAGGATTTGAAGGCTAAAGAGAAACATGGAAATGGTATGGACTCAGTGGCTGGTGGTAAGGGAGAGGCTGGCACTTGCAAGGTGAATGAATGGCCACAAGATTGTAGAGATTTTAAAAACAAAAGCGGGAAAAGGAGCAGAAAACAGGCATCTGAATCAAGTGAAAGTTTTGATACCTCAAGCAGCAATGAGTCAGAAGATTTCAGTAATGAGAAGGGAAGCAATCCTGCTGGAGGACAGGGAGACGAGCCTAATGGTAATTTTGTCAGAAGATCTTCTCGGCGAAGGCAGAATGTCTCATACAATGAAGCTGAGGAAGAGGATGACCAAATAAATCATCCAAAAATAGTGCCAGACAGCAAACCAGAAGAAAAAGGAGTGCCTTCTGAACAGAACTTGCATGAAGGAAATATTAATGCCCCCAATGTTGATGCAGATGCTGCTGGTTCAACTGTAAATGGTGCCAAAAAGGTTGAAGTTATTGATTGTGAATCAGATTCTGAAGTCAGTGATACTTCTTCATCTCCTAAGGAATTTGATTATCCTGATCAGGAATTTCATGATTTTGATAAGGAAAAAGAAGAAAAGTGCTTTAGAGCTGGCCAACTATGGGCTTGTTATGATACAGTAGATGGCATGCCAAGATATTATGCCCATATAAAAAAAGTAGCTTCTTCTAAATTTAGGCTACACTTTAATTGGCTTGAGGTTGATCCAGACGACCAATATGGTATTATTTGGAATAAAGCTGGATTACCTGTTGCATGTGGCAAGTTTAAACATGGGGATCCAGAAGTCAGTGATAATCTTGCCTCATTCTCTCATCAAATGGCGTGGACAAAGGGTAAGAAGAAGGGTTCATACATCATATATCCTAGTAAAGGGGAGATTTGGGCACTTTTCAAGGGCTGGGATATTAGTTGGAGCTCTGAGCCTAATAAACATCAGCCGTTTAAGTATGAAATTGTGGAGGTGCTTTCTGATTTTGATGCTGATGTTGGCTTTAAAGTTGGCTACTTGAATAAATTGGATGGATTTGTGAGTCTTTTTCAGAGAACAAGCCAGGGCGATGCTGATTCATCATCATTGTTAATAAAGCAGAATGAGCTTTATAGGTTCTCCCATAGAATTCCCTCATTCAGATTGACTGGAACTGAAAGAGAAGGTGTGCCTGAGGGATCTTTTGAACTTGATCTTGCTTCTATACCTCAAGATCCTAATGACCTTTGGTATCCTCTGAAAGAGGCAAACAGAAATGGTGAACCAGAACTGAAGAGTCCCGGCAGAAATGGTAAAACCAGGACACCCAAGAAGGTTGGCACACCTAACAAGTCCACTGATTGCAAAGAGGTGAGTGATGGTGATGGTGAGGCTGAGATGCCTAAGCTTCGAAAGTCGCCAAGGGCTGCCAGGAAAAGATAAAAGAAAAAAAAAAAAGAAAAAAAGAAAAAAAAAAGAAAAAAAAGAAAAGAAAAAAGATCAATTCTATTCCATTGCTCTCTGAACTAAAAGATAGTACTAGGGACCAGTGCGGTAGCAGTGCTGAAAGATTCTGACTTTTGGTGATTGGTGATTGGTGATGGTGGATTGGTGGTGGTAAGAGTTTGAAGTTTTTCAACCTTTTTCCTCTCTTCAGTCATCATCCCTGTGAAATATGTTGTGTTATGTGGAGGCCAAGTGAATGTTTAACAGATTGAATTAGTAGGTAAATGTGTTATGTGTAGTGTATGTCTTGTGGTTTAGGATACTGCTTTTGTTTTTCGCAAGAATTCCGTTTTGACTTTCCTTGTATGATACTTGTGGGGAGTTGGATTTTAACCCTCTTTCTCAACTTCACTCCTATTCGGCTATTCCTGTAAGCCTGCCCTGCATTCTCATCCTTTTATTGCTTGTTTTTGCTCAAAAGGATTGCTTTTCATTTCCCTATTTTTCTTTAAGGGCTACATGCTTGTGGGAAAACTGCCACTAAAGTATGAACAGGTAAAGGAGCATAAATGCATGCATATATTGATATGAAATTTTTTTTTTCTTTTCTTGTTAAAATCATTTCTTAGTGCATTGTTTATTATAGTTATGAAAAAACTGCAAAAGGTAACTCTATTGTGCTTCATTCCTTATGCTATGCATGTAGCCTGTTGAAGTATGTTTGCATTTTTTGTGCCATTTTTTTTTTTTTTCTAAAAATATTTGGAGATGTTGCAGACTTCATAGTATCTTTGCCCTTCTAAGTTCTAACTCATTGTTTTTCTTCTCTTTTTCTTATATGAAAAAAATATGTGATCATTGTTTTTCTTCTCTTTTTCTTATATGAAAAAGTATGTGCCTTTTGTGTGCCAAAGATAGGTTTATCATACACAAGAACTATTTTAAAAATATTTCAGCTACTGAGAAAATCAAATGATATCAATTTTCTTAGGGCATGTATACCTATGTGGCATTGTGATTCATTATATACTTGTACTATTGTTTTGGTAACACATAATTGGGAATTCTAGTCTACAACAAAGAAATATAATAACCTAATAGGCAAGCGCAGAATCCAAGAAAAAGAGAATAATACCTTATTGTTGTGAAGAAACACACTCATTTGTGCACACAAAAAGGCTTACTCTTGCCACTTCCATGTGCACATAATTCACGAGAAACAAGTTTTAGCATATTACCAACTATTCAAACTCCTAAATAGAAAGCAAACAACACAACTTATGAGCAATGGATAGAACAATCTTTGAATAAATCACACAAATAGAAGATGATAAGATAAAAATCAATTAGCTCATATCACAAACATACACGTGTAAATTGAAAATGGAGTATATTATACACAATTTTTAGCAAATTGCAAGAAACTTGAAACTAGAAAGTTGAAGTTTAATAAATTATAAGAATTCATTTTTTTGTATAAAATTGTAATTAATTTTGTGTGTTATATAAAATTTAATGAAAAACTAATCAAATTTTTCACTTTCAAATATTGAAAACTAGACCTGAAAAGTTACAAATATACACCAATCGATCAAAATGCAAGAACAATCCAATGAGTCTTTTTCAAAAGCATTATGTAAGTGTAGCTAGAATTTGGAATGCAGAACATAACATAAATAGTTAAACCTAAACCCTAACCCCAAAAGTTGGAAAGGATCTTGTTGACACGGCATAAACTGAGGGTTTAAAATCATCCATATAAGTTAGGTAATGGGCAAAATACAAAATTTAGGATTGGGTGTATGTGAGTATGCCTTCAAATATAGAGTTTGAGTGTGTGATGTTGAGGCAAGTGGGATCATCCTCTACAAAGTACATCTCTTGAGAGAAAGCTAGAAAGGATTGGGGTTTGTAAAAAATGTATGCGAGTGAAAGCATAAAAGTAATATAAAAAGATAGGGGCGTTTTGAGAACCAAACAAATTACTTCTCACACCCAAAGCGAGAAATCACACCACTAGACTGTACGTCCACCTATTGAAACATGTAGCCCTTTGAAGCATGTGGGCATTTCTTGTGCCATTTTTTTTCTTAAAAAAAAAAAATCTTTGAAGATATTGAGAAGTGAGAAGAGACTATATTACCTCTTCCCTTCTATCTCTTCGTTTTTCTTCTCTTTTTTCAATATAGAAAAACATGCTCCTTTTGTGCGCTAAGGATATGTGCATTATACACAAGAACTATTTTAAAAATATTTTAGCGTGATAGAGAAAATCAAATAAAATTTATTATTTTTTTTATGGCTTGTATACCTATATATGTGACTCATATTATATACTTATACTATTGTTTTGGTAACACATAATAGGGAATCTTAGTCTATAACAAAGAAATATAATAACCTAATAGGCAAACACAAAAACAAGATAAAGACAAAATTACCTGACTATTGTGAAGAAAAACACTCATTTGTGCAAACAAAAGAAGCTTAATTTTTCCACCTCTATGTGCACATAACTCACAAGAAACGAGCTTAAGCATATTACCAAGGATTCACACTCCTAAATAACAAGCAAACAACACAATGTATGAGTAATAGATAGAACAATCCCTGAACAAACCAAACAAATAGAAGAAAATATAAAAACTAATTAACTCATCTCACAAAGACACACGTAAACTGAAAATGGAGTATACTATATACAATCATTGGCAAATTGCAAGGAACTTGAAACTAGAAAGTAAAAGTTTAATAAATTATAGGAATTCATTGTTTGTGTAAAATTGCAATTAATTTTGTGTCTTATATAAAGTTTAAAGAAACAACTAATCAAATTTTCAACAATTCAAAATTGGAAACCAGACTTGTAAAGTTTCTAATATACACCATGCGATCAAAATAATGTAGGAACAAACCAATGAGTTGTTTTTCAAAAGCATCGTGTAAGTGTAGTTAGAGTTTGGAATGTAACATAATCAATTAAACCTAAACCCTAAACCCAAAAGCTGAAAAGGATTTTGTTGACACAACATAAACTTGAATATCAAAGATTATCACCACATATACAAACCCTAAGATTTATTGACTCAAAGTAAGGAATTGAAATTGAAATCAAACCCGAAAATGGCAACAATCTAAAGTCATCCCCACAAGTTTAGGATTGAGTGTGAGTATACCTTCATATATAGAGAGTTTGAGTGTAGAACGTTGAGGCAAGTGCAGTCATCCTCCACAACGTACAATTACTCCTAAAGAAAAGCCGGAAAGGATTAGGGTTTCAAGCGGGATATTATGTGAATGAAACCCTAAAAGTAATTTAAAAAGATATATAAAGGCACTCCGATCGAGAATCAAATTCAAGACCTCTCACATCCAAAGCGAGAATCGTACCACTAAACTGAATGCCCACTTGTTGATTTCTCTTATTTGACACTTTTGATTTTATTTTCTCTGTCGCAACTCACAACTTATAGTTTCATCAACTTCTCCAATTCTCTAAAATACTTTCAAAACATTCATGTTTATCATCTTTTACGTATAACACACCTATCCTAATTTGTTAAATGAAAGGGAAATGTTTTTCCATATGAGTAAAAGATGTTATATTGGTACATATTTCTCTTTTTTCCCGCCGACTCCACCCCTATTAATTCTTTCCCTTGTGCTCTCCATCAAATCACCACCTTGTGGTGGGAATGGGTCGGGCCTCTATCATGGAACATATGGCTTGGCCTGACATGTTTAGTAAAAAAAAAGTTGAGGCGTAGGCCTAATTTGATGCCTACTTAACTAAATAAATCACTAGGTTTTTTGTGATAAGTGTGGACTAATTTGATCCATCCATCTAGAATTATCAATGGCTAAAAAAAGATTGAGTCAATTTTATAAATATTAGTATACTTAAGGGAATCAAATTAGGGATTCCATGCATCTATTTCTTTAATGTAACAAAACTAATTAAACTGTAAGGTGTAAGATGCTTTAGAAAATATCTTCGTTTTTAATTTTAAAGTAACTGTGTCATTTATCATAACCTTCAAAAAAGAGGGAAAATCAAATAAATTGAAATACAAAAAATAAATGATCAAGAAGTTACGATATCTTTATTTAAATTCAAGTGCACAGTGCAAGAGTTCCAACCTACCTGAGTTGCTAAAAAGTTCTCTAAGGACTACATTGATATTCGTCTACAACCAATTTGATCAATTAGACATTACATTATAATTCACCAATTTTTACTATTTATGTAGTGAAATCAATGCATTAAGAACACAAAATTTTAATAAATCACCTTGTTTTTGGGACCTGCATATTTAATTCTTCCCCAACAATAAGATAGAGAATTTGATGAAGCAAATTAAACTTTTTTGATCCAAAAGATCCCACACCATCTGAAATGTTCAGAACAAAATACTCATATTTATGAAATTGACCTCCTCCATTTTTGCCTTATTTTTTAGTCATTGATTATCCTAGATCATGGATGGACGGTTCATATTAGTCCACACTTATTATGAGAAAGCTAAGTTCTCATTTGATCTTGATAGTAATATGAGAAATGTGAACTAATTTGAGGCGTCCATTTAGAATAATCAATGGCTAGAAAATAAGAGAAAAATGAATGTGATCAATTTCATAAATATACAAACTTTAAATACTTATATATATTAATATATATATGAAATTAATCCCGTAATTTTTTCTATTTTTTCCTTATGTTTCTTTAATTTTCAACAGTTAAATTTACAATAGCATTTGTTCATACTTATTGGTTTGGCTCCTATAAAATGGCTTCCTTAAGGAGTGTGCACAAATGATAACCATTGATCTTGTAGGATCTAATGTTTGAAAATTATATATATATATTAATATTTTGAAACCCTAATGTAGGCTAACCCCCAAATCAAACTCAAATTCCTTGTTTCATTTTCCTGTTTTCATCCTCCCGACCCGGACATCGTGCGGAACTGACAGCGGTGGAGCGGTGGACTGGGGACGGCTGAGCAGAGGTAGGTTTTCTACTCTTCAACTTTCTTTTCTCTGAGCGTATAGTCCGTAGTTCTTCTACTGTATTTTGCATATTGCGACTCGCGACCTGTGGCTGTGGGTTGCGGCCTCCGGCTGTCACTTTCCCTGTCATCTTAGGCATTCTCTTTCTCAATTGCACAATTTTATATTACTGGTGTTTCTAATTTGACTATCAAACAGTAAAAGGTAGAGAAAGGCGGGAATTTGGCCGGATTTAGGAAGTTAGCATTGGACCTTTTTCTCTTGATTGATTCACTTAGACAGACTTCTATTACAAAATATTAGAGATGCTAGGTCCTAGGATGGTGAATGTCCAGGTCTCTAGGAAGATACAAACTTGGGCATCAATGACCATATTACTGAGGATGTGATACTAGTGTTTCGTAATGCCATGACATATAATCCAAAAGGCCAGTATGTTCACATATAATCTTCCTTCATTTGTCTCCGCTCCGGTATTGGTAATGTTAATTTTTATTTATAATGTTAAGATTTAAAATTTTAGCTTAAAAACTTTATTTAATCGGTTAACCAAAAAAAATTAGGTTCGGTTAATTCGCTAATAAAAATTTTGGTTTGGTTAATGATTAAAGTTTTAAAAGTTTGGTTAATTCGGTTTGGTTGACCGAATGCACACCCTTAGCCTTGATTGATCATTGATGTATTGGCTGGTTTTTATGTGATTCTAGACATTCTATTGAACTTCTGTTGTTAGATTTTTATATTTTGGACCGTGTGATTCTAGACATTGTATTGAATTTGTGTTGGTTGGATTTTTATATTTTGGACGGGATTTGTGGCTATGTACTAGACTACTAGTTTTGTATTGAAGTATTGGGCTAGTTATTATGTTGTGCAATGTTCGATTGTTAACATTTAAAAATGTTTAAAGCATGTAACGGGTAGGCCTTTAATAGGCTCAAAGTCTATTTAAAGCATATATTTGAAGTATTTTTAATGGCCTGCATCTTAAATAGGCCTTTAAAAAGGCTTCATGCCAAGCTAGGCCTATTTTAGGCTTAGGCTTGGACCTAAAAAAACCTACTTACAAGCTTAGGTCTTAGGCTCCCGTAATAGGTCTAGGCCTAATTTGCCAAGGCCTGGCCTATTTCCACCCCTACTCACACCCAATCCTAAATTCTTGTATTTTTGCGTAGTTAGCTAAACTTGTGGAAAGGACTTCAGACTGTCTCCATTTTCAAACTTGATTTCAATTTCAATTCCTTATTTTGAGTTGGCAATTCTGAGGCTTTGAACTGGAGTAACTAATTATGTGGTGATAATCTTGGATATTCAAGTTTATGTTGTGTCAACAAGATCCTTTTTAGTGTTTGGTGAAATTTTTGGATAATTGTGTTCTCCTTTCCAAACTCTAGCTACACTTACACAATGGTTTGGAAAAAATCTCATTGGATTGTTCTTGCAGTTTGACCAACTGCCAGGTGTATATTAGTAACTTTACAAGTCTTCTTTGCATTTTTGAACCGTTGGGAATTTGATTTGTTGTTTTATTAAATTTTATCTAACACAAAATTAATTGCAATTTTATAGAAACAATGAATTCCTATAAGGCTATAATTTATTAAACTTATAGCTTCTAGTTTCAAGTTTCTTGCAATTTGCCAATGGTTGTGTATTGTATACTATATTTCCAGTTTAGGTGTGGGTGTTTGTGAGATGAGCTAATTGGTTTTTATCTTTTCTTCTATTTATGTGGTTTCTTCAGGGACTGTTCTATCCATTGCTCATGAGTTGTGTTGTTTGCTTGCTACTTAGGAGTTTGAATCCTTGGTAATATGCTGAAGCTCGTGTCCCGTGAGTTATGCGCATATGGAGGTGACAAGATTAAACCTCTTTTCTATGCACAAATGAATGCTTTTCTTCATAGTGGCCAGGTATTTTTGTCTTACTTTGGTTCTGCGTCTACCAATTATTCTACACCCCCCCTATATTTTTGTGGGATGTTTGTGGTTTTCGACTTTACTTTATATAAGTTTTTGTTGTGAACTAGCTTATTTTATGAATGATCATATTAATGCATAAAAAGACATTTTTGCATGGATGGCACTTTGTGGTACTGCAGTTCCCAAGTTTCTTTGTTGGTGTTAAGTTTAAAGGACAAGAAAGATATTATTTGTTTTCTTGCTCCCGCTTCCTCATCTGTGCTCATCAAGCCAACTTTGCTCTTTGGGGGGGCGAAACAACGGTTGAAGCAGACATTTCGAAACATTTTGAGAAAATGGCACTTTTAGCCCTTCAATTGTTCCCTCTTATGCATTTTAGTCTCTCATTTTCAATTTTTAGAAATTCAGTCCCTCAATTGTTCCCTATCACTGTTAATCTGATCCCTAACAATGTGTTTGTTTTAGGGTGGGTCTTTTTGGAATTTCTCATGCAGCTCCAAAGTGCTACCGGAGTATTAACTAATGGACCAAATGAATAATGTTGAAAACAATTGAAGGACTGTATTTCTAAAAACTGAAAATTAGGCATTAAATTGCATAATATGCAACAATTGAAAAACTACCAGCGTGATTTTTCCTTCTAAAAAATGTTTAGATATAATTAAGTTCTAATACAAACAGATAGGTTGCTAATTTGTTCTGAAAAAAGTTCAGATTTACAATTAAATTTGTTTGCGTTGGGTGATTTGTTACTGAATCTGGTTCATTATATCATTTATACAGACCCGGTACGCACCAAGAAGCTTTTTCGGAGTAGAGGATTTCCTGGATGATGACAATAGCCGGCCATACACATACCAAAAGGGGAAGAAGTCTAAGAACCCACACAAGCATGTTTCATTCAAGCAACGAACTAGGCCTTTCATGGAACCCTTCACGCTCGACGTCTTCATTTCAAAGCGCTTTGTTTCAGCCTCGATTACCCATAGAGTTACGTGCAAGCAGGTAGCGGTTGCTGGTACGAATTCCAAGGACATCAAGGCGATGCTCAAATCACGAAGCGATATACCTGCGTGTTTGGCTGTGGGACAGATTTTGGGCGATAGAGCAAGGGAGGCTGATGTATACACTGCTGCTTATACTCCCAGAGATAGAGACAAGTTTGAAGGGAAAATCAGAGCAGTAGTTCAGTCCCTCATTGATAGTGGCATAGATATTAAAGTGTATCTAGACTGAGGAGAGGAGAGGAGGGAGTTGTTTTAGCCTCCCCATATAATTACTTTTGTGAAACGACCATCTTGTTGAGAGAGGAATGACAATCTCAAGAAAATTTTAGGGTGCGTTTGGTTCGCACATGGGAATCGGAATCGGAATGGGTATCAAATACTTGGTAATGGTAATGGGTTTTGGTGAAAGTATTCAACATGTTTGGTAATTGGGTGGAATGGGAATGATTATTAATAGTTGAGAAAGAAATGAGGAAGGGGGATGAAACCCTTATTTAATAAGGGTATGGGTTTTGTCATTAATGGGGTATTCCAAACTCATAGTAGCATTCACAAAACCTATCAACCAAACACAAACAATCACTTTCATACCCATTCCTTATGCTTAAACCCACCAACCAAACACACCCTTAGTTGTTATCCATTTATGATTTCCATTCTCTGGATGTTACAGATTACTTAGACGACAATGGTAAGATGATAACATAAAATGATGATCTAAAACAAGAGGTACATCATTCCACATTGTACGACTCACCCAAGCCCTTTCTACCTTAGTAAGAGAATGAGCGAACTGATCTTGAATTGCTTCTTTACTCTAACAAAGAGCGATAGTAACATTTCCATAGGACGCAACGCAGGAAATGCATGTAGAGAGATCCACAATCAAACAATTGAGCATGTCCCATCCAAAAATACTTAGCTCTACTAAATTATACCATGCACCACGGTGCACATAGCAATGTGCACCACGTACCTAAACGACGCCGTAAACTAATCGTCCGTTTTTTTGGAAATCACGTTTTCCGTTTCGCCCGATCTCTATATTTATGTTAATATTCTGTGTATTTCAGGCAATCATTCTGTGTATTCTAGGCAATCGTTCTGTGTATTCTATGCAACCGTTATGTGTATTCATGTTAGTAACACATGTTGTGATGTGTTTGTGCATTCGAATGTTTAGGAGGATGAGTTCTGTGTATTTTGTGTCAATATTCTGTGTATTCTGGGCAAACATTCTATGTATTCTAGGCAAACGTTCTGTGTATTCTATATAATGATTATGTGTATTATAGATAATGAATTTCCTGGAGTCATTCGCGTCCACTAACATCTGTGTATTTTGTGTCAATATTCTGTGTATTCTGGGCAAACATTCTGTGTATTCTAGGCAAACGTTCTGTGTATTATAGATAATGGTTATGTGTATTATAGATAATGAATTCTCTAGAGTCATTCGCATTCGCGTCCACTAACACCAAAACGACGTCGTTTTACGCACGTGGTACACATTGCTATGTGCACCGTGGTGCAGGGTATAACGATCGTACGCCTATACTAAAGTCTTAATCCAAATATACTGAAAATCACTTATTATGTGGATCCTATTTGCCCATTCAATTTTATAGATGAAATTGAAATTTCAAACTAGTGTTGCTTGCACTTCTAAAATATTATTTACTACAGTATTTGTTAAAAAGAAACAAATATGCTCATATATAGCAAATTAAATACCTTTTTTTTTTGTTAATGACAAACCCACTTCAGATATATATATAGAAGGTAAAAGGTTCTATTAAGCTCTTTTAGGAAAAATAAAAAGATATGACAAACCATTGGTTTCTGTAACAATTCTTAAATGATGATTTAAGAAGATGGGTATATACTAAAGTGTTTACTACAAAATAAACTATTTCTAGCATGCACAAGGCTTTATAAGGCAAGGACCACTTCCTTCAAAGTTTCTTTAACTATATATAAGGGGAACTTATAAATTGTAATTTCATAGTCATGAAATATGGCGGCAAAAATTGGCATGCATTCCATCAGTTTTAAAATGCCAATTATATTACAATTAGTGCATGTGATGTGTGGCAATTGAGAGGAAGATTGTTAGTAGTCAAAACATCTTTCGTTGGGGAAAAGGTGTCCAAGAGTATTGACTAGATGAATGCCAAGTCAAAAAAATAGAAGACAATAATTTTTACTTTTGGCCCGCGCTGAGTGACTACCTCGAGTCCCATTAACTACCCATCCATAAAATCTAATAAAAACCCATTAAATTCAAAACTCTCTCTCCTATTAAAAAATCAATATGATCAGCACTTTGCCTTTAATTAGGCTAGGACACGTTGTGAACAGAGATTAGTTTAAATATGGTACAAGCTTAAATGTGTACGTGTCCTATAGCTAAGATCTAGTCAGGACACCTCGTGGTCTAACAAAAAATAAAATAATAAGTAACTCCAAGTATTGCCACATAAGTTAGTTGTATTTGGGAGTTCAAAATTTACCAAATAAGATTAGGTTATCCTTATTCCAACAAGTGAACCCTTTCAAGATGATATGGAAGGTAATGTTGATTTTTTTTTTTTTTTTTTGGGTTTTATTTTGTTAGCTATATGGCTTGCAAGCTTGTTTTAATAGCAAGTTTGCAATTTACTTTTATTTTCTTTTTATTTTTTATTTGTTATTTTTTATTATATTTATAATATAAAAGGTAGGTGAGACTATTTTGAAATTGAAGAAGTATTGTAGAGAAAATAGTAGAGAACTTACAAATTGATTATGTGAAAGTAAGATCCACTTTAAAAATAGAGAGTATTGTACAGATAAGGACTCACACATTTGAAGTAAAAATTATAAAAAGAAGATAAGTTGCTGCTAGTGTGTTTCGCGATGATTTAGCTAGTGTCGTCTAAAAGCCTGTCATGACTCATGAGCAATTTTGTAATAGTTCTCTGTAACCTTCCGGAATTGCGTTGAGAAATATAAATTACTGCAAAGCAATTATATGTTGTAGTAGTTTACAACCACCACATTGATTAGCAACTATTTTTAGAATATCCACGAATTATAGCAATTATCTAGCAAGAGTTACAGGAGATGCAGCAACTGCAACAGTGGTGTCAAGCTATTCTCATAGTCTTGAACTGGATGGCGAACTAACTAGCTTTAGACTCTACACTCATGTCTCATGATAGTTCAATAGAAGTTGGATGTGGGAGGTCAAACCTCACATACTCTTACGGATGTATGTAGTGGTTCCTTAGCCGCAAGAGCATTGAAAGTATTGACTGCAGGCTCATCATTGCCCACAGGTGGCCACAACTCTAACTGTACCATGGGCCGGGGTCCGACCTGGCCTCTACAGTACCCAACGAGATGGTGGATTCCATTAGGAAATACTTGACCATTTGTTTGATGTCATCCTTAGCGCACCTATACCCGATTTCAAATCCATGACCATTTGAATTATAATTCTATGACTTGCCTCGGTTACCTAAGCAAAAAAAAAAGGAGGGGGGAGGGGGTCGAGGACCAACCTCGGCAAAAAAAAGTAATAAAAATTAAAAAATAAATAATTAAAAATTATTATTATTATTATTAGAGTAAATCACCTATTTGGTTCCTCAATTGTTGATGAACTGTCAATGTTGTCCTTTATTTCCGTATTCATCAATTTGACCCCCGAGATAAATTAATTTTGGTCAATTAACTCCTTCCGGCCGTATTCCGGTGAAAATTCCGATTAAGCATGGGCAAATTGGTCATTTCGTGTCTTCGGTCATCTCTCCCTCTTCATTTCGTTTATGATTAGAGTTAGCTTTTGGGTTTGGATTAGAGTTATATTGCTATTCTTGATGATATGTTTATGATTATTGCATAAAGGAGATAATTTATTAACATAGGGTTTTTATGTTTGAATTGAATTATAAATTCTTCTTATTGATAATTGATGCGCAACTTTTATTGATTTGCTTTGGAGAGAATTCCATTACAACGAAAGTTGGGTGAAAGACTCAAGTCTTACCATTTCAATCCAATTTTTCCTACTATGAGAATAAAGGCAATTTGGGGGCTTATAATGCTTTTGTGTTTAAGGTTATGATTGATGCATCGTGAAAGTAGGACAATCCTAGCCTAATTCTAGTTTATTGATTACGAAAGTAGCTGAACTGAATTTTTGAGTGCATTACCAATAAATCCCTTGGTTAATTGCTATTGTCTCAATCCTCAACGGAACGACATTTACACATTCTTTTTACTATCACCATTTTACTCATCACTCACTCCCTGGTACACACACGCGATTCTCATTAGAATAAGACTTGCCATGAGAAGTATGAGCAAATATTAGCCATTGATTTAGTAAATTTAAATGTTAAAAAGATAAACAAAAATATGGGAAAATATGAAAAAATGGTAGGGATAAATTTCATAAATATACAAAATTTTATAGTTTGTATATTTATGAAATTAACCCTGTTCATTTATGTCTTATTTTGTAGCCATTGATTATCATAGATAATAGATGGACGATTCATATTAGCCCACACTTATCATAAAAAAACTAAGTTCTCATTTGATCTTGATACTAATATGACAAGTGTGGATTAATTTGAACCGTCCATTTAGTATAATCAATGACTATAAAATAAGAGAAAAAATAGACGAGGTCAATTTCATAAATATACAAATTTTAAAAATTTATATATTAAAAATTTTTCACCGTGAACCGGGTCGGGTCAAGATGAAAATGTGATACTTATACACACAAATGTTATACTTATATGCTCAAATGTAATACTAATCATTAATAAAAATTTTGTTACTTATAATGGTAAATGTAATACTTTTACATTTCGATTTAAAAGTATTACATTTTTTTTCAAAAGTATTATATTTTTCTTTTAAGTAAGGGGAACATTACTTATCATGGAAAATGTAATACTTTTAACGGAAAATATAATACCGTGTAGTCCAGTGGCATCAAACCCTTCCCTTTATATGGGAGGCTCTTGTGCTTCAATAGGTTGAGAAAGTAGTTATGAACAGTTACTGCATTGTAATAGAGTTAGTAGTATTCAAAAAAATGTAACATTATATCTGATTAATATGACATTTGCATGTTGATTCAACTCGTCTAGTAGTATCCAAAAAAATGTAAAATTATATCTGATTAATATGACATTTGCATGTTGATTCAACTCGTCTCACGAATGCGCATATAAGTATGACATTTGCATGTTGATTCAACTCGACCCGACCTGTATCACAAATAAGGATTCGTGAGACGGTTTCACAGAAGTATGACCCTTATGAAATTAACTCGTGATTTTGTTTCTATTTTTTCCTTTATGTTTCCTTAATTTTCAACCGTTAGATTTAGAAGATCGATGGTTAGCATTTGTTCACAATTTTTATGGATTTGACCTATGATATGGCTTCTTGAAAAGTGTTCACAAATGATAGCCATCGATCTGGTAGGATCTAACGGTTGAAAATTTTATAAGTATAACATTTTAATTTTATACTATATTAATAATATTTTGAAACCCTAAATCTAGGCTAATCCCCAAATCAAACTAAAAATTCCTTGTTTCATTTTCCTGTTTTCCTCTCTCCCGACCAGGACATCGTGCGGAACTGACAGCGGTGGAGTAGTGGAGTTACGGCGTGAGCCAGACCGGCGGTGGACTGTGGACGGCTGAGCAGAGGTAGGTTTTCTACTCTTCAACTTTCTTTTCTCTGAGCGTCTAGTCCGTAGTTCTTCTACTGTATTTTGCATATTGCGACTCGCGACCTGTGGCTGTGGGTTGCGGCCTCCGGCTGTCACTTTCCCTGTCATCTTAGGCATTCTCTTTCTCAATTGCACAATTTTATATTACTGGTGTTTCTAATTTGACTATCAAACAGTAAAAAGTAGAGAAAGGCGGGAATTTGGCTGGATTTAGGAAGTTAGCATTGGACCTTTTTATCTTGATTGATTCACTTAGACAGACTTCTATTACAAAATATTAGAGATGCTAGGTCCTAGGATGGTGAATGTCCAGGTCTCTAGGAAGATACAAACTTGGGCATTAATGGCACTGTGACTTAGGGTTACTATTGGGGTAAGCCCTCCAGGCAATGGTCTCCAATCGCAATATTAAAATAATAAATTATCAAATTAAATTTTATATATCTGGATTCTGGACTCTTTTAAAATGAGTTAATTCCTCTTTTGCATTTGGTTAAACTAATCAATGTTAAGCTTTATCTTCAACTGTCAAATATTAATGGCCAAATAAATATAAAAATGATAAAAACCTTCAAAAATATTTATGACTTGTGGATATGTACATACTGACCTAATAAAAGGAACTGAAATAATTTCACCTAAACTGAATTCATTTAAATTATTATTTGGTTCAGATATTGGGTGCAGGTTTCTTCATCTGAACTAATAAGTTATGGAGTAGTATTGTTTGAGTTATTACCTGTTCTGAACCTGTGCCCATCCCTAATTGCACCAATGCTTTAACACTTGACCTAACTGCCAATAGGTGATTACTTGCTAAAACCATTCTTAACTATGTTATTCTTAAATAAATAAATATATTAAATTCATATAATATGCCATGTATTTTCCTGGAACTAAAATGTGTATTTAGGATAGAATTTTCCATTTTCGATGTATTAAATGGTAGACATTGTAAACTCTGCAATTATCCCACAAAAAAATTGAGTTTGCATCTTTTATAATGTTGAGTTTTAGGAATTTGACATTTTTGTATACTTTGGTAGGGAAACTCCTTGTTGGGCATGAAAAGGACTGGTTGCAGGTTCATTTATGTACTGCACATTGGTGATTTGAATGGTTGACATATTTTTTGGTACTTTGATGGAGTGCAACAAAGATGAAGCCCTCAAGGCTAAGGAGCTTGCAGAGAAGAAAATGCAAAATAATGATTTTGAAGGGGCCCAGAAGATTGCAGCTAAAGCTCAACGACTTTACCCTGATCTAGAGAACATTAATCAGTTGCTAGCTGTCTGCAATGTTCACTGTTCAGCTAAAAACATGTTGGGATTGGACAAGGATTGGTATGGAATCCTTCAAGTTGATAGATCAGCAGATGAAGTAACCATTAAGAAACAGTACCGAAAACTCGCACTTGTCCTTCACCCCGACAAGAACAAGTTCCCTGGTGCAGAAGCTGCTTTTAAGATTATTGGGGAGGCAAATGTTGTGCTTTCAGACCAAACAAAAAGGTCTATATATGACAGTAAATGTAGAGCTTCAGTTAGAAGTACTTCGATTTCGATGAGACAACCACCTCATCAGGTCAACCCCCCTGTAAGGTCAAATTTTTTTTCAAATGGTTTCACTTCTCAGTTCAGTGGCCAAAATCATTATCAAAAGGTACAATCAACTTCATCAGTTCGTGAAACGTCGTTCTGGACGACCTGTCCTTTTTGCAGTGTTAGGTTTCAGTATATGCGGGAGATAGTCAACCGGGCAGTGTGCTGCCAAAACTGCTTGAAATCCTTCATTGCATATGATTTAGGTTATCAAGGTGTTCCAACTGGAGTTGGCTTACGTCAGCCTAGTCAACCTCAGCAGAGAGTGGTTCCAAATCAAGGAACCACCAAAATGGCTGCAAACACAGCTGGATTTCCATCTTCCCATAAAGAATTTCAACATGGCTCTGGGGTTAAGTGGTTTGGGCACAAAGCAAGGACACAGAGAGGGAATACTTCTAAGGTATTTGAGGATTTGAAGGCTAAAGAGATACATGGAAATGGTGTGAACTCAGTGGCCGGTGGTTTGAGAGGGGCTGGCACTCGCAAGGTGAATGAATGGCCACAAGATTGTAGAAATTTTAAAAACAAAAGCAGGAAAAGGAGCAGGAAACAGGCATCTGAATCAAGTGAAAGTTTTGATACCTCAAGCGGCAATGAGTCAGAAGATTTCAATAATGAGAAGGGAAGCAATCCTGCTGGAGGACAGGGACACGGGCCTAATGGTAATTTTGTCAGAAGATCTTCTCGGCGAAGGCAGAATGTCTCATACAATGAAGCTGAGGAAGAGGATGACCAAATAAATCATCCAAAAATAGTGCCAGACAGCAAACCAGAAGAAAAAGGAGTGCCTTCTGAACAGAACTTGCACGAAGGAAATATTAATGCCCCAAATGTTAATGTGGATGGTGCTAGTTTAACTGTAAATGGTGCCAAAAATATTGAAGTTATTGATTGTGAATCAGATTCTGAGATCAATCATAATTCAGCTCCTACGGAATTTGATTATCCTGATCAGGAATTTCATGATTTTGATAAGGTAAAAGAAGAAAAGTGCTTCGCAGTTGGCCAACTATGGGCTTGTTATGATGCAATAGATGGCATGCCAAGATATTATGCCCATATAAAACAAGTAGTTTCTCCTGAATTTTCCCTAAAGTTTAATTGGCTTGAGGTTGATCCAGATAGCGACTTTGATATTTATTGGACTAAAGCTGGATTACCTGTTGGATGTGGCAAGTTTAAACGTGGGAGTTCAGATTCCACTGATAATCTCACCTCATTCTCTCATCAAATGCTTGTGGCAAAACCGGCAAAGGGTAGGAAGGGTTCATACGTAATATATCCTAGTAAAGGGGAGATTTGGGCTCTTTTCAGAGGCTGGGATATTAATTGGATCTCTGAGCCTAATAAACATCAGTCGTTTAAGTATGAAATTGTGGAGGTGCTTGATTATATTGTTGATATTGGCTTTAAAGTTGGCTACTTGAATAAATTGGATGGATTTGTGAGTCTTTTTCAGAGAACAAGCCAGGGCGATGCTGATTCATCATCATTTTTAATAAAGCGCAATGAGCTTCATAGGTTCTCCCATAAAATTCCCTCCTTCAGATTGACTGGAACTGAAAGAGAAGGTGTGCCTAAGGGATCTTTTGAACTTGATCTTACTTCTATACCTCAAGATCCTAATGACCTTTGGTATCCTCTGAAAGATGTGATCAGAAATGTTGAACCAGAAGTGAAGAGCCCCGGCAGAAATGGTAAACCAAGGACACCTAAGAAGGTTGGCACGCCTAACAAGTCCACTGATTGCAAAGAGGTGAGTGATGGTGAGATGGCTAAGCATCGAAAGTCACCAAGGGCTGCCAGGAAAAGATAGAAAACCGATCAATTCTATTCCATTGCTCTCTGAACTAAAAGATAGTACTAGGGACCAGTGCGGTAGCAGTGCTGAAAGATTCTAACTTTTTGTGATTCGTGATGGTGAATTGGTGATGGTGGTGGTAAGAGTTTGAAGTTTTTCAACCTTCTTCCTCTCTTCAGTCATCATCCCTGTGAAATATGTTATGTTATTTGGAGGCCAAGTGAATGTTTAACAGATTGAATTTGTAGGTGGATTTGTTATGTGTATTGTATGTTTTGTGGTTTAGGATAATGCTTTTATTTTTCTCAAGACTTCCATTTTGACTTCCTTGTATGATACTTATGGGGACTTGTATTTTAACCCTCTGTCTCAACTTAACTCCTATTTCTATAACCTTTATTGCTTTTTTTTTTTTGTTTTTTTTGTTTTGTTTTTTTTTTTCTTTTTCTGTAAGCCTGCCCTGCATTCACAAGCAAAGGGCTACATGAACTGTTGTGAAGAAAAATACTCATTTGTGCACATAAAAGAAGCTTAATTTTGCCACCTCTCTGCACTTAACTCATGAGAAACGAGCTTCAGGCCTTCAGCATATTACAAAGGATTCAAACTCCTAAATAACAAGCAAACAACTAAACTTTTGAGCATGGATAGAACAAATAACACGAATATAAGAAAAGATAAAAACCAATTAGCTCATCTCACAAACATACACATGTAAACTGAAAATGAATTATACTATACACAATCATTGGCAAATTGCAAGAAACTGTTGGTGGTGAATAAGTCGATACACAACATGAAATTTAATTTAGAAACATAATTCCAACCACCCAACGAAAGAAAATGAGGAGCAGAAATCCGAGTCGTGTGTACAATTATATTTATATTAAAGCAGGTGCTAGCGTATACAAGAGCTAATCCCCTAAAATGCTCTTGTATATATAGTGGTGTAAACTAAAGCTGTCAAAACGGGCTTAGCCCGCCGGGTAAGACCGCCTGCCCCGCGAAAACGACGGGGTGGACTTTGATATTTTAGGCCCGTATTTTGACGGGCTTTTTAGCCCGCCCCGCCTAACCCACGGGTTTGGCGGGTAGACGGGGGCCGGCCAAATGTATAATAAAAAAAAATTATTAAATAAATAAATGCTACAATAATAAATTTACAACATTAAATATGTATTGTCAACTTGATTATATTACTAACATTTGTGTATGTGTGTACATATATATACACATACATACATATAGTAAATTTGTACCTTTAAATAAGGCAGCAGATTTCAAGTCAATGCAATTTAATTAAGCCCCATCCATGAGATCTCAAGTCCAACAAACCAATTAATATAGACTCCAGCGGCCCAAACAAATTATGCCGTGGACCCAGGTCCACCTTGCAAGGTGGACCTGGGCTCAATACGACGCCGTTTCACTATTTTTATTTTTTTTAAAAATTACTAAACATATATCACTGAAATGTGTGAATGTGGAGGTTCAAATTGTGAATATGGAGTATAGAATTTGTGAATGTAGAGTTATGAATGTGTGAATTGTAGAGTTAACAGAGTTCTAGCAGCCCTGAAATGTGTGAATGTAGAGATTTCAAATTGTAAATATGGAATTGTGAATATGGAGTATAGAATTTGTGAATGTAGAGTTATGAATGTGTGAATCTGTAGTAGAGTTAACAGAGTTCTAGCAACTTGTAGCCCTGTAATGTGTGAATGTGGAGTTCCCAAGTTGTGAACATGGAGTATAGGACCTGTGAATATAGAGTTTTGAATGTGTGAATGCATAACAGTGGTAATATAGTTACTAAACATATAGCCTTGTAATGTGTGAATGTGGAGTTTTCAAATTGTGAATATGGAGTATAGGGTCTGTGAATATAGAGTTTGTGTTCTGTTGCGATGAGGAGCCGTTAACGCCGTTAATTTTTTTTATTTAAAAAAAATAAAATAAAATTGTGAAATGGCGTCGTATTGGGCCCACGTCCCAAGACATAACACCTGAATTATGCCCAATTGTTATACAGTGCACCATTCTCCATATAGTATTGTGGACCATAGTTGTCAAATAAAATTGTAGTACAATTAAAATGATACTTTAATGCACTAAAAAATGATATTTTAATGTTGCTATAATGAAACTAGTGTGTTCCAGGGAGGCCAGCTCCCGTGCCTCCCGGGGCGAACGTGGGTGGACCCGGACCGTTAAATGGATGGAGAAAGACCATGTAAATTTACCCAAAAAAATAATGAAACTAGGGTGTGTAAAAATGAATTTAAAAAACTATAGCTCATTTAGAAAATTAGTAGTATAATTAAAATGATAATGTAGTGTTATTATAACAAAACTAGTGTCCGCGAAGAAATAAACTAAAATAGTCCAGAGTCATAAAATAACATATATTGTAAAATAAATAGAGTGTAATTAAAATAATACGTTAGCATTACTATAATTAAACTACAAAAATACTACTAAAATAATACGTTAGTATATGGACACAGTCACTAACACAGCTGATTGAAAGTATAGCTGACAGAGCAAAATAAGGAGCAGGAGCACACAAAGCAGAGAGAAGGCATGAACACGATAAATAATACGAAACGAAGAACTTTGTGTCATCTTTTGGCTTTCTAAATCTTTGTACGTCTGAAACCTTTCAAGACTCTTTTTCCACGGCCCATGTACCCGGGTTATAGGCGGCGGAGTAGCAGCAGCGGCACGTCTTTTAGCCCTGAGACGATCGTCATACTCTTTCCTAGCCTTCCTATCCCTGAGAATCTCATATGAAGCCTTCAATTTTTGAAAGAAAATGTTTGCATTTGGATCATTAGGTCTTTTATCGGGATGTAACTCCAGAGCTTTTACACGGTAGGCTTTAGCTATCTCTTTATCAGAAAGCCTGGCTCCTTCTTCGCCGGAGGGTAAGCCTAAAACGGCATAATGATCGGAATCCATAGTTTCTCTAATGTTGAATATGAAAATAGATAGAAAACATAGACAGAATAGAAGTGCTGAATATTGTTTGCTTCTTCTCTGAGAGCTATTTATAAATAGAGCATCCAAGAAATAAAAATCTTAAACCGGTTCAAATTGAGAATCCTTGGTGGATTTGACCTCACTTCCTCACCTAAAGTCTTGTTCTCATGGGATTGAGGACCTATATAGGGCCGGAGGCACCTAAAGTCTTGTTCTCATGGGATTGAGGACCTATATAGGGCCGGAGGCACTTTATGGGGTAGGGGGCCTGGCCCCCCAACCCCCACCCCACCCCCTACCCCTCTAAAAATATTTAATAAATATGTATGTATATATTGATATCGTAGGGATAAATACACTTTTGGCCCTCCTCTAATTTTTTTTTAAAAAAAATAATCTATTATGTTTATATTAAGTGAACTCAAAATATATATTAAAGCTTAAATTCTTTAAATAGAAAGAAACAAACCAAATAATTAAAGTCACCATTTTCTTTTTATCTTATTTCTTTTATCAAGATTTTAATAATGGAGGGCATCAAATATCCATTTTATTTTAAAAAAATTTCCAAATTTGCGATATATGCTTTAATTTTATTAGTTATGTTGATTAATTAATTAATGATTTATGTGTGTTTTAATTATTTATTTTACACTTTGAAGATGTACATTTTCTTGTTTAAATAATCAGTGTTGAAATTGTCAAAAATTAATATTGATTGTTTAATTTGTGATATTGATTTTTGTCTTTATCTCTCAAATTTTGAAATATTGTTAATCAGTAAAATGAATTTCAATTAATTATGAAAAAATTTGGTGACAAAATAATTGACAAGATTTTTTATTTGATAAAAATTGAAAATTTATATTTAAATAAATGTTGTTGTTCTTATTGTTGTTGTTGTTATTATTATTATGATATTTTGTGTTATATAAAAAAAAATCTAAAGTAATGACCGACACTCGTGTTAATCATACTCATATAATTATATATTTCATACTTTATTATACAGAGTATAATTAGAAATCATTATCAATAATAATTACAATAAGTATGGTATATATAATAATATAGTACGGTTAATTATAATGTCGACTAACACGACAAATTTTCTCTAGCATATTGGCCCCCCAACTCGAGTTTTCTGGCTCCGCCCCTATATATATATATATATATATATATATATATATATATATATTGTGTATGTTTTTTTGTATGGTTTAAAAGATAATGCATAGAAATATTTCCGGTATGAAAAAAATCCAATTTTTTTTTGTAAATCTACCGGGTCTTTTTCCGTCCGTTTAACGTTCCGAATCCACTCGCCTTCGCTCCGGAATGAAAAAATTCAATAACACAGCCAAAGTCGGAGTTTCGAGTCCACTGACATTGTCCTTACAATAAAATTACTAATAACTCCTAGTGCTCTTTCTACAATTAAGCAATGTTGAAAAAGACGTTAAGCGCCCGATTAATTCTTTTTTTTTTTTGTTTTTATTTTCTGTTTATTAAAATTTAAAACAACGCCTCCAATTCTCTAGATATGTTAAAGTTCTTTACATTCAATACATTAAAGTTAAAACAAAGGCTCCAATACAATGCCTTCAGACCAGCGACTTTAATACCTTCAATTTCCAAAGACAAATTAATGAAATTATCAATTTCCAAGGCTCCATTGCCGACTGCCCTCCAGACTGGTGAGATACGCAACAGATCAGAGTACAGACTCCATTGCCGACCGCCCTCAGACCGGCGACCTCCAGTCGGACCATCGCGCCTCCATCCATCGGACCATCACCGCCAGATCTGAAATCTCAACCTCCGTCGCCGGCTCCAACCTCCATCACCGGAAGCAGAAGCTACTCCACCCAGCCTATAACATCTTCTCCAGAAGCGAAAGCTATGCAATCCATCACCATCAGATCTGAAATCCTGTTGCATGCAGTACAACTTTCCTATTTTCCGGCGAAAGAAAAAAAAAAGGGAGGAGGCTGAGACGGGGCGGCCGGCCGCGGAGGAGGCCGATTCCGGCCTTCTTCGACGCGACTCTCGGCCGCCAAGGGCCTAGGCGCTATTTTTGCAACATTGCAATTAAGTATTCAAAATATCCTTTAGTATCTTCGATTTATAAATTTGTGCAATAAATCTAAGAGTGTTTTTCATAGACCACTTACTATTGACTCCTTTTGATCTCTATGATGCCAAATTTCAAACTAGTTATATTTGTTTTACCTCCAGTGTCCTATGTGAGGATAATAAAGTGTGTTTTATACAAATTATAAGTGAGCATGTTTGAGGAATATTAGACAGGTTATATAAATATTCAACCCATGAAAGCTATAAGAGAGTCACGAGATTATTGTACAAAATGATAAACTCTAGTGACAATCTTGAAGAATGTACTATATCCCCTTTTTACATTCTTTTGAAACAATGATTTTACTTTAAGGGTTCGTTTGGAAAGTAAGAAAATGACTTCTGAAAAATGTTTTCTGTAAATAAATCATTTTTCGGAAAATAGTTTCATTTCCAGTGTTTGGATGTATTCTGGAAAATTGTCTTTGTGTTTGGTTCATTTTCTGGAAAATGGGTAGAATTGTATAATTAAAAATTGTAATTATTTTATTTAACATATAAAAAATTATAATAATATTAAAATAATGTTATTTATTAAAAAATAGAATTAAGAAAAAAAAGGTTTCCGACGGTTTCCTTGGTCCACTTCCGGCCATGGGTGATATGGCTTGGTTTCGGCTGAAAACATGCGAAACGGTCATTTTGTCGATTCCGAAAAATGACTTATAAAGTTACTAAATTACACTTGAATATCAAATTGTAGGAACAATCCAATGAGGTTTTTTTTTTTTTTTTTTTTTTTTTCAAAAGCTTTGTGTAAGTGCATCTACCGAGCGACGCCTACAAGCAGGTACGCATGTTTGGAGAAGAATGGCAGACATTTCTGAGTCTATAGATGACTGTTTGGAACCACGTACGGACTTGTTTCTCATTCAAGAGTTTACTACCCCTCCTCTTCTGGCTGCTTATTAAAATCTAATGCTTTCTGATTTTAAAAAAAAAAAAGTGCATCTAGAGTATAGAATAAAGAACACAATTATCCAAAACTTTCACCCAAAAGCTAAAAAGGATCTTGTTGATATAACATAAACTTGTATCTAAAAATTTATCACGGCATGATCAGTTATTACAGTACAAACCATCAGATTTACTAACTCAAAGTAAGGAATTAAAATTGAAATCAGGTTTAGAAAGGGAGACGTTCTAAAGTCATCCCCACAAAGTTTAAGTAATTGGGCAAAAATACAAGAATTTAGGATTGGGTGTGAGTATACTTCATATATAGAGTTTGATTTCTTCTTATTTGACGCTTTTGATTTTATTTTCTCTGTCACAAGCTCATAACTTATAGTTAAATCATCACTTTCTCTTATGTATAATGCATCTATCCTAATTTGCAAAATGAAAGCTAGGAGGATGTTTTTCCAAGTAAAAAAAATAAAATTAGTAAGAGTTTCACCAATTTATATGCTTGTTTTGATATATGACGCCCAAAAAAAAAATAAAAATCACTCAACTCATCAAAATATTTCCTTCATGTGTATGTGTGTAGGTTTTGGATCAAATAAAAATATTATTGTAAGAGAGAACTAGGAACCACTTAGAGTTGTTGATTTGTGAATACCTAATTGCTTTAAAGTGAGAGAGAAATAAAATGTGGTGACATTTTCATAAAGGGTCACACTTGTGAGACCGTCTCACGGATCTTGTGAGACCGTCTCACGGATCTTTATTTGTGAGATAAGTCGAGTCGGGTCAGGTTGAATCAACATGTAAATGCCATACTTATATGCTCAAATGTAATAATAATACTAATTAAGAATAAAATTCTTGTCATTTATAAGGGAAAATATAATACTTTTAAAGAAAAATGTATAGTAATAATTTTGCATTTTGATGTAAAAGTATTACTTATCCATAAAAAAGTATTACATTTTCCATAATAAGTAATGTTCCCCTTACTTATAAGGAAAAATATAATACTTTTGAAGAAAAATGTAATACTTTTAAATCGAAATGTAAAAGTATTACATTTACTATTATAAGTAAAAAAAAACTTTATTCTTTATTAGTATTACATTTGAGTATATAAGTATGACATTTGTGTATATAAGTATCAGATTTTCACATTGATTCGACTCTTCTCACGGTGAGACGGTCTCATACAAGCTTTTGTCTTTCATAAATAACCAAACATTTAAGTGCAATTAACACACGATAGAGTCCAACTAACAACACCATAGGATGCACCGTCATATGCATAAGTGCAGTAAACAAATGCACTTTGTAGTTTTGCTTAATTGCACTTTAAAGTTCAAGTTATTTAGAAAAATGCCATTACATTTTTCAACGGAAGCACTCTGTAGCTTTGCTTAGTTGCACTATATAGTACGTGTTAATAGTTACACTTTAAAGTTTTACTTATTTACAAAAATGCATCCGTATTTTTTCTCTAATTGCTTCAGATCTATTAAATCTTTCCGGATGGACAAATTTAATAGGTGTCTAATTCACTCATGGGGTATATTTTCTTTATCTACGACATTATATAGGCTATGTTTGGCAAACCTAGCTGAAAACTGAAAAGCTATAAGCTCAAAGCTGAAATATGAAGAGCTGTTAAGCTAGCAGTTATGCTTAAAAGTGTTTGGTAAAATTAGCTTTTTGATAAGCTGATAAATGTAAAAATACTAAAAAGGACATCTTTATACAATTTAAATAATTTTAAATTTAAATAGGTTTGTTTATATATTAAAATATAAAATAATGATCAATATATTTAAATAAAATATAAAGTAAGAATATATATTTGAAAATATATAAAGTAAAAAAATGTTTATAATTCATAAGATTAGTTCATACAAAAATTAATGTTCAAACACAAATGTCAAACTGAAATTACAACCAAACATAACGAAAAAAAAAGTCAAAATAGTTTTAATTGAGAGGGATAAAAGATGTCATTTATTTAAAATAATAATGATAAAGATGGAAAAAAGTTAAAAAGCTACTAGCTTATTTTTGAAAAGCTACCTCAAGTAGCGTTTCAAAATAAGCTCTTATTTTAAGCTACTAGCTTATTTTAAGAATATTACCAAACAGAACTTATAGCTTATTAGTAGCTTATAATAAGCTATAAGCTCCTAAATAAGCTCTGCCAAACAGAGCCATATTCAATCATTCATAAATTAATGACCTAACATATACAACGCGAAAGTGATATACTAATATGCGGCATCCACATCTCTATTGTAGAGCTAGTTTTGTCAAGTCTATTATAAGATATATAGATTAATAAATATGGGGTGTCATTATAAACTTAATTTTATTTGAGAATTACATGTCTTTGATTCTTTTGTTTTATTTTTAATACTTTAGATATAAAAGAAATGTTGCTTACTTGCAATATGGTTTTGAGTTGAGTTTCAAAACAAAGATTTAGATTGATTAAATGATGTTTAAGTTTGCATTTATTAATATATAAAATGTATTAGTTAATTAGTTTGTTAAAATTGAAAGTTTAGAATATATTTTTAAAATGTCAAAATATTAAGTTGAACCTATCGGATAATTCCAATAGCCTGAGGTTTTAGGATTCGAGTAAAAAAATTTAAATCTAACAATAATTCAAAATCGAGTAGATCCAATAACCTAAATAAATATTTTAATATTTTACACGTAAAGGGTGGAACCTGGAGGCTGATAGAGTGACTTACGATTTACTTTTTAAAGTGATTCTTGGACATGGGTTCTCGAAGTTTATGATTAGTCTAGCTGTTATGAGCTGAAAACTCTTGATGAGTGGTGATGAGCCTACGAGGTGAAACTCAAGTTGTACCCTGCCCTCCCACACACTGCATTAAGGACATACGATTCAGACAATCAGACATGTACATATAATGATGTCAAACTCACAAACATGCCATGATTTTAATCAGCTTTGCCAAATAAAAAGTAGAAAACAAAATAATTATGTGACAAACAACTTTGGTTCTTGATGATTTGTGGGGAGCAAAATCACATTTCCAAACATGGAAAAATAATCATTAAAGTCATAGCTTTCCGGTAGTTATGGGACACCAAAATACCCACCTATAACTAAAAGACAGATTGTAATTAATATCCATAGATTTGATGGAATAATGAGAATACATATATATATATATACACTATTGATCAAATGAGTACTTCTTATATGAGTCCGTGTGCACAGATCATGCCTTCTATTTTTTGTGGCCTTCTATTTTTTGTGATCAATGGTGTGTAATAAAGGATTTTTCTTTTAGTAAATTCCATTTTTTAGTCCAGTTTTGTGTGGTGTGTATTTATGGCAGGGGTAATTTGGAGATTTGGAGAGTAAGTATTGACCGGATTTTTGGAGTTTATTTTTTGTTTGTGTTTGCAACGCTGCCGGTAGGGTTTGTATTATTTTCTTTTTAAAAAATCTGGTAAACATGAATATTGTACTTTCCCATCACATATCTAAGAGTTAAATATAGTTTTTTTTTTCACTTCAAATTAAATATTGTATTATTTTTATTTTTATTATATTTTTGTCATCAATTTTAAAATTGAACATATATATTTAATTCTCAATTGCTAAAATTGTAACAAGATCATCTCTCCTCCTCGTCTTTCATAGGGATTGATAGATCGAAATGATCCTATGTTGTACTGGATAACTTAGCAAGTTAATTAAGTTACAAGTCATCATGGCTTATGCTATGAATTATTGGCTTCGATTGCCACTTTGGGCTTTCAACCCAGTGCAGATGCTAGAGATGACGGTACAACATTACTAACTTGCTAGTACTTTAGTACTTATTCTTTAGGATCCCTACAAATTTATACTAATCCAGAAATTCCTGCGCACAAACATTTACATGATATAAAATCTACGATGCACACATAGTGCACGCCCGCATGCTATGAATTATTGGCTTCGATTCACTTTGGGCTTTCAAACCCAGTGCAGATGCTAGAGATGGCGGTACAACATTGCCAACTTGCTAGTACTTATTCTTTAGGATCCTACAAATTTATACCAATCCAGAAATTCCTGCACACAAACATTTACTTGATATAAAATCTACGATGCACACATAGTGCACGCATGGATGATTCCAAAGCTCATCATGTCAAGAGAAAAAATGTGCATGCACCTGAGATCGAGTATATTTTTAGACATAAACCATCCTATGTTATACAAGTAACTTAGTAAGTTAAAAGTCATCATAGCTATATATATGCTATGAATTATTGCCTTCCATGGCCACTTTGAGCTTTCTCCCCAGTGCAAATGCTGGGGGTGGCGGTACAACATCGCCAACTTGCTAGTACTTGTTCTTTAAAATTCGTATAAATTTATACCAATTTGGAAATCCCAACTTGCACACACTTGCAGGTACTTGTTCTTTAAAATTCGTATAAATTTATACCCATTCGGAAATCCCAACTTGCACACAATGCAAACATTACATGATATAAACTCTACGATGCACATATAGTGCACGTACTAATGATTCCAAACCTTGTCATGTTAAAAAAGAAAATGTGCATGTAGTTGGGATTGACATATTTTCGAACATAAATTATCCTATGTTGTATAGGGTAACTTAGTAAGCTAAGTTACAAGTCATCATGGCTTAATTATGCTATGAATTATTATTGGATGTCATTGCCATCCACTTTGGACTTTCTCCCCCGTGCATGGCGGTACAACATTACCATGCAACTTATAAGTCCCTACAAATTTATACCAATTCGAAAATTTCTTCACACAAATATTTACATGATATAAACTCTAGGAAGCACACATTGTGCACACACGAATCCAAACATCATAAATTCTAGAGAGAAAATATGCATGTACATGAGATCAAACATATTCTTGAACATATATCATCCTATGTTATACAAGGTAACTTAATAAGCAAAGTTACAAGTCATTATGGCTTATATATGCTATGAATTGTTGGCTTGCATTGCCAATTTAAGCTTTCTCCCCAATGCAAATGCTAGAGATGGCGGTACAACATTCTCAACTTGCTAGTACTCGTTTTTTAGAGTCCCTACAAATTTATGCCAATCTCAAAATCCCTACAGGCAAACATTTACATGTTATAATTAAACTCTACAATGCACACACAATGCACATGAATGTTTCTCCATTCTCCATTCTCTAGAAGCCATGAAACGAATGAAAACGAACAACATAAACACACACCACACTTGTTGACTACAACAGATTTGGTAGTATCAATATTCTTCATTGTTTTAGATAGTTTAGCTACGTATCTCCGGCACCATATTACACAGCTTAGCTTATATATTATACGTGGAAAAATCGGTATGTCCCAGAATTTATAAGCATAAATGGCCTTCACAGAATCAAGTAAAATGAGGTAAAAATGTTTCATTCGGATCAAGACAGTTACCTGGAATCATCGTATTCATTAAATTTCTATTTCCAGCGTTATCCTGTATGTATATACTATATGAGTGGGGCGGAGTTTAAACAACCATAATAAGGTTTAAATACAAAATACATTACAAATTACCATAGAAAGTTTTTGATAGATTACATGATACTTAGGATTGGAGCCAAAAATACTTGAGTGGGGTAAAAATGTAAAAATATTTATGAAAAAATATGAAACATAATCAATTAGATAAAATAATTTGAATAACACTATATTTATAAATACTTTTTAATTTTAATTTCTTTTAGTTAGATCAATTATAAGTTTTTCTAAATTAATTCGAATACAGTATAATATAAACTTGTATACTACATTAATTAAATGATTCATAAAAAATATGAGGACAAGTGTTGGTAATGAGATTTGAACTTGTGGCATAAGTTTTTTAACATCAAGTTTGAAGTTCAACCAACTCAGTTACAATTTAAACATAAATATAGATTTTATATAAACTTTAATGCTATATATAAATATATATATAAAGGGGTGGGGTGAGGGGAGCTGCCCCCAATCTCCCATAGTGGCTCTGTCTCTGAATAGATTTGTTGAGCGTCTAATATATAAATATAAATGTGTAATTTAATTATTAGATTTATATCTCTGCTAAAAAGAGACTATGATTAAGTATTGCTCAGTTAATAATTAGCAGATCAGAGTTCTTATTTATTAAAGATGATTAGTTCGGTAGAAAATGTGCACTTAATAGAGACACAGTCAACAGACAAGTTGGGTATAGATTCAGTGAATTGCATGTGTTGTTGGAATATATATAGTATGAAGGAACAACTTGAAGGTATAGTTGTCCTATGGGAAATAGTATGGGAATAATGGGATGAGTGTGAATTATTGAAAGGTTTATTTAAAAAATTATGAATTGAGTCTTTAATGGTGAGCATATATGAAGACATGTTAAATAAGATTTCTCTATTTGATATGAGCTATGTAAAGGTGTTAATTTAATATGATTGATAGCATTTTATATTTCTATTCATCTTATATGTAGAAAGAAGAATACAAAAGTGATTTAGATGAAAAAAAAAAATCATGATTGAGCATTTAAACCATTGATTACTCTGTATAGAGGATTGCATAGCTTATCTTGAAACCAATAATTTTGAAATCAAGACATCTATGATCCAATTGGTGCAAGCTAATCAATTTGGAGGTTCTAAGCTTGAAGATCCCAAGGATAAAATTACCCATTTTGATTGAATATGTCAAACAATCAAGATGAATGAGGTTACTGTGCATGTCATCAAGCTTAGGTTGTTTTTATTTTCATTGAGAGATCAAGTTTTAAGTTGGTTAAATTCTTTTGGGGCAAATCATTTATCACTTAAGATAAACTATACTCTATGAGTAGGGGTGGAAATAAGCTAGGTCGAGCCGGGATTTAGAAAATTAGTCCTGGGCCTGTTATGGAAATCGAAAACCTGAGCCTGAGCCTGGGCCTGGGCCTGTATGTAGGTTTTTTTTTAGGCTCAAGCCTGAGCCTACAGTTGGCCTGACCTGGCCTAAAGCATTTTTAAAAGCCTATTTAATATATAGGCCTTTAAAAAGGCTTCAAAATAGATCCTGAATAGGCTTTGCGCCTATTTAAATAGGCTTCGAACATATTTAAGGCCTAAATTTTTAAGCGTTTTAAAGTATACCTGTAAAAAATTTATAAAAAATAAAGTTCATATTTCATAATGAATGACAAAACCATAAGTTCATATTTCACAATACAATATCCAACACCACAAGTTTAATAAGTAAAAGTGGTAATACAAAATTCAGCAATACATTGTTTACTACTCCGTAATTACTAGTATTACTACAAATCTATAAATCCTACAATCAATTACTAGTAGGCTCATATTACATTAGTATTACTACTTTACTAATTGCTAGTAAACTGTAAACACAAAACAACTAGCAGAATTATTACTAGTAATTAGTAACACTACTTATTAATTAGCAATTTAGCATCATAGCAGTAGTAACTAGTAATATCTAACACTGTTTACTAATTAGTAAGTCGTATTTGGGATTTGGGTATTGGGAATTAGGGTTGTAGGTTATGTATACAATATATATATATATATAGGTAAGGCCTGCGGGCTTGTAGGCTAGGCTTTTAAATATAGGCCTAGGCCTATTTAACTAAATAGGCTTCTAATTAGGCCTAGACCTGACCTTTTTACTAAATAGGCTAGGCCCTAAGTAGGCCAGATCGTAGGCCCTTATGAAGGTTTTCATGTAAGAATATTGCCGAACATCTAATGCTTTGCGCCTATTTAAATAGGTTTTCATTTAAATAGGCCTATGGTAATAGTTTTTTTAATTGATTAGTTGATATGGCATATGTTAAATGATAGCTTAGTGTCTTGTATGTTAAAAAAATATGTTTCATCATATTTTGAATGAGGCAATTTTATAGTAGTTTTAGAATATGAGAGAACATAAATGAGTATTATCTTGTAATTTCTATTTAACATTATATTTTGATTTATAATCTATTTTGCATAGGTATCTTTATATCTAATTAATAATATTATTTCATATTTTATTATAAACAATTCTGACTATATTTTGAATTGATTTAATTTTAACCTATTCAACCAAAATTCTGGCTCCACCCTGCACATGCATATATGATGTGCTCATGTGCATCGCTTTCCTAAAAATAATAAATGAACAATTACAAATAATAATTAATACGGTAAATATATACTTATAAAGAGTTCTTAAGCTAGAATTTTAAAATTGAGGTAGGGGTGTCAATTCAAAGTGAGCGGAAGCTTGTGGAACGAGTTAGGGGGTAAAATTTTTAGCCTGTGCAGATTGATGAGTTACACATGTTAGTCCGTACGGGCCGCGGGCCAATAATATGTATTAAAATTTTTTAATTTCTTTTTTTTGAATACTGTTGACCCTGTTACATGTAGTATTTGTCCATATACTTCCTCAACCTACTAAAGCCCAACAAAGTCAACATTGCCCCCACTGAGGCTTGAACCCACGACCTCCCACTAGGGAGAATCACTTCATGCCACTTGACCACAAAGCCTTTGGCAAAATTTTTTTTTTTTTTTAATTTCTAAACATAGAAAAATATAATATTATTTAGGGTGTGTTTGGAAAGCAGGAAAATGATTTCTGAAAAATGATTTCTGGAAAATAGGTCATTTTCCAGAAAACATTTTCCAGAAAACATTTTCCTTTCTTGTGTTTGGATGCAGAGCAGAAAATTGACATGGTGTGTTTGGCTCATTTTCCAGAAAATAGACAGAAAAATTAACAAAATTGTAGCAAAAAATACATCAAAAACAAATTAAACCAGTCGGCCACACCCAGAAACAGTGGCCGACTAGTTTCTGGCCAGACTGGTTTCGAGCAACCAGTCTCGGCCAGACTGGTTTCGAGAAACCAGTCCGCAGACTGGTCAAACCAGTCCACCGACTGGTTTCTCGAAACCAGTCTGGCCGAGACTGGTTGCTTGAAACCAGTCCGGCCAGACTGGTTTCTTGACTTCCGCAGGCGAAGTCGTCATTTTCGTTGTGGCGGAAAATGACTTCCGCCCAATTTGGGCGGAAGTCATTTTCCGCCACAACGAAAATGACGACTTCGCCTGCGGAAGTCAAGAAACCAGTCTGGCCGAGACTGGTTGCTTGAAACCAGTCCGGCCAGACTGGTTTCTTGACTTCCGCAGGCGAAGTCGTCATTTTCGTTGTGGCGGAAAATGACTTCCGCCCAATTTGGGCGGAAGTCATTTTCCGCCACAACGAAAATGACGACTTCGCCTGCGGAAGTCAAGAAACCAGTCTGGCCGAGACTGGTTGCTTGAAACCAGTCCGGCCAGACTGGTTTCTTGACTTCCGCAGGCGAAGTCGTCATTTTCGTTGTGGCGGAAAATGACTTCCGCCCAATTTGGGCGGAAGTCATTTTCCGCCACAACGAAAATGACGACTTCGCCTGCGGAAGTCAAGAAACCAGTCTGGCCGAGACTGGTTGCTTGAAACCAGTCCGGCCAGACTGGTTTCTTGACTTCCGCAGGCGAAGTCGTCATTTTCGTTGTGGCGGAAAATGACTTCCGCCCAATTTGGGCGGAAGTCATTTTCCGCCACAACGAAAATGACGACTTCGCCTGCGGAAGTCAAGAAACCAGTCTGGCCGAGACTGGTTGCTTGAAACCAGTCCGGCCAGACTGGTTTCTTGACTTCCGCAGGCGAAGTCGTCATTTTCGTTGTGGCGGAAAATGACTTCCGCCCAATTTGGGCGGAAGTCATTTTCCGCCACAACGAAAATGACGACTTCGCCTGCGGAAGTCAAGAAACCAGTCTGGCCGAGACTGGTTGCTTGAAACCAGTCCGGCCAGACTGGTTTCTTGACTTCCGCAGGCGAAGTCGTCATTTTCGTTGTGGCGGAAAATGACTTCCGCCCAATTTGGGCGGAAGTCATTTTCCGCCACAACGAAAATGACGACTTCGCCTGCGGAAGTCAAGAAACCAGTCTGGCCGAGACTGGTTGCTTGAAACCAGTCCGGCCAGACTGGTTTCTTGACTTCCGCAGGCGAAGTCGTCATTTTCGTTGTGGCGGAAAATGACTTCCGCCCAATTTGGGCGGAAGTCATTTTCCGCCACAACGAAAATGACGACTTCGCCTGCGGAAGTCAAGAAACCAGTCTGGCCGAGACTGGTTGCTTGAAACCAGTCCGGCCAGACTGGTTTCTTGACTTCCGCAGGCGAAGTCGTCATTTTCGTTGTGGCGGAAAATGACTTCCGCCCAAATTGGGCGGAAGTCATTTTCCGCCAAAAGAGCCATGTTTTCCCCAGTCAACGGAAATCATTTTTCGTTGACTGGGTTTTCCCATGGTTGCCAAACACCCAAAGCCCGGAAAATAATTTCCGGAAATCATTTTCCGCGCTTCCAAACACACCCTTAGGTTAAATTATTAAAAAATATAATAATATTATAATTTTTTTTTAATTCTTAAAGTTGGTCTGCGAGTTAGGATTAAGGAATTTTATTGCACGGTCTCGTCCGCAAAAATTGCAAGCCATGATGGGACAGGTTAGCCCACATTAACAATTCTACTTGAGAGCATAACATTGCTCCTACTCGGCTATTCTTGCCTGGAATACTTGTAAGTATTTTTTTGAGACATCATAGATAGAAATTAAATTGTTTCTGCACTTTATTTTTAAAATACGTTATTTAAAGTTGTAAACTTTTTATGAAGTGAAATAATACCCAAAATAATATGGTAACAATTATTATATTTCATTTAATTTTCATCTACAAAGGAAGATCAAAGATATATTAAGGTGTAGCATTTTTCTAAAGTACAAAAGGTTTAGTTGAAATCATGTGAGACTTTGTTTTACTCTACATCATATATAAACACACAAGTAGACAAGAATCTCTCTTGCCCTCTGCTTTAAGCTGCAGCAATCCCACAGCAGAAGAAGACTTCAATAGTATCATACTTCTCTGCTCTAACAAAAGTACTAAAAATTTCTTTTGTTAGCCACCAAAAATTCAAAGGCTTTTTATTTATCCGAGGAACAAAGACACTATCACCCAATCCAAATAAAAAGTTGAAAACTTTCTCTGTGTTCTGTTTTGAAAGAGAGTTTGTGTTCATATATCAAATTGCAGGGATATGCCGGAATCATAGTTTACTTGTAGTTAGATGTGAATGCTAAATTGCTTATTCCCCGTCATCAATGGTTAATGAATTGTATTAGTTATTATCTGATTTGATCAGTTGTTAGCGTTTAGTAAAATTAACTGTTTATTATTAATTATGAATGTGTAAAAAAATTTATAAAGACATTCGTACAATAACATTACAATAAGAACACCAACAATATACTAATAAAATAATAAAAATAATAATAAAAAATGACAAGTTCTCGTTCGTATAATTGTTTGATTGCAACATCAAAAGACAAATGAAAGAGGCACAAACAGGCTCCTCTTCTTCTTTCATTCGTTTTTATAGATAAATATAATAAGCAATACAAAAAATTTCTTGCACAACAATTTTATAAGTATATAATTATTTACCTATTGGACCAAACATTTATATCAAATAATGTCACTTATAGTAATTGTCACAACTTTTTGATTATTCATAAAATTTGGCCAATGTAATAAATATTACCTATAAAATATAATAAAAGAAGAATACTATTTGTTCTACATATTTTCTTATAAATCTTATAGTAAATTATGTATCTTGCAATAAAGTATGGTCTTTTTGAGTTCTATTATTTTGTATTTTGTATTTCTTACTAGTATTTTTTAATACATTTGATGCGTTTAGAAATGATAAGATTTGAACCTAGGCCTATTATGTGAAAATAAAGGACTTTTAATAGGTTATGATGCTTTTATATTGATATATATGATCAAACTCGATCCATTTTTGGACAGAAGGGAAGGAAACGAAAAAAAGAATAATATTATGTGAATTTGATTTAAACAATACCGACAAATTCAGTAAAAAGTAAGCGTTACGTTGTAACTTATGCAAAGGAGCAAAAAACGTAACTATCAAAAAAGCAAGGACCGTGATAACATTGGTCATGATGTGTTTTTCGTGAATGCGTTTAAATGGTACAAATCTAATATTAAACGTAAGAGCTTTCAAAATATGAATATGTGAATCTCACACACTACCACAAATTCAATATAAGTCTAATCTTATGAATAACGACTAGAGATTTTCTCTTAACTTCACATGTTTATACATTTTTTTCAACAATAATTCAACTCATACCGTAGCCTACCATCAAGTTGATACTAATTCTATATAAGAATCCACCAATCCACGTACCAACAACGTTTCTCACTATTTCCCCCGCTGCATATGATCATCACATCACTTCAAATGATATAAGATTTATTATAAAAAGAATTGATATATGTTATCCATAGCTGTACATTGACTGTAAACAACAATAATAATAATAATATGCACCTGTTATTACATTGTTGTGTGTGTGGATATATGATATGGTCAAAGATTACAAAATACTGCATCCAGCCGCAATTTGCGCTACTAGAAAAAGACAACATTTTATTCTAAAATTTCCCTTCCATTATTTTAAAAATACTATTTATATAAAAAATTTTATACTGAACAATTTGAATAATCTTACAACTGTGGAGATATCAAATACAATAATATAAAAAAAAAATTACTGGAAAAAAACCTTTATTTATTAAATAAAAAAAATTATCGATCTCATTACAATTTAATAAGATGAGATAAAAAGACATCTGAATACAATAAACTTGGCTTGATACACATGTCATTGTACATTATTTTTATTTGAGAAAGTAGTGGGGCAGAAAATAGGAAGAAGAATACATAATTAATCATTAATATTTATATATCATCATCTTAGAAGAGTACATATTAGGATGTATACACATGATCATCATAATCCTTCTATGTAATGCAACTTAGAAAGGGGATTCCAGCTATAAACAGCTGAAATATGGGTTAAAACTAAAAATTAGTAAAAGGTAGACTTAAACAAATAGAAAACTTACATTTTTACCCTCCAATTACGCCTGTGATACATGCTTAGTCCATGAGTTATATGCATGATCATCTTTTAAACTTTCAGTTATGGACGAAGTGATGACTTTAGTCCTTAAGAGACTATTTCAATTACCAATATCACTTAATCATGACTAAACTCGTCACTTTGCACATAACTTAGGTTAAAAGATTGTCACACATATAATTCAAGGACTAAGTCTGTATCACGGGTATAACTGGAGGATAAAAATGCAATTTTTCTAAAAAAATTTAACTAATAATAATTACTGCATAACAGAGGAGAGCTCAAAGGACCCATAATCAAGAAGCTCTTCAATCATCTGCTCAATGTGATCATCCTCAAGTGGCTTGATGAACTCTGTTGTGTTTCCCATTTCCAATACTCCCTCTGTCTTCACGGCCCAATCGGCCGCCGGCGACTGAGCCGCCGCAACTTGCGGCGGCATTTTGTCACCAGGCGGCGCAGCGGTGGCGGAGGAAGCGTGAGGCGGTGGGTGCTGAGGCGGCGGTGAGGTTTTGATGATTTGGAGAGAGGCCATGTAGCATTTGTGCAATTTGGCTGTCAAGGTGGCAGAGAGTAGGTTTGAGGAGGATGATAATGGCGCGTTTGGATTGTATGGGAAGTTGGTTTTGGCCCTTGGACCACACATTAGCCTTGCTGCTTCATCATAGGCTCTTGCTGCGTCTTCTGCTGTCTCAAATGTCCCTAGCCAAACTCTTGTTTTCCTGCCCAAAACAACAACCATTTTTAGTCTGATACTAAGTCTCAGAACCCTTTTTTTTTAAAGAATACGGGAGGAGATAAATCACAAGTCGTTCAATTAGTGATCAGTTTTCACCCATGCTCTTGTACATTTCGTGCACAATTTTTTTTGGACTTTGGGTCTCCCAAAGACCCCATGTCTTTAGTGAGAATCAATTCTCACTCTACAACTGAAATAGGACCTTCAGATGACGCTTGAACCATTGAGTCAAACAGTAAGAGCAACAATATATATATATATATATATATATATGAATGAAATTCAAGAAAAAATATTTTGTATTGCTTTAATTAATAGCAATTATTTAATTATTATTGATAAAATAGATAAGTTGAAATGAACTTACGATAATGGATGACGAATTTCAGACACCCAAGAACCCCAATGCCTTTGACGAACGCCTCGATAGCGTTGTTGCGGTCTCGCCATTATTGAATGCTACTTCGATTTTGTACTGAATTCTTCTCTATGTAACCAAATTTTGTTTCTTGAAATGCCTAAGCAGAGGAAGGAGAAGAGAGTGAAGGGGGGTGATGGAGTGGGGATTTCGAGGGGTTTATGTAGTTGGGTTTATTGAAAGAGACATTGTAGGGAGGGGTGGGTGGGTGGGGTTCTTTATTTTTAGTAAAATTAAATTATGTTACTTTTTTACCTTAAAAATCCAAAGACATCTGTTGTGGTCTGTCATCCAAAATGGCAATGGACCCCACAGGAATGGCTTTCAGGCCTCTTGGATCTTCTTTCTGATCTTCCGTTTAACATGATCATTGAAAATTTTTTTTATATAAAAAAAGGAAATAAATATATATGTCCAAAAAGTGTCCAAATTCAATTCACATGATTGTAATCCTACATCCAATACACAAAAATCTCTATATGTTTGTAATCTATTGAATTGAGTTGAATTGCCCTCCATGTGAATAAAGATCATGTTTCAATCAAGGTTTCTGCAATCCTAATAACAAGTAATGATTAATAATAATTTATCAGTGGTTAAATAAATAGAGATAACAAGTAATGATTATAATAATTGATCACTGGTTAAATAAATAGAGAAGTATCAATAGGGGAAAACAGGTCTATCCAGCCTAATTATATTTTTGCAAGTTGGCATTTTAAGGTGCAGTGTAATAATTGAGTTAATATCATCTTGGGTCCTTCGAGTATAATGATTTTGTCACACTTAGTTTTAAATTTTTAAATTGATCACTCGTTGTCTTTCGGTTTTCAAATTGTTACCATCCGTAGTCTAAATTAACTACCCATGGTCCTTCAACTATCAAATTTTAACCAGTCATGGTCCTTCCAAAGTTCCAAGAGGATCACAAGCAACAAGTAAAAAAATGAATGTAGAATGACCATGAGTGGTTAACTTGGACCCCGGATGGTAACAATTCGAAAGTTGAAGGACCACGAGTAATCAATTTGAAAGTTTAGGATTAAACGTGATAAAATCACTATACTCGGAGAACCCATATGTCGCTTACTCTTATAAAAATCTAAAAGTTATATCAAAATCATTAATGATAATGGAATAAAATTGTGTTTGGTGCAGTTGTATTAACTTTCTTGTTCACTTATAAGTTTTTACAAAACAATTATACTCTTGAACAAAATTATACTGCAATTGCCAATTACTATGTAATGTGATGACACTCTTGTTACCATTTTAAGTTGATGGTTATAGGATCGAATCCTGGTAGGGACATTGATTCAAAATCAATTATGATAAAATAAATTGTATATTATGTTTCTTTTTTATATACTCCGTACTTACAAATTCATTTCCAATAATACTAAAAAAAAATCATTTCCAATAAGATATTTCTTCGTTCTTTACTTATGGTGTATATACATTACGGAGTATTTTATTGTCTATATGTGTTTAGGGTTTTATTAATTTTTGTTATTATTACGTATTTATGAGTAATATTAGGAATTTGAAAAGGGTAAATCTCACTTGTTATTAAAAAAAAAAGTATTGTAATTTTAAAACAAGTGTCAGCCAATTAATGCTACACTTGATCTCGCCCAATTAACGTTACACTTGATCTCACCCCATGAGAATCACTATGATTAATATATTTGCTTATTTGCTACTTTTATTTTATTTTATTTATTTATTTATTGGGTTTAGGCTAAGCTTTCTATCTTGTGGTCTATAACTCGAATTGCCTTAAGGAAAAAAAGAAAAAAAAAAAGAAAACCGACTTGCAATCTTGATTGTTATGGTGGACTTCTATTGATAGATATCATATTATTGGGTTTCTTTTGATTAAAAAAAATGGTGATGGGTAGTGCAAATAGTAAAGTATACATATACACATATTCATATGTACCAATATATGGGTGGTTTATAAGTTTATTGGCCATCGTGGTTTGACTCGGTTAGTTTTGAGAAACCTAAATTGGTTTACCTTATTGTGGTCCTTTTTCAGTTTGCGTCACAAAGCAAGATTTACATCGTGCATACCTTCAGGTAATAGCTGCTGGTTTCCCTCGTCACTATATATATATATATATATATATATATATATAGAGTCATGATCAGGTGCGGACGTGCTCTCCCGTGCGGCCGTGCGGTTCACACCACTCAATGTTACGAAATACACCACTCAATGTTAAGAAACACACAACACAAATATGCACTGTGGTGTGTTTCTTAACATTGTGGTGTGTTTCTTAACATTGAGTGGTGTATTTCGTAACATTGAGTGGTGTGTGACCGCACGGCCGCACCTGAAATTATATATATATATATATATATATATATATATATATATTTGCCCAACCGAAGAATAAGAATAAATTAAGGTTATCTATGTTTTTTAAAAAGAAAAAGAACTGATAAAGATATAAACTTTTTTTTTTAAATGTGACATTTATGCAAATAAGTATAAATTTCAAAGAATAAATCATGCGTAATTATTCAAAAAATATGTATTAGGCTTAAAAAGGTTTGTATATAACATTGATGAACTATCCATCCATACTTAAACCAAAACGATACACATTTGGACTGAAACAAATGTGAGTTTTCTTCAAAATGATGATGATTTATCGCAAACTATGCATAATTTTATCTTTTTTTACATATTAAGAAAAATGTCACCACTGCCCTTTTCATTTAAGTTTGCATTGATTTTCCAAAACAATGTTATTTTCGCTGTTCCAAAGTGATTTTTTTTTCCAGATCTATGTTTTTTTTTTTTTCACCAAAGCGATGCTATTTTCTCCAAGAATATATTGTTTTTCTCATAGATGATGCAATGAAAATTCTACATATTTATAAAAATGTTACCGTGTTTTGTGTTTTTGTTTAATTATAGATGATCTCATTCATCTATTGTTTTAAGATGGCTAACCTAGATTTTTTTTTCCTCTTTCATTAGAAACCTTTTCTTACATAATCACAACTCTATATTCTCCGTCCCCTCCATTTTGATCTTCTAATTATATGCCATTTGTCATTTTGGTTCCAAAGTTTAAAAAAATTCCAAATACCACCTTTAATTTTATAAAAATGTTACAATTTCAACCGTCTGGTAGATAAAATTTTCTAAATCTATCAGAAAGTTCTATCAGTAAAAAATAATTAAACAATAAGTGAAATGCTTTAATACCTAAATATATATACATAACACAAAATCCTAAAAGATCGTTATACTCGCTAGGAAACCAAAATTTCAATGTACATTCTTGCAAACTTTGAGCGTTATACTTACAACTTATAAAAGTGAGGAACTAAAATGGCTAATAACATATAATTGGAAACTAAGAAAAGTTTTTTCCCTAGTGTAATTAAATTTTAAACTATTTTCTAAAAATCTATAACCATACTGATTTGAAACAATGTGGTAGAGAAATGATTATGTTGAGGACAAATATATAAAATAATAAATGTGCAACTTCATTATAAATTTAAATTTTTAGTTGAAATATAAAATTATAAGCAGTTCTTAATTCGATTCATTGCGCTGCTCAATATAAAAATATAGTTGATTTCAAGAATGATCATTTAACTATTGAGATTTATCAATTTTTATCTTAACGCTCAATTGAACCATAAATGGTGCCTTTATTATTGAACTTTATCCATTTGAATCGTCGACTTTTAATTTGACCATAAATGATCTATTGACTATTGATTTTGTTCCGATCCAAATTTAATTTAATTCTCTGATCTAATTAAATATCAATTTAGTAAACATTAAATTTGGATACAAGCTAATTTTAATTAAATAATTTAAATACATCACAAATATAATTCAACTATCACATAATTGACACGTCCTATTAAAATTTAGGTAGGACAAGAAGGATGTAGTTCTGCCTGCCTATTAGCCACCCTATGTAAGGGTCTTGTACAAGATTTAGGAGTCAATCTTTTGTGATCGAAGACAAAATAGATAATTATTTTGAAATCATTATTAGAGTGATGATCCAAATCATTTAACCAATTAAAGTATGATATTATCTATTTATTATATCATCACTTCACATTAATTTAAAACTTATAATAAAAATAGCAGAAGTTAGGATCGATATCACAAGGAATAAATTGTTTTGAAAAACTATCTTCCTATGTATAAAAATAATAATTAGATCAATGTTTATTTGTTTCACTTGCAATATATATGATTTTGTTGTGACATAATTGGGGAGGAGTATATATGGCGATCAATAGTTATAGCATGGACCCCTATCCATTTACATATTGAATGTTCACAATTTTAATTGCGAACATTCAATATATAAATTATAAAACTCAGTATGTAAATGGTGTATTTTGAATTTGGGTAAACTTTGCAAGGTAGACATGGGATCCACTGAATAGTTTGCCATATGGGTGATGATGCAACGCCAATCATTATTGTGTGGACCATGGTCCACCCATCTATGTGGACCATACTATCAAATAATGTACATTTAGTATAAAAAATAATGTACATTATATTCAGTAGATGTACATTATTTGTGTACTGAATGTATATTCAGTACACAAATAATGTACATTTAGTATATTAAAAATGTATTTTTTGTTATGGTCCACACAATAATTTGCCGATGCCACATAACCCTTGTGCGGAGATATGGAGGGCTACATCACCTTTCCCAATCAAAGGCATTTAATTCCATGAATCTTTCATTGTCATGCAATTTAATATGGGTTTTTGTTTGGACTCAGATTGTAAATACATTTGCAACTACCATTGTTGCAGAAAATGGATACACAGTCATATGCCAGGTTAGTAAGGATCGAGGAGGACACAAGCTATTGTCTCATATATATTTTGGAAAAAAAATATTGCCCCATCATCTATAGTATAAAGCCCACATGGCTAAAAGCCAAACCCCATGTTGTTGTGCAGGATTTTGAATAGAAAGGACAAGCTATAACTCCTTTCAAGCTTCTTGTAATAAATTTGATGTGGACCAACATTTCTACAATTTAATTTGTGGTTTATACCCATGTCTATGTAGTTGGATTCACATCCATTCATCTTAGGATATGATCGTTTATTTAAATTGATCAATGTTTCAAATTTAAATATTATTTATTTTATATGCATCATTTTGGTTAAAAATATTATCATACAATTTGTAGCGCTACTTAGATTCTATTTAGTATGACGGGTTAAAGTTGTTGAGGTTACCGTATATAGATCTAGTCCAACATAACGATTGATTTGATGCTCGAACTTATCAGGTAACTTATGTTACCCAGCCCAGTATTCAAAAAAAAAAAATGTTACCCAGCCCAAATAGCTTGACTAGCCAAAGTTGTGATAAAATAGCTTTACTTGAGATACACTATTGTTATATGAATCATTATTACATTATAAGGTGAACCACTGACATATATGCTTATTTTAAGTGTAGATCAAACATGAAAGAATACAAAATGTTTGTGCTCAGGTATATTCCACATCCAGAATGAGAAACCAAGACTTTATTCTGTTAATAACAGCCATAGCACACAGTTTCTCGTTGTTTCATCCAAGCTGCAACTCATCATCGCTAAAAGATACCATCACCACACACCAAATGTTAGAATCTAAGATTATATCGAGATTACTCAATTCGACTGTAATATACATGAGTCAAATCATATATACTAAAAGATTAAATCCAATTAATTAGTTAATCTAACTCATGTTTCTTACTTAGTGTTAATTTATTATTAAAAAAAAAAAGTAAATACATTTTAGCTAAAAAGTATTACTCAGGTGAAACACTTTCACACAAGACCTACTCATGATAGAGGAGATGCTATTCTTGATGGTCAAAGAAGTATCTAGAGTATGATTTAATGATATCAATAGAAAAGATGATGGAAGATGTTTTGGAAGTCCAAGAATTTGATACCCAATTGAAGCATGTGTTCTATTTCAATTAAAAGTTTAAGTTGACAGTTGAATTACACATTTATGTTTATATATTATATATGGTCAACAATAAGTATAGTGTAATATTTTTTAAACCATCAATAAAAAGTATTACATTTTAGTTTAAAAGTATTACATATTTTAAGAGCATATTGCATAAGACTTTTTCTTTTTATGAATAATATATGCCTTTTACTTATTAAATTTTTTTAATCATCACTTAGTATAATTTAAATTATTACATTTGTACATCTGACTACATCTCAATATTATAAAATTAATTTTTTATGTGATAAAATAACATCTCTTTTATTTCATGCATATATATATTTTATATAATCAACATGGTTATTATATAAATGTTTGATATTAATTCGATAAATTTAAAAAGTCCTAATATACTTTTTGTGTATAATAGTCACAAAACACATGACATGCTTGTGTTTTTTCACCAAATTTTAAAAGTTTGGATATAATTATTAGAAAGTACACATGTTTATAGTTACCATATTATGTGTCTATAGTTAACATGTTATGTGCCTTTAATTTATTTTCAAGCACATAAATAGTTAACTGTATGTACAAAATATATCAATTGCAAACACATAATTTTTGAACCAGGATCCACAATGTAAGATGAACCATGGATCATGGTATAACAATTGTGTATTTAGATACCAAATTAAAAGATGTGTGACATTACTTATCAACTAAAATTTTAAATTTATATTTATATTTATGTTTATATTTTTTTATAAAGCTTCCCAATTAAGAAATAATAAAGTGGAGACCGATTCGATGAATTGGATGTGTTGATTGTGAAGACTAGAGAATATATGGTTAGTTGGGTGTTTGAAGCACGTGAGGAAGCATAGTTGAAGTACGTGATCATGTGATATTCAGTCAGCGGATGTTTTTTTGACCAATATATTGTTTGGTAGTTAACAAGCCTCGTAACGAATAGTATTACGCAATGGGGACACAACCATAGGATGGAAGTATGTAGTGTTGTGTTCATCCATGTTCTTCATTTTAATTTTGTCCTTTTTTCTAGACTTTCATTATTTCAAGACGTTACATATATCTCATTTGTGTGATTGTGACTTCCACATGCCGAGTAGTAATTTCTTCCATGCTAAAATTTTGAATTAATACCTTTAACATGGCGTTTGGTTGGGAGGAGGGAATTATGGGAAAAAAGAATTGTAATTCGGTGGAATTACAATTCAATGAATAAAGTAGGAATTGAAATTATAGTGTTTGGTATGCAGAAATATAAGTACAGGGAATTGAAAGGTAATTAAGAAGCGATAAAATGACTAAAATGCCCTTATATTGTGGTAGATGTTGTAATAATAATAATAATAATAATAATAATAATAATTCATTCAAATAATAATAATAATAATAATTCTTTCAAAATAATAATAATAATAATAATACTTTCAAATTAAAAAAAAAAAAAGACAAAGAATATGGGAGGAAGGGCAAAATTGTCTTTATACCACCAAATTGCCCCTCATCTCCACCAAATTGCAATTCATGGGGGCTACCCCATGAATTGCAATTCATCATTTGGAGGGAAGGAATTGCAATTCTCTCCAACCAAACACTATAGTTTGGGAATTCACTGAATTGCAATTCACTCCAAACTACATCCAACCAAACATGCCATAATGGTCTTTCAAGTATTGTGCGACTACCAACAAACGTTCTCTAAATATAAATTAAAATGACCAGCAAAAGTTTTTTGAGTATCAACAAGTGACTAACAAATATCCTTCAAGTATAAAAAGATGGCCACATGTGGTCTTTCGTTAGCAAAGACATGAAAGTGGTGTTACATTTATGACTTTCATTGGGTATCTTTCAATTTAACGTCACTTTCACACATGTGCTAACCGATCGAAAGACTACCGGTGGTCACTTTTTGATACTCGGAGAACATTTGATGGTCATTTTATACTCGAAGGACGTTTGCTAGTAATAGAACAATAGTAGAAAAACCATTGGAGGTATTAATTCTAAAATTTTCTTCCCCACAAAAAATAAAATGTTTCATCCTAACCTACACATTCCGTCTAACAGAACGATGTAAGGGTAAATTACTATAACTTAGTGGCCTCTTTGGTAGGATGACTACTGTCTGTAATTGTCTAACATTGTACATTTGTTTTCATTATTATAATATTGTGTATTTATTGCTTCTTTTATATTCTTAAAAATTAATTTCATTTGTGTTACCCAAGAGTACAGAGAGTAAGAGTAGAATGTTGTCACATGTTTAACGATAGTCGTTCAAACTGCCCACCAATATGTTTCACATCAGTTCATCAACTTATCAAGTGTGTTGTTAGTGATTTCGTAACAATACTCATACTAATCGAAAATATAATTGCATTGTGAAATGTAAACAATATTTGAAGCAATAATTTTGTTGTGTTTTATAACTGCCACAATGATTCATGGCATTTTAGAACTACCACAATTGTTGTCTAATCAACTACATACATGAGAGTTCTTCTTTAATTTAATTAGAATTTGAGAACCTACTACGTACTCTTTAGGGGGTGTATTCAATCATGACTTTCATAGAATTTTAAAGACTTTTCTGAACTTTAAAAGTTTGGAGGTATTCAATTCAAACTTTTAGAGAGTATTTAAAAGTCATGCGGTATTCAATCAAGATTTTTAAAGAATTTTTAAAAGTTATGTGGTATTCAATTAAAACTTTTAAAGAATATTTAAAAGTCATGTGGTATTCAAAAAGTTATGAATTTGTAAGGACTTTTTAATTTTAGAACTTCGGTAGACTTTTATATACTTTTCCTTCTCAAATATAAATAGTTGAAATCCAACCCCCAACCCCAAGATTTCAAAATTTTCTTTCAGAAGGTTTTTTTTTTTCTCTCTCTCTATTTAAACTCTATTGTTTTCTCCTTATTTAAAATTTTAAACTTTATAAACCTTATACCTAAATTCAATAAATTATTTTTTCTTCATTATCCTATATTTTCTACATACCTAAACTCTACCAATTTTTTTCTCTCCTAAACTTTACAATCTTCCTCTAAAAATTCAAAATAATATTATTTTTATTTCATTGTTGCTTGTATATTTTGATTTTTTTTTCTATGAACTTTTTATCCCTAACTTCTAAACATTTTCTCCTAAATACATGAACAGAGTAAATTTTTTTTATCTATTACCGTCAACTTTTACTATATGTTTCATAATATTCATATGTTTATTCGTAATATATTTTTTCTTTTTTCTTTTTAACAACATGCTATTACGAATAGTGAACTATTGTTCGCAATAGCAATTTGAGGCTACAAAGAGAAACACATTGTTGTTTTTAGCAGTCCCATATTGTTATTGCAAATAATAGATCTTTTCTTGATACCTAGTAGTATATCAAATATAATTTTTATATATATTATTAATTTTTTGTATTTTATGCAACTAGTAATTATATATATTATTAATTTTTTGTATTTTATGCAACTAGTAATTATATATATTTTTAAAATATTAATTTCTCAAGAAAAAGTAATTATATTTTTTTTTAAAATATTAATTTCTCAAGAAAAAGTAATTATATTTTTATTTAAAATATTAATTTCTCAAGAAAAAGTAATTATATTTTTAAATAAAATATTAATTTCTCAAGAAAAAGTAATTATATTTTTAAATATTTTATTTGAATAATTCTATAACTATAAATTTTAGTGTTTAATATTGTTATGATAATTCTATAACTATAAATTTTAGTGTTTAATATTGTTATGAATTGCTTATGAAAGTTTGTAAGGATGTATTCAATTTAGAATTTTAATGCCTTTTTGTAGACTTTTTAAAATAAAAAAGTTGATAAAAGTTTATGCAAGTTTTTTATACAGACTTTTATAGAGTTTTACAAAGTTTTAAAAAATTTAGAACGACTCTATGAAAGTCAATAAAAGTTTATTAAAATCTATCATTTTAAAAGTTTTTAAAAATCTACAAAAGTCATGATTGAATACACCCCCCTTAGTCCTCTTCAAGGTTAGTGACACTCTTTTTGGGATATACTGCAACATGACCTCTATAGTATGCTTATGCTATGTGAGCAATACAACATCTTTTAAGTTTGGGAAAATGGTCAAATACACCCTCAAACTTTTGCTAAGGAGTCAATTAGGCCCTTGAACATTTAAAGGTTGCAATTAAATCCACAAACATTGTATTTTAGAGCAACTAAATCCACTGACTTGTTGGTGACTTGTGATTACAGGTCAATTATATTTCCGGCAATCCTACGGCGAACATCCGGCCAAACTTTAGCACTTAGGTCAAATTTAGTCACGGGTTGCTGCCGAAGAATTCCGGTCGACGGAGATTGGCAATCTCTTGTCGACGGAGAAGCCATCTCCGTCGACTGGAATGGCGACCAAACTGGTCGCCATCTCCGTCGACTGGAGGTGGCGACCAACTGGTCGCCACCTCCAGTCGACGGAGAAAGTTTCTCCGTCGACTGGAGATGGCGACCAGCGCCATCTCCGTCAACGGAGATGGTTTTTCCATCGACTGGAGATGGCGACCCATCTCCAGTCGATGGAGTTGGTCGCCATCTCCACTGGTCGCCATCTCTAGTTGACGGAGATGGCGACCAGTTTCGTAGCCCATGGTAGCCATCTCCGGTCGATCGGAGAAGGCGACCAGTTTGGTCGCTTCTCCGGTGGCCACCGTTCGCCGGTGATTAATTTTGTCATAAATGTTTAAGGCTCGCCGGAGTTTGGCCGGATGTTCGCCGTAGGATTGCCGGAAATATAATTGACCTGTAATCACAAGTCACCAACAGGTCAGTGGATTTAATTGCTCCAAAATACAATGTTTGTGGATTTAATTGCAACCTTCAAATGTTCAAGGGCCTAATTGACTCCTTAGCAAAAGTTTGAGGGTGTATTTGACCCTTTTCCCTTTAAGTTTTGCTATGTTGCATACCCTTTTCTGTTGTTTGAACTTTTGATATTGGTTGAATTTCCTCTATGCATAGTCTTATGATGTTTGGTCCTTCCCTATTTAGAACCTTTTGGCTTGTACAACTTTACAAAGGAAATTTTTAGAGGGTTTAAACTATAAAATTAATTGTAATATGCACCATCAAAATCTAAATTACATGGACTCCTAACACCTTTACCATATAATTAGGATCCCACCTTTACCCTATACAAAATGGCATTTCAATAGGGGATTAGTGTACAAATATTTGGAGTTTTATATGCCAGTTGAGACACATCCAACAATTTACTTATCTACTAATCTCCTGGACAAATACCATGATGCGCCATTAAGTTTTGGGTTCAAACTTTTAAAATGGGATTTCAATATCTGACAATTACTCCATTTTGATGTATGCTTATCTTAATTTGGCTAACTAGTTAGTGGATTCACTTGCCTCTTTAATTGGCTTTGATATTATTAATGAGAACTCACTACTTTTTTTTTTTTTTTTTTTTTTTTTTTTTTTTTTTTTTTTTTCGTGCTTTTCAA